>NC_092127.1:48416099-48719129 GCF_043159975.1 Macaca nemestrina | reverse complement strand
AGAAACTATACAAATTCGGTTTGCTCCTTGACTTACAATAAGGTCACATCTGGATAAACTCACTGTAAATTGAGGATATTTTAAGTTAAAAAAATGCATCAATATTTTCAACTTACTGAAACATAACTCCACTGTAAGTAGAGGAGCATCTGTATTGTACTCAAATAGTCAAGAAACCTGTAGAGAACAAAGAACAAGATAATAGAACTTTATCTACTGCATATAAACTCTTACTATAAAAGTACAGTACACAATTACCCATGTAACTGTGCATGTAACCCCTGAATCTAAAAGAAAATTAAAACTACAGTGTGGTGTTGGTGCAAGAATATACTAATAAACAAAAGAAATAGAGTAGAAAACCCAAAACAGACCCACACATATGGGTACTTGATTTATGACAAGCATAGCTCTACAGAACAGTGAAGACAGAATAGCCTTCCCAATAAATCACGCTGGGGCAAATGAATGTCCACGAAAAATTAAAAATACAATACCTAACCCCTACTTCCCACAATATGCAAAAATTAATTCCCAGTGATCTATACATGTTAAGGTGGGGGTTAAAACTGTTACATTTCTAGAATATAGAAGAATGTCTTTATAACCACAGAGCAGGAAAAGACTTATTGAATAGAACACAATAAAATATTAACCATAAAGGAAATGGTATCTAAAAGGAAATGGTATCTAAAAAGGACTTAAGGAATTTTAAAAATTAAGAATCTCTGTTCATCCTTTACAGAGTAAATAGGTAAGGAACAAATGAAGATTTTGCCACACATGTAACAGTGGACTCATACCCAGAATATATTTTTTAAATTTCTGCAAGTTAGTAAGAAAAAAGACAATCCAGTTGAAAAATGGACAGGAGACTTGAACAATCATATCTCAAAATATTCCAAATGGCGAATAAACATATGGAAAAATGCTCAACTTCATCAGTCAGGAAAAAGCAAATTAACCCTGCGATGTGACATTACTCCAAAACCACAACAATGGCTAAAATTATAAAGACTGACAGTGTTGACAAGGATACATGATGGAACAAGGGAAACTTCCATATGCTGCTGGTGGGATTATATTGGTACAACTACTCTGGAAAACTGTTTGGTATCATCTACTGAAGTTGATAATACATTATAAGCTAGCAATTCCTCTCCTGTTTATAGAGCAAAAAGAAATGTATGCCCACAGGCACCAAGAAACATGTCCCAAAATGACCACAGCCACATGATCCATAATGCCCCCAAATGGACCATCCAATGGTCCACCAACAATACAGTTGATAAACACATAAATAAATTGTGGTATACTCATATCATAGTTTTCTACACAGAACAGAAAAATGAATGAATTACAACCACCAGCAACAAAATGAATATCACATGCACAAGGCTGAGCAAAAGAATCCAGACACAAACGAATACATACTCTATAATTCCATTTCATTTCTTGCCAAAAAAAAAAAAAAAGGCAAAACCAAAATATAGAGTTTAGGGATATGTTCTTTGGAAAAACTATAAAGAAAAATCAAGGAAGTATTTACAAAAAAAAACATGAGGACAGTTTTTATCTTTGGGGGAGGTGACAATGATTGACTGAGAATCACAAGGGGGCTTTTGGCACAATAGCAGTGTTCTATTTTTTTAATCCTGGTGTTGGTTGCCAAGTGTTCACTTTGTACTAGATCACTGCACTTTGCATCTGATGTCTGTAATTTTATGTATATGTATGAAATCTGTCAAAGGGAGTTAAATAAATCAATCAAATGCATCCACAATAGAAGAAGGACTTCATTGCATCAATGCCTATATATATAGCTTGGAATCAGGAACCCAGAATATCTTAATTTTTAAAAAATGTTAAGTGTCCTCAACTTTGACCCATTGTTTTTTACAGCTTTCTGTGCTAATCTTTCCATGACAATGATTTCAATGATTCCATTAATAAGCGTAATTGCTGTGATTTCTCAATTTACAAGATGTAATTTTACCTATGTGAAATAAGTCATTGATGACAAGATGAGATTTCAAGTGGACTGTAGTCAGTTATAGCTCTAAAAACCAGTAAGAACACAATACAAATGTTAAGCAGAAAAAGAAGGCTCTGAATCCCTGAATTTTTCACATCCTATTGCAAATGATACAGGTAAATGAATGCTTAATGTTTACAAGGTGTAGGAGGGTTAACTGCAGAAGGAAACGTTCTTTTTTACTACAGTAAATTATCTACTCTATGTTGTTGTCCTAGGCTTAAAGGACTATGTGGGCCTGGCAAGGTGGCTCACGCCTGTAATCCCAGCACTTCAGGAGGCCAAGGTGGGCAAATTAATTTGAGATCACGAGTTCAAGACCAGCCTGGTCAACATGGTGAAATCTCGTCTCTATTAAAAATACAAAAAAATTAGCCGGGCATGGTGGTTCATGCCTGTAGTCCCAGCTACTCAGGAGGCTGAGGCAGGAGAATCGCTTGAACCTGGGAGGAGGAGGTTGCAGTGAGCCAAGATCGCACCACTGCACTCCAGCCTGGGCAACAGAGCAAGACTCTGTTTCAAAAAAAAAGGACAATGTAGGCTGACTCCAATATTAGACCTGTAAATTACACAGTAACATTTAGAGTTAGATAACTTCTACAAAGTGAACTGGAAAATCCTGGTATCAGATCACTAGTCAGTATTTCCAGAATGGGGCCTGGAGCTCTGCACATTTATCTTTTCTGGTAGAAGCAAGATCCTTCAAACATACCAGTATATATTGTACCACATGACACTTGAATTTTAATCTTGAGAAAATTAGTTTATAAATATAATTATAAGTAAATACATATATCAAGAATCTTTATTTCATAGCACAGCATTTGAAAGCAACAATTTACCTAGTGTGCAAACCCCAGGTGATATATGAGGTTGATAAATGCTCAACTCTGAGGAGGTCAAAGTTCATCTCTTTTTTGCAGTCTCCTTCCTAGTGAAACTTCTACTATTTCTTCTACTAACTTTTTCACTGTACAAAGTATTCCAGTTCTGTTCGTTCTAAATAACGCAAAGAGGGAGAAGGTCCAATTTCTCTAGTATGGTATGAGTTCAAGATTATTTCGAATATGGCACTACTTTGGATATAGGTCTAACTGATCTTATTATCCTGAATGATATGATATGGCTTCAGCAACAATTACAATAATACCTTGAAGGAAGGGGGTTTAGGGAAGATGTGATTGAGCCAAAATAGTTAAAATGCAGTTATGCAGCCAATTATTTTTACTACTAGAACCAGACAGCTTGCTTTGCTTTATTTCTAATCAGGTGAAACAAAAGAATTCCTGTTTCCTTATTCATTCTCTTCGGTCATAACTCATCTAGGAAATGACCACATCAGTTCCTTACTGATCGCTTCCCTGGAAACAAAAGAGCATTTTACACCTGATCCTGCTGTTGCCAGTAAAGAAAGTGGAGTAAAAATTAACCTTCTTCCTTCCGTCTTCTCCATTTGGAAAACAGTATTTTTAAGGGGGGGAGGGGAAGGGAATGCTGCATTCAATTTATAGGGGATAATACATTCCCTCCGCCCCAGACTCACTCTTTTCCATTCTCCTCAACATCATCCACTTAAAGAACGCTCAGTACGCTAAGGGCCCCAAAGCCTGACAGAGTCAAAAAAGAAGCATCTCTGCCCAACCTGAACAGCACGACTTTCGAAGCCTCGCACACAAGGAGGCAGGGCGAGTCGCCCAGCCCCAGGGGACCGGGCGGCGTCTCCGGAGCCTGCAGCCCAGGGCCGCGGGCGGGGCCGCAGCGCTCCCGGCTCCCCTCCTGCAGGGATCAGCCAGGGTCCTTACCCGCCAGTCCGCCGCCGCCGCCTCCATCGCCGGCGTGGCCCTTCCTCCGCTGTAGGATGAAGTATGGGTTGGCCCTCTCGGTGATCCACAGCGCGTTGGCCAGCAACACCTCCTCGGGGTTCACCCACATGGTCCTGGCCGCCGCGGGCGGGCGCACAATGGGCCCGTGGGTCGGGTCCTGCACCCACCACCGCGACAGGCGCGCACTCCTGGGCACACGCGCGCCCGACCGCCCGCCCGTCCGCTAGGTGCGGCGGCGGCGGCAGGCGACTTCAGGGGGCGGCCTGCGGCGACCGGGCCACAACAAAGCCCCAGAAGGAGGCCGGGGAGGACGGCGAGGACGCGGGCGCGGCGAGCAGCATCCTCCCCGCAGCGCCGCCGCCCCGCGAGAGCCCGCGGCCGCAGACGCCCGGGCCTGGCGCTCTGCAGCCCGGCTCCGGCCCACGGCGGCGGGAGGAGCTGGAGGAGGAGGAAGAGGAGGAGGAAGGGAGCGGGAGGAGGAGGAAGTGGTATAGCTCAGTCCCGGGATGCGGCTCGGCGGCGGGCAGGGCTGCGGGCCACCCGAGTGGATTCGGCCCCGCGGTCAGGGCCAAGCTGGGCTGGGGCGCTGCTGCTCCCGCGGCGCCGACCGGAGCTCCAGGGCCCCTGCCGTCTCTACCTGCTGGAGCTAGCGAAGTGGCCGCGCCTTAACGCGGCGTGTCGGGACCGGTGGCGCCACTAGCGAAGCCCAGCTCCCTGCTGGAAGGACGCTCCGGACACTGCGAATGAATGACGACAACGCGGCTCACTTGGAGCGGGTCCGGATTTCCGCGGACTCGGTACCTCCGCGGGCTCTGTGCGCCGAGCTGGGCAGCTGTGGCTGGCTTCGGGGGAACCTTCGGGGGAAGCTCCTGGGGACCGTGTGCCAAGCACTGGGCCCGACGCCCATCCCAGCAGGGAGGACGCCGCCAGCCTGCGTGGGTGTGTGTGTGCTGTTTGTGTTTAAGGTTGACGCTCTGTGGGATAGCGCCACCCCTTTTCCCAGGAAACGTGTTTCAAGGTTCCAGACCTGGAGCTCGGTTAGAGACCCGGGTCGGAAGCCAACGCAGCCAATGGTCGTCGATGTTTTTGTTTCCTGCATCCCCAGGGCAAGTCATGCGCTAAACTTGTCACCGCTTGTGACCCCTCCCCCTCTCCATGCCGTTGTAATTAAAGTGGCCTAGCTAAGTGCATTACATCACTTCTTTCCTTGACCTGTAGGGCATGAGCAATAGCGAAGTTGGAAGCGGCCCAAAAGCTTAGACCAACTAATTCACACCACAGCTGTTCCTATATCGCATTTGGGGCTTCGAAAACTGGGCATGGCAGAATTTTAAAATTTATCCACGCTGGTAGATGGATTTTTTTTTTTAATCAGTGAAACCCGAAACACACAAAGCAGGCCAGCTTTATCCCTAGACAGTTTCAGTTTCCCCAAATACTTCGAGCTTCCTGTGGTGATCACAGCCCATCTGCCTGCATATCTGATGACCTTTTTTTTTTTTTGCCATCCCTCCCAGGAGATCTGGAGGATAGTTCAGGCAAAAAAAAAAAAAAAAAAGGCTCCTCTTCCCAAATGATGGGAATTTAGCAGACCCTGCTTTGTTGTGGATGCTGGGCGATCCTAGGGACTTTTCCCTTTCCAAATGAGTAAAGATTCAAATGAGACTTTCTTGTGTGGGCTTCAAAATTGTGACTCTTGTAGCTCCGACTTGAATTGTTGAATTCCTTCAAATAGTAGAATGAGCAAATCACCAGCCATTCTAATGAGACTGCCATTGCATCTGTTCGCTTCCCACCCCTTGGGCTCTCAAGGAATGGAAGTTTCCCTTGATGTTACCACACAGACTGATCTACCTCTTCCAGGCATCAGTGGAAACCTGATATATTTAACACAGACTCAAAAAAGTCATTTGGCACTTTTGGTCACAGTGCAGTGCCTTCAGTCACAAAATCTGCAAATGAAAAGCAAACAAGATTACAAGTCATACATATGTAAAAATTATATTAATATATCATGTAACTTTTATATTTTTGAAGTGTTTCCATAGGTATTCTTTTACTTGATATAATTGGTATTTTAAAAAACTAGGTGCCTTTATACCATGTCGGGGTTTGGAAAATGATACCACAAAGCATGGTGCTTTGGCATGCTGAGTACTTTGAACTGAAGGAGATTGAAAGGCCTCAGAAGCAGTTTCTCTCTGACCTTCTCCTGCCCTCCTGTCTCCCACCTCTCTTTCTCCCCCAAAGTGAGTCATGGAAACTGAAGGCCAGTCATAGAAACTAAAATCCCTCTCCCCAAAGCAAGCTACAAAACCTAGAAATATTATCATTCCTCACTTTTCTGTGTAAGAACAGGCATAAAGAATAGAGAAATAAAGAAATTATCTACCCTACCTTGTCTGATAGTAGGTCTCCTTTCCAAAGGAGTCCTGCTCTAAACCCAGCAGGAGGGAAAGTTACATGGAGAGGCCAAGAAGAATCTGAAAAGACAGGCTGGGTCTCTGTTCTCAGTCGAGAACCATTGGATCTTACCCTTCTGTCCAACCACATCTACGTGGCTGCCCACTCTTCATTGAACCTAAGCACCAAAAATGGACAGAGCGAGACTCTGTCTCGAGAAAATAAACAGGCTGGGCACAGTGGCTCATGCCTGCAACCCCAGCATTTTGGTAGGCGGAGCCAGGAGAACCCCATCTCTATTAAACCAGAGAGACCCCATCTCTATTTTAAAAAATAGACAGATTTCCCTGGGTCTTTCCGTCTTCATTTCTGAAGGTTCCCATGTCACCTAAAACTTTGGTTAAACAAATGTGTTATGCTTTTCTATTGTTAACCTGTCTTTTGTTATAGGTGTGTTGGCTATGACCCTTATGGGAAGGAAAGATATCACACATTTTCCCCTACAACAATCTTTTGTTTTTGTTTTGTTTGAGAGAAAGTCTTACTCTGTTACCTAGGTTGGAGTGCAGTGGCACGATCTCAGCTCACTGCAACCTTCACCTCCCAGTTCAAGCAATTCTCTCACCTCAGCCTCCTGAGTAGCTGGGACTACAAGTGCCAGCCACGACGCCCAGCTGATTGTTGTATTTTTAGGAGAGACGGGGTTTAACCATGTTGGCCAGGCTGGTCTTGAACTCCTGACCTCAAGTGATCCGCCCGCCTCAGGGCCTCCCAAAGTGCCGGAAGCCACCATGCCTGGCCTACAACAATCTTTTGGCGTGCCCTTGGCATGCTGCTTAAAGTTGTGGTTTCACACCAAAACCTATACCCTAGCCCCAAAATGTAAGTTACTTTGGCCTTTTTTATATACTGGTACCAAATGCTATTTACTTATACAATTTATGCATTCATTCATTCATTCACTTACTCAACATATAATTATTGAATGCCTACTATACCCTAAGCCTTGGAATAAAAAGTGAACAAGGCCAGGCGTGGTGGCTCATGCCTGTAATCTTAGCACTTTGGGAGGCTGAGGCGGGTGGATTGCCTGAGCTCAGGAGTTTGAGACCAGCCCGAACAACACAGTTAAACCCCATCTCTACTAAAATACAAAAAATTAGCCGGCATGGCACTGTGCAACTGTAGTCCCAGCTACTCAGGAGGCTGAGGCAGGAGAATTGCTAGAACCCGGGAGGCGGAGGTTGCAGTGAGCCGAGATCGCACCACTGCACTCCAGTCTGGACGACAGAATGAAAAAAAGTGAACAAAACTACAAAGTCCCTGCTTTTGTGAAGATTAAAGTGTAACCAAAACAAGTTTATAAAAATTTGCTTTGAGAACAAGATAGGACACCAAGAGGAAAGAAGAAAAATATTAAAATCCTTAGCCATTTTCTAGTTTCTTGGAAGACTTAGAGCACATTCTCTCCGGGAAATTAGGACTGCCATTATTATCATGACTTGTGATAACCTGTAGTAAAAGGACATTGCAAAAGACTAGAGAAACTATAAGGAGTTTGTGGTGGCTTTCCAGTCCCATACTGCTACCTACTCAATTAAATGTGTCTTTGAAAAAACAAAAGACAATCAAATATACCTAGACAAGAAATGACACAAGGAGAATCTAATTAATCTAACTAGTTCCTCTGTGAAATAGATGACTATTTTTAGCTTTCAATTTATTCTCACAGGTTTTAAGCCCTAGGATAGTCTCAGACCACCTGAGGAGGAAAAGCATTCAACAGATGGCTAGATAAGGTAGAGGTAGATGATGTCTGTCCCTCCCTCCCTCCCTCCCTCCGTCCCTCCCTCCCTCTCTCCCTCCGTCCCTCCCTCCCTCCCTCCCTCCCTCCCTCCGTCCCTCCCTCCGTCCCTCCCTCCCTCTCTCCCTCCCTCCCTCCCTCTCTCCCTCCCTCCCTCCCTCTCTCCCTCTCTCCCTCCCTCCCTCCGTCCCTCCCTCCCTCTCTCCTTCCCTCCCTCCCTCCCTCTGTCCCTCTCTCCCTCCCTCCCTCCCTCCCTCCCTCCCTCTCTCCCTCCCTCCCTCCGTCCCTCCCTCCCTCTCTCCCTCCCTCCCTCCCTCCGTCCCTCCCTCCCTCCCTCTCTCCCTCCTTCCTTCCTTCCTTCCTTCCTTCCTTCCTTCCTTCCTTCCTTCCTTCCTTCCTTCCTTCCTTCCTTCTTGCAGAGTCTTGCTCTGTCATGCATGACTGCAGTCTACAGTGCAGTGGCACGATCTTGGCTCACTGCAACCTCCGCCTCCTGGGTTCAAGCAGTTCTCCTGCCTCAGCTTTCCCAGCAGCTGGGATTACAGGTGCCCACCACTGTGCCTGACTAATTTTTGTGTTTTTTAAGTAAAGATGGGGTTTCATCATCTTTGCCAGGCTGGTCTTGAACTCCAGACCTCATGATCCACCCACTTCGGTCTCCCAAAGTTCTGGGATTACAGGCGTGAGCCACTGCGCCCAGCCTTGTTTTTCTGTCCCTCAGGTCTCTCACTCTCCCCTCCAACCCTAATAGGTTTCCCTTTTTTTTTTTTTTTTTGAGACGGAGTCTCTCTCTGTCACCTAGCCTGGAGTGCAGTGCTGCCATCTTGGCTCACTACAACCTCTGCCTCCCAGGTTCAAGCGATTCTCCCAGCTCAGCCTCCCAAATAGCTGGGATTATAGGCGTGAGCCACCACGCCCAGCTAATTTTTGTATTTTTAGTAGAAATGGGGTTTTACCACGTTGACCAGACTGGTCTCAAACTCCTGACCTCAGGTGATCTGCCCGCCTTGGCCTCCCAAAGTGCTGGGATTATAGGCGTGAGCCACCACGCCCGGCTGACCCTGATAGGGTTCTGACTGCTTGACGTTTGAGCAGTTAAGCCATGTATTTCTTAGTGGGAAGATCTGACTGATGCAAAATTCCAAGTGTAGTTAGTTAGTCTTTGGCAATTTCCACCCCCATTTCTGCAGTATGCCCTCCTTTTCTGCTTTTTCACCTTCACAGTGGTGTGTTTTCCTCCTTATCCTCACTCTTCTCCCACTCAGTCCTCTGCTTGGTCTTCTTGGGACTTGCCTCACTTTGGAAATAGCATGGAGTCTCAGAAGCACTGTGCCCACACATCCCGCCTCCCAACTGCAGTGTCTGCTCCTTCATGGCTCAATTCTCCCAGAAGCAACGGGACAAAGGCTGCAGAACATGGGTGTTAATAACCATTCCAGGTCGGGCACGGTGGCTCACGCCTGTAATCCCAGCACTTTGGGAGGCCGAGGTGAGTGGATCACTTGAGGTCAGGAGTTCAAGACCAGCCTGGCCAACATGGTGAAACCCCGTCTCTACTAAAAATACAAACATTAGCCAGGCATAGTGGCACATGCCTGTAATCTCAGCTACTTGGGAGGCTGAGGCAGGAGAATCACTTGAACTCAGGAGGCGAAGTTTACTGTGAGCCAAGATTGCACTACTGCACTCCAGCCTGGGCAACAGAGACTCTGTCTCAAAACAAACAATCAAACAACAACAAATAACATTGCACTGCCCAGCAGTCCCAGGAGTGGTCAACTAGTAGAAAATTCAGTTTCAGTTTCAGCAGAGAATTCACCCAGCAGAGTAATAAAGTGCTAATGCTTCCTTGGAAGAAATCTTTTAGGCTTCCTATCTGAAGATAACATTTTAACAACAGCTTTTTTTAAAAAAATAATTAATTCACCTATCTTTGATATCCAACCTGGAGGGGCAGTAGCTGTAG
The DNA here is from genome assembly GCF_043159975.1 of Macaca nemestrina. Classification (NCBI taxonomy): domain Eukaryota; kingdom Metazoa; phylum Chordata; class Mammalia; order Primates; family Cercopithecidae; genus Macaca; species Macaca nemestrina. The sequence goes on along the minus strand of NC_092127.1, from coordinate 48,709,098 downwards.
TAGGATATTGGGAATTTCTTTTTTTTTTTTTTTTTTGAGACGGAGTCTCGCTCTGTCGCCCAGGCTGGAGTGCAGTGGCCGGATCTCAGCTCACTGCAAGCTCCGCCTCCCGGGTTTTACGCCATTCTCCTGCCTCAGCCTCCCGAGTAGCTGGGACTACAGGCACCCGCCACCTCGCCCGGCTAGTTTTTTGTATTTTTAGTAGAGACGGGGTTTCACCATGTTAGCCAGGATGGTCTCGATCTCCTGACCTTGTGATCCGCCCTTCTCGGCCTCTCAAAGTGCTGGGATTACAGGCTTGAGCCACCGCGCCCGGCTGATATTGGGAATTTCTTATACCCACTGAGGTAGAAGAAGGATGACCAATGGGGATAGCAAAGAGTAATATTGCTTTGAAGATCCAATACTTTGAAGTTGCTGAAATCTGTATTAGTCGAGATTCTCTAAAGAGACAGAACCAATACACTATATACTATGAGAGAGAATTTTTAGAAGAATCAGCCTGGAGTTCTGATGTCCAAGGATAGAGAAGAAGAATATGTGGTCAGCAAAATGTCCAAGAACAGGAAAAGAAGATCTGTATATAAGATCCATGTTCACCTTTTCTCCGTTTTAGTTCTCTCTAGGACCTCAGCTGACTAAATGGTGTTCTCCTCCACAATGAGAGTGAATCCTTCCTCCTAGTTCACTTAGACTCACACGCTAATCTCCTCTGGAAACACCGTCACACATGCACTTAAAATTAATGCTTTCCTAGCTCTCTTGGTATTCCTTAATTCAGTCAAGTAGCTACCTAAAATTAACTATCTCAATATAGAGACCACAGTGGATCTGAGTTGCTGAACCAGCTGAAGAAACTAGATCAACCAGTCACCACATTGTCAACTCTGCAAGTAATAGAGCTAATTGATACAGAAGCCACAGTTTGGTTATTTTAGCTTTAAGTGAATGAACAGTTCTGCAGCCAGGACCATCCTTATAGTATGATTGAAGGGAAAAGATTCCTCAAAATAGCTCCTACTGTAACAGTGCTACCTTGCATCCATTCATTAAATCATTCCACTTTCACTTACATTCTGAGATGCTCTGGAAATAAAGAATAAATGAAACTCCCTCCCTCCCTCCTTCCCTCCCTTCCCCCTTCCCCCCTCCCTCCCTCCCTCCCTCCCTCCCTCCCTTCCTTCCTTCCTTCCTGCCTTCTTTCCTTCCTTCCTTCCTTCCTTCCTTCCTTCCTTCCCTCCTTCCTTCCACAGGGTCTTGCTCTGTTGCCAAAGCTGGAGTGCAATGGTGCAAACATGGCTCACTGTAGCCGTAAGCTCCTGGGTTCAAGCAATTCTCCCACCTTAGCCTCCTGAGTAACTGGGACTACAGGTGTGTGCCACCACATCCAGCTAATTTTTAAATTGTTTTGTAGAGATGGGGTCTCCCCATGTTGTCCAGGCTGGTCTTGAACTCTTGGGCTCAAGCAATCTTCCTGCCTCAGCCTCTCAAAGTGCTGAGATTACAGGCAAGAGCCACTGCACCCAGCCAAAACATTGTTTCTTTCTATGTTGGGGACATTGTGGTCGATGACCTCTGTCAAATGTATCTGTGTTCCTGGAACGAAGGAAGGAAAGAAGACCCTAGCCTCTCTGAGGGAAGAATAAAGCTAAACATTAGCAGAGATTTATTTTCAGACTATTTGTCATTAAGCAGGGCAAGTTTTTGTGTTTTTGTTTTGTTTTGTCTTTTCATGAAAGAGTCAAACCTAAGGGCAAGTTTTAATGGTTGGGAAAGAATGATAAATAAGGAAGAGACTTTAGAACAAAGGGCAAGGTGGTGAAACACTTTTCCTACTTCACAATTATCTACTGCAAGTTCCCTGAGGGTCAGGACCCTCTTTGTTGGTGTTCCTTTGGTGTTCACATGATGACTGAATTTCTCAACTTACGTTTACAGATTTAGAAAAAAAAGGCCCTAGGAGACCCTGAACATAGTTATATTGAACTCTTCATTTTATATACAAGGAATGAAAGCCCAGAATAAGGAAAAGACTTGACTAGGGTCACTTGGATAATTAATAGCAAAGTTGGAAGTTGGTCTTATTTAGAAGACTATGAAGAACCTGAATACAAATTGCAACTTTTCCCTCTTTCATTACACATTATTTGTCACATTTTTCCCTCAAGAATTAAGTTTATATTTATATGATGCTTTCATGCCATTACCTATCACTGTGGTCTGGATGTTGAAACCTATCCACTGCTTGGCCAGATATAAGCCCTATGCCTGCCCTGGTGTTGGTGGTGGCAGAGGAGAGGTGACAGTGTGTGAGGAATAGTCCCCAGGGAAAAAATCAGAGAACTATGAGAATAAGGAGACAGGGTCATGGGCAAGCCTATGTGACAGAGGTCTACTACACAACCTACTACTGACAACTTGTTTTTTGGTGACTATATCTTCTTGAATGTAATTTGATATTGCATGTTAATATCAAAAAATGTAACATGTTTTGTTTTCTGCTAACAAACCTAGTGGTTTGACTCTTGATAATTATGGTCAGAAGTCATTTGAGTTACTTAATTTTTTTTTTATATTTAAAGAAATTATTGCAAAGGTTCAGATAGACTAAACTAGTACCAGAGTAGCAAGCTCTCCGATCAGGACAGGTGCAGTGGCTTACACCTGTAATCATAGCACTTTGAAAGACCAAGGTGAGAGAATTGCTTGAGGCCAGGGGTTCAAGACCAGCCTGGGCAACATAGCAAGCTCCTGTCTCTACAAAAAAATTTGAAGTTAGCCAGGCATGGTGGCACATGCCTGTAGTTTCAGCTACTTGGGAGGCTGAGATGGGAGGATCGTTGGATCCCAGGAGTCTGAGGCTGCAGTGAGCTATGATTGTGCCACTGCACTCCAGCCTGGATGACACAGGGAGGCCCTGTCTGGGGGGAAAAAAAAAAAAAAAAAAAAAAAAAAAAAAGCTCTGGCCCGGTGCTTTTCTCCCTACCTAAACCCTTCTCTGAATTTCTGCTTCTCTCTGTACATTTGGTCTAGTGTCTTTCTCCACTGATCAGCCTCTTTGCTAACAATGGTATCTGATCCCTTGTAATTTAAGCATACACAATAACCATCATAGCCTCTCTGGTTCCATCTCTCTGTTAATGCTTTCAAGCTATAACTCCCACCATTCAGTTTTCTCAAGGAAAGAAGAAACATTTCTTGGCTATTTTCTGAATACTTTAGGTAGGTATTTCTTAGCTATAATTCATGAGGAACATCAGTTGGTTCAGCTTATCTTTTTGTCCAAGGTCAAGGTTGTTGCATTGCTTATGACTGGCTGTCATTTTGAGGCAGAAGAATAGGGAAATAGGGTAACCAAGGGTTAAGATAGAAGCAAAAGAACAGCAGGTGCAAACAGTTATAGGCAAGATTCGACAGTATACAGGCGACATTCTCACTCATGTGATAACAAGACAGGCATTTCCACTTCATCCTCTGATTGACCACCGGACCAAGTCTCCACTTCAGCCTCTGATTTGTTGTGGGCCCAGTCTCTACTTCAGCCTCTGATTGGCTGTGGGCCAATCCTTCATAAGGTGTAACCAATTGGAGGCCTCTAAAGAGCACCTGGGGATGCTACCAAATTGTTTTAGCTTAATAAAAACCCTAAAAAACATTGTAATCAGGTCTCTTGAGCTGCTTGCTCGAGCCCACTCCCACTCTGTACTTTTGCTTCACTAAATCTGCTTCAGTTTCTTCTTTTGTTGCTTTGTTTGTGAGTTTTGTTTAATTTTTTTTCAACTTGCCAAAAACCTGGACAACTCACAGTCAAGACTTTCCATCTGCTAACAATTTGGTCAGATCAACAAGACATGGCATCTATGTAAGTATGCATATTTTGTGCAACTGGTACTTCACAAATTCTCACTAAAAGTGTCCCGTCACTTTGCCTTCAAATGCTGTACTAGTTGAAAAATGTCTGAAGTATTTCTTGTTTAACACAAGCCAGTCAACCATGTCAATAAAGACTAAAGCTCTTATACCACCCCGGGCAATATAGTGAGATCCTGTCTATACAAAAAATGAAAAAATTAGTCTGACATGGTGGCACATACTGTCACTCCAGCTACCTGTGGGGCTGAGGTGGGAGGATCTTTGAGCCCAGAAGGTTGAGGCTGAAGCAAGCCATGATTGTGCCGCTGCACTCTAGTCTGGTAAAAAAAAAAGACAACAGCTATTTAATGTGGTGTGTTTTTAGTTATACTGTATGCAGTATAATGTACAGAATATCACACAGTATAATAATTTTTATTATACTGACAACATTCTCATTAGAGAAATACTACATTTTGTCTTATAAATCTCAGATCTTTAAAACATTTTTTTCTTTTGAGACGGAGTCTTGCTCTGTCGCCCAGCCTGGAGTGCAGTGGCATGATCTTGGCTCACTGCAACTTCTGCCTCCCAGGTTCAAATGATTCTCCTGCCTCAGACTCCCAAGTAGCTGGGATTACAGGCATGCACCACCACACCCAGTTAATTTTTGTATTTTTAGTAGAGACAGGGTTTCACCATGCTGGCCAGGGTGGTCTTGAACTGCTGACCTCAGGTTATCTACTCACCTCAGCTCCCCAAAGTACTGGCATTACAGGCGTAAGCTACCACTCCTGGCTCTTTAAAACATTTTTATGGTGTGTTTTACTAAATGATTTAAAAGAAAGAAGAATATCTAGGCATCAATACCAATACAAAATAACACCTTATCACCCAAACCTTCTAATTTACCAACTATATATAAAACCACTTATCTCATTATTTCCAGCCCCTCAGAATTTCCAAAAAAGATTACAAATCATAGAACAGAATTTGATCTGGAGATCCCAAATATTTGAAAAACCTTAAGTGTAAAACATTGAGGGGAGAAAAAAGTATTCACTGCACCAAAGGAGAAACTCCCAAAGGTTAAACATGAGACTTGGCTCTCAGGCTCTCAGGACTAATAAAAAGTCCAAAAAAAAAAAAAAAAAACCAAAAGGACTCAGGCTGGGCATGATGGCTCACACCTGTAATTCCAGCACTTTGGGAGGCCAAGGTGGGCAGATCACTTGAGGTCAGGCGTTCAAGACCAGCCTGGCCAATATGGTGAAACCCTGTCTCTTTTAAAAATACAAAAATTAGCTGAGTGTGGTGGTGCATGCCTGTAATCCCAGCTACTTGGGAGGCTGAGGCAGGAGAATTGCTTGAACCTGGGAGGCGTAGGTTACAGTGAGCCAAGATCATGCCGCTGCACTCTAGCCTGGTTGACAGAGTGAGATTCCATCCCCCACCACACCCGCAAAAAAAAAAAAAAAAAGGACTCAGTTTTCATTTGTTCTTGAGGCTCTCAATACCCTCTCTCTAGGCATTTACTGCTGAGTTTTCTTTTGCAGAATCTTTGCCCTCAATGATGTTGTTTACTTCTATAAAATACAGACCTAAATCGACATTTTCATCACAAAATTGTACTGGTGAGAATTTTGCTCTTTTTGTCACTTGCAATCCCCTTATAGGCTGTGAAATGTAATCTTCCACAAAAAGGAAATGTGTTAAATCACACTGATTTCTATTCCAGTGAAAATTACAGTTTGCTTTTAGTGGGCATGACTCAGTCAATCAGATTGGAAGCTTGACATTCTGTACCTGAATGAAACTTTTTAAAACAGTTTCGTCTTTCTTCTCTTACAAGGAGCCAACCATCATTCACCTAAAGAACACTGAAGAGGAAGGCATAAAATGAAAACAAAAATAAATGCCTGCTGACTTTATCCTTCTCTACAAACTGTGGCCCTCAGATTTTTAATATCAAGTTTCAAGTAAGCCTTTTGAAAGAAATGAGAAAATCTTTTTAGATGTGCCAATAGAAGATCACAGAATTCTAGATAAAGATAGCTGACTGGTGGTTAAATTAAACAGTGCTGTAATAAAGATTACATTTTAATCATACTTGGGTAAAAAGAGAAAAATAATCATCCTTGAATAAAAACAGAAAGATAAAAATGAAAAGACTACTTTTTTTTTTTTGTTTCCCCCAGACAGAGTCTCGCTCTGTCGCCCAGGCTGGAGTGCAGTGGCGCGATCTCGGGTCACTGCAAGCTCCGCCTCCTGGGTTCACGCCATTCTCCTGCCTCAGCCTCCCGAGCAGCTGGGACTACAGGTGCCCGCCACCACACCTGGCTAATTTTTTGTATTTTTATTAGAGACGGGTTTCACCGTGTTAGCCAAGATGGTCTCGATCTCCTGACCTCGTGATCCGCCCTCCTTGGCCTCCCAAAGTGCTGGGATTACAGGCGTGAGCCACCGCGCCCGGCGAAAAGACTACGTTTTATTAAATCAACCCTATGTAGCTATGTTTAAGTCTGCAGTGGAACCCCTTGAAGCTGGTGCCAGATGATATACAGGCTTTCTTAGAACCAGGAACAAGTAACCACCTGTATATAAAAGTGTATGTGTGTGTGTGTGTGTGTGTGTGTGTGTGTGTTGTGTAAGGGGAGCACATGAACTATTGTACAAATTTAAACATCTCCAATTAATAATCCTCCTGATGTTTTATTTTTAATTATACAACTAAATAATGTTCACTGTAGAAAAATCAGAAAATACAGATAAACAAAAAGGAAAGATGCGAAATCTACATGTATGTAGTGTTTCATGCTACGCCTAAACTTTTGTAATTTAGCCTGGACAACATAGCAAGACACTGTCTCTACAAAAAATAAAAATGAATTAGTTGGGTGTGGTCTCATGTACCTGTAATACTAATTATGAGGGCTAAGGCAGGAGGATCACTTGAGCCCAGGAGTTTAAAGCTACAGTGAGCTATGATTGCACCAGTGCACTTCAGCCCAGGTGACAGAACAAGATCCTATCTCAGAATAAAACAAACAAACCTACAAAACTTTTGTAACTGCTTTTATTACATAACAATATTGTGAACATATTTTCAGGTTTTTAAAAAACGTACATTTATATCATTACATTGGCTGCGTATTTTTTAATTATGTGATGTACCTTCATTTATCTGCCACAATTATTTGCATCTTTAAGATGTTATAAACAAATCTATGATGAACATTTAACTGTGTATCTTTGTATATTTATCTAAATCTTTTCTTTCTTCTTCTTCTTTTTTTTTTTTTTTGAGTCAGGGTCTCTCTCTGTTGCCCCAGGCTGGAATGCAGTGATATGAACACAGCACACTGCAGTCTCAAACTCCTGGGCTCAAGTGATTCTCCCACCTCAACCCTCTGAGTAACTGGGACTACGGGCACATACCAGCACACCCAGCTAATTTTTTTTGTATTTTTTTTTTAATATTGTCAGGGTCTTGCACTGTTGCCCAGGCTGGTCTTGAAGTCCTGAACTCAAGCAATCCTCCTTCCTTGGCCTCCAAAAGGGCTAGGATTACAGAGGTGAGTCACTGCATCTGGCCTAATTATTTTCTTAGTATAGACTCCTAAATGTGGAATTTCTGGGCCATCTAGAATATGCCTTTTAATGTTATTGACATACATTGCTCCAGGAAGAATGAAACCAATTATTTCCCCCAATAAATAAAACAGGATATACATTGCTCCAGAAGGAATGTAACCAGTTATTTCCCCCAAGAAATAAGACAGCACCTGGTTCTCTGCAGACTCATATAATATGTTTCATGAAAATGTCTGTCACTGTTTGTTTTTGGGTGGAACATGATAATATGACTCTGTATTTTTATTGCATTTTAGTAATTTCAAGGTGTGACATAGTTATACGATTTTCCAAGATTAAAAATAGTTCTGTTTTCTGATTATAAAAATCATGTTTATTATTAAAATGAGCAAAAGAGAAAAGCATAAGAGAAAGCAAAACTCCTCAAAATATCACCACTTAGAACTAACAACTGACCTTCCACATATCAATCTGTGCATATTAATGTATATGGACCAGGAGACATCCTTTATACCTGGGCTAAGTGCTATTCTGAGATAACATGACTTTCCATCTGCATTCCAAGGACATCTTTGGTGCTGTTTATGTATACTGAGTTAAACGAAAGATCAGGACTGCAATTATGCAGCCTTTCTCCTAGAGCACATGGACAGGTCCAGGGGGTCAGGCGGAGGGAGGTCTGTTTATGTACCACTTGCTTATGTATTTGTAGACCAGGCCCTGAGATAAAACTTAACTGTGTGTGGAAAGGTCAGTGATTACCCCAGCATGTTGCTCAAACTTGAAGTAGAGGACAATGCAAATGATTCTAAATTTCCCCCTTCAAAAGAGGTGCACGGTTCCCTTCTAAAATCTGTGGTAAACTCTATTCAGCACTTGCCAACACAAACAACGTTTCCTAAATAGCAGAAGGGTCACCTACTAGAATAGCTGCTTCATAATGTTTTCACGAATCCAATATATTTGAAAAACTGAGGTCCTCTAGAACTCCTTTGTACAGTTAAAAATAGGTATGTAATGTCATTTTAAATATTTTTCCCCTAACTTACTTGCTGTGATAGCTTTATCTTGTCAAATATGGGTTTGTCAACCATGGTACTACTAGGGGAATTGATTTTCCTCCATTGCCAAGGGAGTACTGTGCATGATTTTCAGAGTGCATATTTGTTTTTTTGGCTGCTCATCATCTGAACATTGTTCCACTTTTTAGGGTTGTCCCTCAAATGGCAGCCAGACTTTCTCTGCCAGGATGATCTCAGCTCCCACCTGGCTCTTGGAGCTGATAATCCACTGAGATGCAGCTAGCTCCCCACCCAGCCCTAGAGTTCTCTCTCCACACCCTTCTGATGAGACTTCCCCTTCTTCCAATCAAGAGAACCTCTTCATAGCTGGGCATGGTGGTTCATGCCTATAATCTCAGCTACTCGGGAGGCTGAGGTAGGAGGATTGCTTTGAGGCCAGGAGTTGGAGAATAACCTGGGCAACATAGTGAGATCTCATCTCTAAAAAACGAAAAAACAAAGACAAAACGAAAGAACCCTTCCAGCCTGCCAACAAGTTTTATTCTTTATTGGTGATGGGTGTGCTGTAGAAGGGAAGATATAAATTGTTAGATCTTTCTCTGCTTCTCCCAGTTAGGAGGTTAGCTCTTTCACAACAGATACAACATACCTCCAGTTGTGGGTTATGGCTGCTTCAACATGATGGGGTGTGTATGTGTGTGTGTGTGTATACACTTGTGTGTAGGTACAATCATCCCTTGATATCAGTAAGGTACTGGTCCCAGGACACCCTGTGAATACTCAAATTTGTGGATGCTCAAGTCCCTTATATAAAATGGTGTAGTCCCCAGTAGGCTAGTGGTTAGGAATAAAATAATATATAAAAATAGAAATAAAAATGGTGTAGCATGGTATTTTCATAAATAACTAATCTCCTGACACTTTCATTTTATTTTTATTATTTTTTTTAGACAGAGTCTCACTCTGTTGCCCAGGCTGAAGTGCAGTGTCTTGATCTCGGCTTACTGCAACCCCTGTCACCCGGGTTCAAGCGATTCTCCTGCCTCAACCTCCCAAGTAGCTGGAACTGCAGGCACTCATCACCATACCAGGCTGACTTTTGTATTCTTAGTAGAGATGGGGTTTCCCTATGTTAACCAGGCTGGTCTTGAACACTTGACTTCAAGTGATCCACCCACTTTGGCCTCCCAAAGTGCTGGGATCACAGGCATGAGCCACCACGCCCGCCTCCTGACATTTTTATACTTTGGGTCCCCATACCAAATTTATAGTGGTTTAAAACGTCATATGACACTAGTGAGAATTGATTAGAGTTTATTTCTCACTTATCTAGCAGATCTACTTCTGTTAGGAAAAATATCCAACTAACGTTGGGAAAATCCTTACACTTTAATGTGTTTTGGTAGAGTTTACAAGTGCAAAAGTTTCTTATGCTATCCCTCCTCTGAGAGAATAAAGAAAGAGCTAAAATACCTTCGAGTCACTTGAGCAAACCTGATGTTATCCTCTGACGCAGTCTAGCCGTGTTCAAAGTGTCCGTGGAGACACTGAACATTTCCTCATGAAAATAATCTCCTCTCTCCAAAGCTTATTCAAGAAATGTAAACATATTCTCTAGTGTGGGATAATAAAATACAGTCCTCTATTTCTGTTTCCTTTCTTTTCTATTCCTAGTAGAAACCAAGAAGAATCTGAAAAGTTGAGTCAAAATAATATCTGTGGCAGCAGAGCGGAGAGGAAAAGGACCCAGGGCCGTGGGTGGTAACAGAGGGAAGGCCTGTTTGTTCAGCATGTTAGATGACTTTGCTGGGGACCCACCATTCTAGGATTATTCCCTAGGTTAAGTGAGAAGGACATTTAGGAAGAGGATTGCTATATTGCATTAGATGTATGGAGTTATTTAGGAAAGACCTTTGATAATGATATCATGGAGAAGTATAGCCATGTAGCCAATAAAATGCCTCCTGATCTTTATGAAAATTGGAAGAGTGTCTGAATTTGGTGATATCTACAAAGTAAAACATTTAAAAGTGAAAATATTTTTTGAATTATAATCTCATTTCTAAGAACTTATCTTACCCATATACTTGTGTATGTGCCAAAGATGACTGCACGTTTTATTATGGAATCATTTGTATTGAAGCACAAAGATTGCAAAAACCTAAATGTCCTCAGCTGGGTGCAGTGGCTCGTACCTATAATCCCAGCACTTTGGGAGGCTGAGGCAGGCAGATCACTTAAGGTCAGGAGTTCGAGACCAGGCTAACCAACATGGCGAAACTCTGTCTCTACTAAAAATACAAAATTAGCCAAGTGTGGTGGCATGTGCCTGTAGTCCCAGCTACTTGGGAGACTGAGGCAGGGGAATCTCTTAAACTACAGAGGAAGAGGTTGCAGCGAGCCAAGATTGCACCACTGCATTCCAGCTTGGGTGACAGAGTGAGACTCTGGCTCAAAAAAAACAAAAAACAAAAAACAAAAAACCCATACAGGGGCCAGGCACCGTGGCTCACACCTATAATCCCAGCACTTTGGGAGACCGAGGTGGGCAGATCACCTGAGGTCAGGAGTTTGAGACCAGCCTTGCCAACATGGAGAAACCCCATCTCTACTAAAAATACAAAATCAGTCGGGCGTGGTGGTGCACGCCTGTAATCGCAGCTACTCGGGAGGCTGAGGCAGGAGAATCACTTGAACCCAGGAGGAGGAGGTTGTGGTGAGCTGAGATTGCGCCATTGCACTCCAGCCTGGGCAACAAGAGCAAAACTCTGTCTCAAAAAAACAAAACAAAACAAAAACCAAACAACAACAACAACAAAAACTCCATATGTTAGCTAAAAATAAAAATAAAAATCTAAATGTCCTTTCAACAGAACACAAGTTATATAAATCATGCTGCATCCTTATCAATTGTATTAGACACAACTTTTAAAACATGAGGCCTACATATATATCTACTATGAAATGAGTTTATATGAAATAAAGTTAAAAACAATCAAAGTTCAGGACAATATATGTGGAACATCCTCATTCACATAAAAAGGTGGTTATATCTATCTGTCCATATTCGAGTATATTAATAGCAATGTTTTCTAGTGGTTGCCACTGGGAAAGGAAGACTGCAGAAGCAATGATCTGGAGTGAGAAGAATTGATTGATTGATTGACTGATTGACTGAGACAGGGTCTCGTTCTGTCACTCAGGCTGGAGTGCAGTGGCACAATCATGACTCACTGCAGCCTCTACTTCCCAGGCTCCAGCAATCCTCCCACCTCAGCCTCCCATGTAGCTGAGACCACAGGCATGCACCACTTTGCCCGGCTAATTAAGAATTTAAAAGTTCCTCAAATCTCATGTATCTTAGCTGGCTAGGGCTGTCATAACATAATATAACAAACCCGGTGGCTTGAACAGCAGAAATTCATTTTCTCACAGTTTTGAAGGCTAGAAGTCCAACATCAAGGTGCCAGCAGTGTTGGTTTCTGATGAGGCCTCTCTTCCTAGCTTGCAGATCGTGACTACTTACTGTATCCTTACATGATCTTTCCTCTGTGCATGTGCAAAGAGAGAGAGAGAGGAGAGAAACAGAGGCACAGAGAGATCTGGTGTCTCTTCCTCTTCTCATGAGGGTACCAGTCCTATTGGATTAACGCCCCACTCTTACGACCTCATTTAACCTTAATTACCTCCTTAAAGGCCCTATCTTCAAATACAGTCACATTGGGTGTTAAGCCTTCAGCATATGAATTTAGGGGGAAACACAATTGAGCTTATAACACCTCATAAGTGAACTTCAAAGCACAAGTCTACTATGAATCAGCCTGGCCTTTTCATCCACCAACAGCCCTCAGGTTGTGCTCCTTGGAGCACCCGTAGAAGGAAGTAAGGAAGTAAGAGTAGAACAAGAGACTGTTGAGGTGAAGAAGTTTGCTATCAACTCTGGAACTAATATTACTTGTGGCCTTCCTTTTTTATCATCACCACTCCTTGCCCCTTCCCATCCTAGGACCCAAAACAATCACCTGAGGACACTTAATCAAAAATCCCCTTTTATTTCACAGCTTCCAGACAGTACAAGGTTATCTAAAATGGGATAATTCGTGAAATAAAGCAGTGTCCTGAAAGAGTTAATTGTCTTGGTTTTCAAGTGAACTTCCTTTTCTTTTCTCCACTTTGGATCTTGGTGGAATTAAGTCAATTGTTAGGCATAAATTGAATGTCATCGTGGATGCTTTCAGCATCCTCCCTCTGAATGTCCTTGGTTTTATTGAAGCATTCTAGACTGTGCCATAATGTGCTGGAAGTGGTCTTGTCCCATATAATCATTTCCAAAGTCTCTGTGGGAGATGACTAGATCGTCTAAGCTGACGAGCATTTTGCTTATGGTACTTTCCAAAGCATGGTAGAGGACACCCAGCATGCATAAGAACAGAGGTAAAGGATGAGGGAAAGAGAGGTCAAAGGAGGAGTCATTGGTCTCATGGAAATTGAGATAGGTGCAACGGGCTCTACTTGTAATCCATTAGTGTTTAACCACAGCTTTCCCAGTAAAGTCTTAGCATCGTCTATGAGGGTCTCACAAGCTGGCTCCCGTCTTCCTCTAAGCCTCATTCCCACATTCCCTCCTCATCCTCTATTATCTCATGATATGGAGCTGCTCTACCTGCCAAAACCCCCGCTCTTCATGCTGACTCTCCATTCCTTGCCTCTACTCAATGATCAGTGATCAATAATCAATTTCATTTCCACATTTCTTTGTCCTGATGAATCTATCTTATCTTGAAATATTCAGCGCAAGCCCCTTTACCTCTGGGAGGCCTCCCTTAGATCCACAGTGAAGTACTAGCTCTTTGCTATTTATCCAATTCCTCTCTCTGTTTCTCTGTCTGTGTCTCTCTCTTTCTCTCCCTCTCCCTCTCTTTCTCTCTCATGCATAATTTACTTTTGTATCCCAAGCAGCTGGCACACTGCCTGAAACACAGCAGGTATTAACAAAATGCATGTTGAATTGAACAGTGCAACTTGAACAGTGCATCTCCTAATGAGTCTGGTGTTGGTTCTCGGCACTCAGAATTTTCTCCTAGTTAAACCTGTGATTGGAAAAGACTAGTTTGGAGACTTGTGGTGGATTTTCTACATACAACATTGTTGCTCACTAGGAGATCGCAAAGGTGCTTGCCAGCTTGCCTGTCTGCTTGCTTTCTGGAAGTAACACTAGAGGAATACATCACAATGTCAGCAGTAAGAAATGGCAGTTGGAAGAGCCCAGAGTGCTTACTCTAGCATCTAGGTAAACATTCATTCATTCATTCATTCATTCATTCATTCAATAGCAGCCTCATTTTGAGGCAGGCCTTGTGCTGGGTGCAGGAAACAAGACACACACCCTGGTTTCCTGGAACTCACAATCTTGTTTGGCTGATAGATGTGTAAACAAACACAGCTGATCCTTCTCTTCAAGTATTTAAAGTTTACTGTTTTGACCAGAAGGCACATGATTGGCAGTGGTTTGTTTTTGTGCTGAGGCCTGTGTGTGAGAATGAACTCTGAGCTAGTGAGTGAGGTTAACCAACAACTCAACGTCTAAGCCTATCTTGGCTTTAATTTCCTTTATTATTATTTTCTCACAATTGAGATTGTACTCTTACTATATTCCTGAGTGTAGTAAATTAAAATTTTTACTGTACTATATTTTATAAGGAAAATATGTTCCATAGTAAATTGTGAGAACACATGCAAAGGAAATTTGCAATATCGCTGTAATTTTTGTACACTGTGGTAAGTATATTTCTAATATCTTAAAGCTGTTCCTGGCTATGATCGCACTTCTGCACTCCAGCCTGGGCAACAGAGCAAGACCTCATCTCTAATAAATACATTAAATGTTAACAAATAAAAATTAAAATTAAAGAAATTATCAAGCTGTTTCTGGGCAAGAGATAGACATGTAGGAGAGGTTTTATGAGAAAAATAGCAATTAAGCAAAGATTTCATTTTCAGCATGAAAGCATTTTCTGTTCTGTCGAAAAAGATCAGACTCCTAACCAGATTTAGAGATGCAAATATTTGTTCCTAAAGAGGAGACTTTTTCTCCCAAAGTATAGTTTAGGGCTAGTCATCCAACCCTAAAATATAGGCCACACCTTCTTCAAGAAACATATTCTTGATTCTAGAGAGTAAAAAATGTAACCCCACCTATCTATTCTGGCAGGTTCTGGTCTCTGGAAAGCTCCATGATGCAGCTAGGGGAATATAAGCCAGTTGGCATCCCTGCCTGAGGGTGGTGAGATTAGGGGAAAGATACTTGCACCAAGCCTCTAGGTCTTTCCTCTGCTTAACGTGGTTCTTCATCACAAGGGGAGACAAGTCCTACCTCATTGGCATGCCTCACTTTAATCAAAGCATAAATGAGAATATAAGCATTTAAATAAAGTGCAGATAGGAACATTCCTTTTTACCCTATAATAAATGCCATCTGACCTACTATGCCATAGGAGCATAGTAAAAATACTTTGTTTTGAATAGTTTCAACTAGGTAATTTGTGAGCATATAGCAAAATGACTATTGAGTTTCAGTTGTGCAAATCTGGAAAACCTTACATACATTATAGAAATTAGATTTCTTTCCTTTGACAAATGTAGTTTGTGTACTTTCAAAACGTGTGACATTTTAGGTGTTTGAGAAATGGCATACTTGCACACCTTGTTAAAGACTAAGAAAAGACAGCAACATCTTTGATCAATTCTGCCCTATACTTAGACAGCTGTTTTCCTTCTAGAATAGTCTGTGTACTTGAATAGTAAGTACTAAGTTCACTCAAACATACTCCCCTGGCTTCAAAAAATTTCTCCGTCAATAGTCATTGCATTCAACAGAATCTAAAGGTCAGAGTGAGCTAATGAAATGTAGTCTGGGTAATCAGATTTCATAAATAATTCAAATGGTAAATCTGGTTTTCTTTTTAAAAAATAATACTTTATAAAGTAAAATTTTATTCCTAAAACTAAGTGAAGTCAAATTCATGCCTTTTAATGATGCTTGAAGTGTACATGTGAGCAAGTCCCATATTTACCCTGAAACCATGTCAACAATTTTTGAAAGGGTATTTGCTGTGAATGAGATGATCTTTTTCAAACCATTTTTGAGTTTACATGTAGATCAGATGTTTTGACTGATAAACTCATTCGTATCACTCTAACAACAAATTAATTTAAATAAATGTCTTTTCATTTAACTGAATTATTGTTTAAAACATTTGGCCAAATTGACTTCTTTCTTTGGTATTTAGGAGTTGCAACTAATTAATTAATGAAGCCGACATTTTTAAAAGGTCTATTAAATATCAGTACCTTTCTAGGCACGATGAAGTCACCTCTAACCAACCAGGAAGTTGGTCAATTTGACTAAAAATTTCACATTTGGAGGTTTATTCATCTAGTATACTGTGGCTGATTTTTCTACTTTCTTCTACTAGTTCAGAGAGAACAACTAAGTCTTTACTGAGATGATCTCTTTCATGTCTGGCACTATTATTCTGTTTCTAAAGAGATGCTAGTCCATTTTAAAGGGCAAAAGGGTGTATTCAGTATTCAAACAGACAGGTACACCATAAAATAGCACACAAAATCCTGGAGGGCTAAATATACCTAAGAATTCAATAAATATTTATTGTTTTAAAGATTCATTTTTTATTTTTTAGACTAGCCAAATGCAGTAGCAAGAATGGGGGGAAGAGTAGAACAAGAAGCTTGATCTTGGACAATCAATGGTAACAATTCACTACCTTCAGACCAGCTGAGAAATATTTATTGAGCATTCAGAGTGTAAAAGATAAGAGTGTGTAACCTGCTGGTCATGTTGGCTCAAGTCTGTAATCCCAGCACTTTGGGAGGCTGAGATGGGAGGGTCACTTGAGCCCAGGAGTTCGAGCCCAGCCTGGACAATATAGCAAAACCTCATCTCAACAAAAAATAAAAATAAAAAAACTAGCCAGGTGTGGTGGCACACTCCTGTGGTCCCAGCTACTTGGGAGGCTGAGGCAGGAGGATCACTGGAGCCCAGGAAGTTGAGGCTCCAGTGAGCCACTGCACTCCATCTTGGATGACTGAGTGAGACCCTGTTTCAAATAAAAAAAAACAAAGTCTGTAACCCTCCTTAGTTTCAGTTTAGCAGGGAGGGTTAAGACAAGCATACTAGTGAATGGAGAATGGAGACCACAAGGTCCATAGTACAAAAGAAAAAACATTTGAATTAAGGGTATGACTTTGGACATGTTAACTTAAATTCTGATTTTGTTCCCTTGTATCTAAAACTGGCTAATAATGCTAAATTTATGTTGTACAATGTTTGGGGAAAAAAAAGCCTACACGAAGTAACTTTGTATGCAGTAGAGACTTATAAAAACTTGCTATCATATACTACATGCACATGTATTGATATCATACAAATATCCATATACATTACATGTATACATATGTGTATACAAAAGTAATTGTGGTTTTTGCCATTACTTTTAATGGCCAAACAGCAATTACTTTTGCACCAAGAGTAATTGGGTGACAGAGCAAGACCTTGTCTCAAAAAAAAAAAAAAAATTTGAACAAGCATAAAAGTGATCATACTTAGCCTGCATGGTCTTTAGAACCTACGTGACCTAACACAATGTACTGTTATCTATTAATTCTCAGACATAGAGACCTAACACTGCCTGTCCTCATCTACCACCAGGGCCAAAGAAATTGCTTCTGATTTCTTTATCACCTGCTCCTTATTCCATTCTAGTCAAAGATATATCCGACAATGATGCAGTGGGAATTAACCTAGTTTAACAAATACTGAGAGTGGAGTGTGCAATGGGAGATAATGGAGACGATGGCCAATTTCTTGATGAAAGGAATTTTCCTTTGGCTGATAATGTTTATATAGAATACAGCATATCAGAACCAATGTAAACTTTCCTGCATTCAGAAAAGTCCTCTTCCGGGAGAGTCTGGGTTTTTTTTTTCTTGAGACAGAGTGTGAATCTGTCACCCCAACTGGAGTGCTGTGGCATGATCTTGGCTCATTGCAATGAGGAAGATTTAAGAAATGTCTTCTTCCTCCAAGGACATGTAAAAGAGATATGTATTGGTAAAAGTTTTAGCAAACTCATGTGTTTGAAGCTGTTGAACACAGTCACAGGTAAGCACGTGCCAAGATCTTCTTCACTGGCTTTAAAGACAAACCACTCACCCCTGCTTCCCCTCCTATTGGATTGATGGCCTTTTATTATAGCTGCGATAGGATAAAAGTATGAATGTAAGAGTGTTGACATGTTTTCTCTCTTCTCCAAAGCCCTAGAAAAAAATCTTATCCTTTTCAATCCAGTTTCAGCATTGTACCCTTAAGAAAAGGAAGAATTTCTTCTGGCTAAGCCAGAAGAAAAAAATCTATCTACATAAATTATTGAGGAAGACGGGAAAAGGAAAAAAGTTTGGTATGCTGAGGGTAGGGAAAGTATTTTTCTTCTGGAGGGAGGTCGTAAGGAGGGCTGAGCTGGAGCAGTTGTGTGTATGAAAAAAGGAAATAAGATCTGGGGGCTGTAGCGCATGCTTGTAGTCCCAGCTACTCGGGAGGTTGAGAGGCAAGAAGACTGCTTGAGCCCAGGAGTTTGAGGCTGTAGTGCATTATCATGGTCGTCTGTGAAAAGCCACTGCACTCTAGCCTGGGCATGTAGCAAGACCCTGTCTCTAAAAAATAATAACAATAACTTTAAAAAAAAAAAAAGTAAAAGAAGAAAGGGGGTTTTAGCAAGAGCTGCTGTGGACCACGTGTTTGTATTTTTTAAAATGTCCTACAAGATATTTGAGTAAAGAATAATTTAAAATATTTGTAATTATTTCTGCCAGTTGAAGTGTATTTCTTAAACATGATACCACCAGTACTGAGCCACATGGGTTCTAGGCATATAATTCATTATTCAACAGCATTTCATATCTCTTTACCACATGCTAGGCCAGTGGAGGATCTGTGTATGCAAAGATGAACATGATGGCCTCCACTCTCAAGGGGTCAAATGGTCTCCAGTAGAGATAGATACATATGTAATGAGTTAAATGAAGTGTTTCAAGTACTGAGATGTACAAGATAAAAGGTTTTACACCAGATGCATGTTTTTAAAACATAAAAGCAAGAATATTCAGAGTTGCTGGGAATGGGGGACACCAGGAATATCCTCACAACTCCAGAGATGCTCCTGACTGACCCAGGAGGTGGCAATGGAAGAGGGAAGAGAGACCAGAGGGTAGTGAGGAATGGAACCATGTGCTGTTTTCCCCCGGAAAGACTCTGAGCTCCTACATTTTTCTTTGGAAATATTGAAAGTTTGATTTGTAATCAAGAAAAGCCAAGAGGGGAAGCGTGATCTCCTCATGATTTGAAAGATAACTCTGGGGAGCCAGGCACAGTGGCTCATGCCTATAACCCCAACACTTTGGGAGGCCAAGGCAGGCGGATTGCTTGAGTTCAAGCATCAGGAGTTGCAGATCAGCCTGGAAAACATGGCAAAATCACATCTCTACTAAAATTATAAAAAATTAGCTGGGTGTAATGGCATGCACTTGTAGTGCCAGCTACGTGGGAGGCGAAGCGGGAGGATCACCTGAGCCTGGGAAGCTGAGGCTACAGTGAGCCATGATTGTACCTCTGCACTACAGCCTGGGTGATGGGAGTGAGACCCTGTCTCAAAAAAAAAAAAAAGAAAAGAAAAGAAAAGAAAGATAACTTCATAGCATTCATACAAGGAGAAAAACAGAGGACAAAGTCAGATGACTGTGTTCCACAATTTGTACAGTACAAGATTTCTTAAGGAGAAAAAGCAAAAAGTGCACTATTCTATTGCTAAAGACATAGCAAGTAATTGCCAACTTCCTTCAAAACTGAAACCTGAATGGTCATCCTTACAGCAAATGCCATTGCACAATTAAACGCAGTGTGCTTAACGTATGGCATTGTCGGTGTGTGAGTAATCTATGCGTTATGTTTGACACGAGGTACATGAGGCGTCATGACTGACTAAGGATACATTCTGTACTAAGTTTCAATAGCATGAAGCATGTCAATAATGGGGGAGGAAAAAGAAGTCAAATACATGGAGAGAGAGATATATATATATTTTGAGACAGAGTCTCACTCTGTTGCCCAAATACATGAATACATTTTTAAAAATCGTGTCTTCTATTTCATGGACGTTACTTTCCATCTTGCATGAAAAGTGAGAAAGGAAGTATAAAGTGCAATTGAATCGAGCTTCTCTTTTCGAAGTTGCTCATTACCTTATATAAGAATGTTTCTGTGCCTCTGTCTTTCAGTGAGGAGAAGGAGGGAGATGTGGGAGAGGAACAAGCTTGACATCTCCCAAGTGCTCAATTATTGCCAGCAACTGTGCTGGTGTGTTATCTGTGCTGTCACTGACGCAGAGCAGCAGGAGGGGTTGGTGTTAGAGGGAACTCTGGGAACAGGCTCTAGGGTGGGGGTCCTAGTTCAGCCACTTAGCCCTGTGACTGAGCAAACTCTCAACTAGCCATAGCAACTAACAGGGCATTGAGAGGCACTGTATCAAGTATTCTCCTATTATTTTTTGAATCCTCACAACATCCTTTTACGTAAGGTAGAAGAAATTGAGATAAAGTTAAGGCAGAAGGAATGGCATAAAGATGAAAAGCATCTGGGTTCTAGAGTAATACTGCTGGTGTTCATGTCACAGCTAGACCACTTATTAGCTGTGTCACTGTTGGCAAATTAACTTCTCTTGAGACAGCTGGAGCATACTTTGAATAGGGTTTGGCACACAGGAAGAGCTCAGTCATATCAACTCCTATTGTGATTCAGTTAAATGGCAGGTATCCCTGTTTGTGAAGTACCTTAACTGCTTAGTCTTGAGTAATGAAGACAGAGAACAGATATCATGACTTGAGGACACTGGTTTGAGGCTAGAGAATGTAGAGTACATACAGGTATTGTAGGCGAGTATTGAGGCCTGCACACGTGCTCACTGGTCCATCTCTATTCTAACAGCGCGTGTTCCTCTTTCAGTTCCTCTTTGGGGTCTGGGTGGGGAGAAGTGGAAAGGGAAGAGGTGTCATGCCTTTGTGATTTCTTTCAAGAGCAAATCAAGTCTGCCAGTAATGAGTACCCTAGAGTGTCAAGACATTCTCTAGCCAAAAGGTCACCAGCTTCCCAATAATGGGAGTATCTGTAACATGTAGCACACCCAACAGAAATAAACCTCATGAACTCAGAATTCTATCTGGGGGACTCTTTATTTGTGCTCCAGAACTTTGAAGGCCAGTAGTAAGGCCCATTCAAAAAATAAAGACGTTTCTATGTTATAATACTCAGAGGATTCTTTAATCAAGATTTGTGAACATGGCAAAAAGCTAGTTTAAAAAAATGGAACTCTCACTCATATAATGAAAAATTTATGAGTTATGTATTTATCTCACTAAGTGATGAATTAGTTTGTGCTTAAGCTCATTTTCAACATGGGTGCTCAGATTTTGCAAAATACCTTTTAATTGCCAAACCCCCCAAAGACTCAGAAGGCAGCCAGTATAAGGGCAGTTGTCTGTTCTTTTAGAGGGAACATGAAGAAATGCATTCACGCTTCTCCTTACGAATCACTACTCTTTCTAAGGCTCTATTTTTTTTTTAAGGGATGGGGTCTCCCTCCCTCTGTCACCAAGGCTGGAGTGCAGTGGTGCTATCCCAGCTTACTGCAGACTCCGACTCCTGGGCTCAAGCAGTCCTCTCTCCTCAGCCTCCCAAAATGCTGGGATTACAGCTGTGAGCCACCACGCCCAGCCATCTTTAATTTTAAAGGAGCAGTCTGAGCTCTGTTGGGCAAGATGGGCCATGGATGCTGGGGGCCTCTTCTACAACCAGCCCGGGTTCCCTGCCACTTTGACAATCTGAGTGAGGGTCTTGGCTTGGCAGCCGCAAAGCCAGTGAGTGGCTAGAGACCCGTCCATTATCGAGAATGAAATTCCCATTTCTGTTTGCTATTCTTTTCTTTGCCTCATTTCATCCCTTCTCCAGGTTTTATTTCCAGACTATTATGATGGAAATTTGGTCTGGCTAGATAAGACAATCTCCAAACAGAGACAGAATGATCTTGAGAACAAGATAGCAGCATCATTTGAATGGTTTCCATGGATTTTATTTGGGGTTATTTGATCTTAGCATCTCCTAAGTAACCTAAATGGTTCAAAATGCAGCCTTCAGTTTTTCCTGTCTGACTACAGTTAGGTCTTAATTGAGATCACCATGGTAATCTGTTTTAAAGTATGAAAAAAGACCTGTTTAAGGCCAACTGGCAGAGAGAACGTATATCTCCAGGTTTGAGGCACACGCTGATATCTCTAAAGACACCACCTTCTGTTTCCAATGTGAAAAGAGATAAACAGAAATTTTGAATGAGCTGGTAAGGACAATAAAATAGAGTATGCAGGCCGGGCATGGTGGCTCATGCCTGCAGTCCCAGCACTTTGGGAGGCAGAGGTGGGCAGATCACAAGGTCAGGAGTTTGAGACCATCCTGGCCAACATGGTGAAACACCATCTCTACCAAAAATATAAAAATTAGCCGGGCGTGGTGGTGGGCACCTGTAATCCTAGCTGCTCAGGAGGCTGAGGCAGTAGAATCGCTTGAGCCCGGGAGGCGGAGGTTGCAGTGAGCCGAGATAGAGCCATTGCACTCCGGCCTGGGCGACAGAGCAAGACTCCGTTCTCGAAAAAGCAAAATAGTGTATGCAATACTTAAAGAATGATTGTTATCCAATAAGATAAACAATAAATAATTCTTATGATAACCTTAATAGTATTTTCTGATATAAGAAATTAGCTTTAAAATCCTATAAATATAAAATTATAAAATTAAATTTGTAAAATAGGGAAAAGTTATTCCTTAAAAGTTATATATATGATTAAAACATAAAAGATTAAACTAAATGACTTCTGGCCACTGCTGTCAATGGCTAGTTTCTCTTTAGTGTATGGGTACCCTGCAAAGAGATGAAGAGTAAGGGAAGGGGTTAGAACTGGGTCTTCCCTAAGTCTCATTATCCCCGTCCTGCCTTCCTTATAGCCCCTCTGCAACAGATAGGAGAGATTTGGGGAGCATCAGCCTGACTTGCCATGCAGAGTAAGACAGGAGAGGGATTGTCCTGTTCTGTGCAATCAGCAACATGCAGAGGAGGCCCCCATGGTGCCCCGTCTCCCCACCAGGCTGTTGGAGACTTGAGAGGTAGAAGAGGGGCAGAGAGTGGCCTTGTTCCTCCCAGAATCAGGCTGTGATGTGTGTATGCTGCTCAGGTGAAAGCTCTGCCCCTTCCCACACCCTTCCCTGTGCATCCTAGGGGACTCCACTAGCAGGTAGGTAGGACCTGGACAGGGCTTAATTTTGTAGCCGCCTTGAGCATTTACAGAAGCTTCACTATCTGCTCTGTCACCTTTGGCATTGAGGCAACTGCCATCTGTTCTTGGAAAAGGCAAAAAGATGATCAATATGTCAAGGTGAAAGAAAGAAAGAAATTGAAGTGTATCTGCAACATTCCCTTTTCTCTTACCCTTTGATTCTACTTGAGATCCTTTGTTCCTTGGTGGCCAGGCCCTTGCAATACTGAACGGAGATGCCAAACTGAGGGAACCCCAGTGGGGGTAGATACCTCTACATAGGAAAAGGAACAGGAAGAAAAATTCAGCACGGAAATGGGGGCTGGGGAGAACAACAACAACAAAAAAGTCAAATGTGAAGAGGGTTTTTAGATAATCTGGTTGTGTATTGTGTTACAATTTCCTATCCCTTCTCCCAATGGCCATATCCTAATCACCCTTATTCAGCAAATCCCATATTATCATTCTTTCTAGTTCAGAAAATATTTTTAATCTATAATTTTAAACACTTAAAAACTAACAAATATGCTTACTGTGCATCAGGGGTTTTCTAGGTTATTTAAAAATACTTGAACTCTCATAATAACACTCTGAAGTAGAAACATTATTCTTACTTGATTATTGAGGAAACTGAGGCAGAGAAGATAAATAGCTGAAGGTCACATGGGTAGAAAGTAAAAAATCTGGGCTTCAAATTCATAGTCTGGCTCTTGAGTCTATGCTTTTAGCCACTGCACTGTGTTGCTTCTCTTACATTTTTATATTAGATCTTTATTAAACATGTAAAAATGAATATAATATCCTGGTAAAAAATTAAGTCATTATAAATAAACAAAGTCATTTCTGGATTGTTCCCCATCCTCAATTCTGGCTCTTTTTCTTTTAGAGAGAATCATATCTTTGCACAGCTTTTATCTCCTATATACTTTCATGCATATGTATGCACATGTGTCTATGCATACACATACACATACACACACATATATAAGTACAAATATATATCCACATACATATATGTGCACATGTATATACATATGCAGCATATATAATTGTAGAAAATACATATTGTGTGTTTAGTTTTTTATTTTGTATTACTTAACAATGTGTCTTAGAGATCTTTCTAGTCTACATATAATACAGCTGCATTTAAAAAAATTGTTGCATGTTATTTCGTGGTGCATGTCTTATATGAGATACTATGTCTCATATAAGCAAATTCCCAGTGAGAATGGAACATGTAGGGCTTTTCCCCCTATTTTATACTCTTTCAAACAGTGCAGCAGCAGTGACCGTCTTTGTACACATCTCCTGTGTGTGCAGACGAGTATTACATGGATAGACTACAAGAAGTAGGCATGCTTGGTCATATACAATATATACTTAAAATTTTTGTAGAGCTGCCAGTTTGTGCACAATAGTAGACATAGACATTGCTGAGACTTCTTGTCTTCTGAAAAATCGTACTCCCCGAATAATATTTCTTATGGAGGAAAAAATGACCTGGGACAAACACCTTAAAAATCTATGCTGCTTTGTAATCAGAGCACTAACAAAAACAATAATTTTCTTTCTTCAGCCAGTCCTGCTCCAGGCCTGACCTTCAGCCTGTTATGATGTAAGTTTAGCCTGGCTACTCCAGAACCAACTCCAAACAGAGATAACTTAGCACAGGAACACAGCTCATCAAGGCCAGAGGCTGCCTAAAGGGGATATGAAAAATGCACAAAAACACTAGAAATGCTGGACTCTAAGCACTGAGACAGTACATAAGGAAGTGAAGCTCTGAGCCAGTGGGGCTGTCTTTGGGGTAAACAAGGAGGGCAAACTGCCACAAGCCCAGAGTCATGCAAAGGTGCGATGCACCTCTCTAGGGAAGAAGGGAGGAGCAGGGGCTCATGTTATTTATTTGAATAAAGCTGAGAGGACTCTGATCTATGTGCAACAGCTGATCTGAGAACTTGCATCTTTCTTACGGAAGAATATTAATGCTACTTCCACTCTTCCAGGTTTCTTTGCCTAGCAAAAACTATGATCCAACATAATTCATGCATTCTACTGACCTCATTCTCCTGTTTATCAATCATGTAAGAGCTAGTTCATGTTATAAAAATGTATAAACCAACTTTTGTTGATTTGCTTTCAAAAGCATCATACCAATGACTCTAACACCACAGTGTAGCATCTTCACTTTTTGGAGTTGGATTTATGTTGCTTTTGTTTTTGTTTTCTGAGACAGGATCTCACTCTGTCACCCAGGCTGGAATACAGTGGCACAATCATGGCTCACTGCAGCCTCAACCTCCTGGGCTTAGGCAATCTTCCTTCCTCAGCTTCCCAAGTAGCTGGGACTACAGACATGTGCCACCATGCTGGCTAATTTTTTAAAAATCATTGTTTGTAGAGATGGGGTCTCCCTTTGTTGACCAGGCTGGTCTGGAACTCCTGGGCTCAAGTAATCCTCCTGCCTTGCCTCCCAGAGTGCTGGAATTACAGGCATGAGCCACCGTGCCTGGCCTATGTTGTTTTTGGGTACATCATCTGCTATGACAGACTCAGGAGGACCTGATATAATCAGGTAACTCTATAGCAACAGGATGCTTTATTTTTCATGTTTTCTTAGAATGATAAAACTTAATTCCTTTGGGCTCTGATATTGATTTAGAGGTCTTAAGGTTTTCTTTTAAATTGTCTCACTTGTTTTTAGGCTAAAGTTTCCTGTTATTTCCTTCTAAACTGAATATGAGGCTCTTTAACAGACAGAACAACATTGGAACTGAATATTTCTGCCTTTTCATGACATTAACTTTATGTTGCCAATGGCAATCTTGATTTATAAGATAACATACACAGGCAAAAAGTAGAAAAGATATTTTAAATGTCCAATTTTTTTCAAGAAATAGTAAAAAGTGCAATGCAAGGAGGAAATGATTATCAACGTATTTCTAGGGAAGTAAAAGTTTAATGTATTGCAAAGCTTATCAAAGACTGTTAGTTGTTCCTCAGTGTTATGGGTCTAATCATGCACCCTGAAAATTCCTATGTTGAAGTCCTGACCCCCAATACCTGAGAATGTGACTTTATTTGGTGATAGGATGTTTACAGAGGTAATCAAGTTAAAGTGAGGAGGCCATTAGGGTAGAACCTAATCCAGTATAACTGATGTCCTTGTAAGAAGGGGCAAATCTGGTCAGAGATACACGCAGAGGGATGACAACATGAAGAGACAAAGGGAGAAGATGGCAGTCCGCAAACCAAGGGGAGAGGCCTGGAACAGATTTTTTTTTTCTCAGAGCTTTCAAGGAATCAAGCCTGCAGACACCTTGATCTTGGATTTCTAGTCTCCACAGATAGTAAATTTCTTTTCTTTTTTTTTTTTTTTGCCGCCCAGGCTGTAGTGTAGTGGCGTGATCTTGGCTCACTGCAAGCTCTGCCTCCTGGGTTCAAGCAATTCTCTTGCCTCAGTCTCCCGAGTAGCTGGGACTATAGGCACCCGCCACAACACCTGGCTAATTTTTATTTATTTATTTATTTATTTATTTATTTATTTATTTATTTATTTTTAGTAGAGACGTGGTTTCACAAATATCGGACAGGCTGGTCTCGAACTCCCTGCCTCGTGATCCATCCACCTCGGCCTCCCAAAGTGCTGGGATTACAGACATCAGCCACCGCACCTGGCTTGAGATAGTAAGTTTCTTTTGTTTACGGCCACCCAGTTTATGGTATTTTGTATGGCAGCCCTAGCAAACAAATACGTATACTCAAAATACATATATCTTATCATAATCAGCTCCAGCGGTGGCCTCCAATGTGCCATGCCCCCCAGGACCTACACCTGATCAGTCTCCTCCCCTTGAATCTGTGCTGGGCCTGAGGCTTGTTTTAACTCATAAAATGTGGCTGAAGTGAGGCTGTGCCAGTTCTGGCCCTCAGCATTAGGAAGGTGTGGCACTTAAAGTTTTGCACTTTGGGAAACCCTAGACTGCCCTTTAAGAAGTCGGGCCACCCTTCAAGAGAGATCATGCAGAAAGGTCTTATGGAAAGAGAGAGACCTGAGTCTTTATGGAGAGACCTTTCTACATGGAAAGGCCCAACACTCCACACATGCCAGCTGAGGTCAGTCTTCTAGCCATCCCTACCAAGGCATTGTAGATGTGAGTGAGCATGTTGGACATGATAGCTGCAACCATCATCTGACTTTAATTACCTGGGAAACTCTAAGCAAGGTCAGTAGAGGGACTGCCCATTCAATTCACATAGTTATGAGTGATAATAAAAAGTTGATATATTTGAAGCCACTAAGTGTTGGGATCGTTTGTTACATAGAAATAAATAACTGAAATATTCCCTTCTTCTACAGCAATACTTGGTCTCTCTTCCAAGAGACAGAGTACTGGCTGATGGGATATTAGGAGCAATGGTGTGTCTTACTTCCCAGACATGTTCTTAAATCTCTTTCCGCCTTCGTCCTCCAACCTGCTCTATGGAACGTGGTCATAAGATCCACCCTAGACAATATGCATGCACTATGCTAGAGACAACTGAGTAACCAGGTAGAAGGAGCCTGGGTCCCTGCCATGCCAGCCCCAGACTATTACATGGAAGGGAAATGAACTCCTAGTTTATGCTGGGCTCCAATTACAGCAACTTATCCCATATCCTAATTAACATACAAGGGACAATTTATTGATGAAATGTTTTACAATCTTTTTCTTAGTAGGTTTCTCAGCATGTTTTACAATCTTTTTTTCAGGAGGCCATTTTTCTACACTGCAGTAAATTAGGACATTGTTTCAAATGAAAGAAAAGGAATTAAAGGATGAGAACATGAGGTCATATATGGATACATATGACAAGATTTCTTCAGGTTGAAGGCCAGGCACGGTGGCTCAAGCCTGTAATTCCAGCACTTTGGGAGGCTGAGGTGGGCAGATCACCTGAGGTCAGGAGTTCGAGACCAGCCTTGCCAACATGGCGAAACCCCGTCTCTATTAAAAATATAAAAATTAGCCGGGCATGGTGGTGCATGCCTGTAATCCCAGCTACTCGGGAGGCTGAGGCAGGAGACTTGCTTGAACCTGGGAGGCAGAGGTTGCAGTGAGCCGAGGTTGCGCCATTGCACTCCAGCCTGGGCAACAAAGCAATACTCTGTCAAAAAAAAAAAAAAAAAAGTCTCTTCCTTCTCTTTTGGTGAAGCTAAGTTCAGTTCCTGTTGGACTCCTTCCCTATAGCGATAGTCGTTACTGAATAAAATCTATCCTTCTGGCTTTAGTTAGTGTCCAACTTAGCTCGTCTTTGACAGTCAGACTGTTGCTTGCATTCAGCTTTTCATGATCTCCATAGCCCTTGACTTGGTCTCATTCCTTATCACATTTGCATACTGAAAATTGGAAGAGCAATGGTCAGACTCTCCTGAGAAAGGATGAACCTAGTTCACTCTGAAGCACAATAGAGGGTGTGTGTTAGCATCTGGCTAGGTTATAGTCATTAATATATTATCTGATTTTTTTTTCTGAATGGTTGACTCAATGTTGGGTAAGACTTAATAAAAATCCATTTTATCTGCTCTCCTTTTTCCTCTCTTTCCCTCAATCTTTACTGTGTTTCCCCTTAACTTTGCATCAGGGTGTTCCCAGGATATTGTGTCAGGGGTCTTAACTTATATTTGATGTATGAAATGAAATGCATTTTCCCAACATAGCTATGCTTAAGTAGAGCAAACTTCTGTGTTCTAACCCTCTCCTTTCCATGACAGTTTAGGAGAATAGAAGGAACATCCAGGGTAGAAACCTCTGGGTCATTGCTCCCTTGGGATTCAGGGTGAAGACTAATATCATTAGTCAAGGCCAGAGGTGACTGGGTTTCTTGCCAAGAGGTTGGTGAGAGCCTATCTGGAAGTGGGATGATTTGACTGGATGTCTTGCCAACCCTGGAGAAACCCCTGTGGAGGGGAAACCCGGTGTTAGAACCAACGAGCTGGGGGTGTGAGTGAGCACCGAGTCATACCATCTGCAATTCAAGTCAGTGACTGTGGATCTCCCAGACTCCCCTGCCCATCCTAAGGTACCCGTGAGGAGCTGTGGTTCTCAAGGACAAACTACCAGATGGGTGACTGTGCCAGTAGGACCAGCAAAATGGAAACTGAGGAGCTGAGGAGCCTAACACCAACCACAAAACCCAAACTTCCCAGAGAGAGGAAATTCTCCATCCAGAAACCATACAGGAGATACTGTAGGACACTTTTTAAAGTACTTAGTGAATACCCAGGAAATTTCACCTATGCTGTAGGCACTGTGTTAAATGCTTTGTGAACATGATCTCATCTGATTCTCTCAATAGCCTAAGTGGGTAAGTTCCATTACTACCCGATTATAAAGAAAATGGAGCCGAGAGAAGGTACGTAATTTACCTAAGGGTGTACTCTTTTTTGTTTGTTTGTTTGTTTTTTTGAGACAGGATCTCACTCTGTCACCCAGGCTGTCACCCAGTGGCACGATCTTGGCTGGAGTGCAGTGGCACAAACTCCACCTTCTGGGTTGAAGTGATTCTCCTGTCTCAGCCTCCCGAGTAGTTGGGACTACAGGTGTGTGTCATCACACCTGGCTAATTTTTGTATCTTTAGTAGAGCCAGGGTTTCACTACGTTGGTCTCATCTCAAACACCTAGCCTTAAGCCATCTGCCTGTCTCAGCCTCCCAAAGTGTTGGGATTACAGACATGAGCCACTGCATCCAACCAGGGTGTACTCTTAGCAAGCAGCAGAGTGACGACTGGAATGCATGATGTAATCCCTTGCTACTTTTCTGGTTTGATATCCTTACCAGGCCATCTCTTGGTGATCCCATTGAACTTCTGGCTCTTCCTCTCAAAGCCAAGCATGCTCTCCGCTAGTCCTGAGTGCGCTCTTTCCTCTGTTGGACTCCCCTTGCCTCTGATAACTGTGTGGGTTTCTCCTTCCCTTCAACCCTTGAACAGGTCTCTGTTCAAATATCCTTTTTCAGTGAGGTCTTTAACTCTCCTATCTAGAATGGCATCCTTAGCCCTTATTGATCTTTATCTCCAGCAGCCTGCCTCATTTTTCCTTTTAGTTTAGCAGCTATTTATTTTGGCCTGGACCTCTTTTTTTTTTTTTTTTTTTTCTTTTAGAGATAAGGTCTCGCTCTGTTGCCCAGGCTATGGCTCAATCATGGCTCATTGCAGCCTTGAATTCCTGGACTCAAGCAATTCTCCTGCCTCAGCCTCCTAAGTACCTGAAACTACACCTGTGTGCCACTACACCCAGCTAATTATTTTACTTTTTGTAGAGATGGAGGTCTCGCTATGCTGCCCAGTCTTGTCTTAAACTCCTGGCCTCAAGCAGTCTTTCTGCCTCAGCCTCCCAAAGTGCTGGGATTATAGGTATGAGCCCTAATGCCTAGCCCATGGACCTCTCTTCTGAACTCCAAGCTGTGATAACCAATTTCCAACTTGACATATCCACTTGGCTGTCTATAAACTTCCTCAAATTTACCATAAACTTCCAAAAATGAGCCCTGATCTTCCTCCCACCTTCCTTCAATCTGTTATTCTTGCAGTCTTCTTTATTTCAATGAATGGGACCTCTAGTCTTCTAATCTCTCAGAGTAAAAGCTTAGGGTCACCTTTCACTTCTCTTCTTTTCTCTCTTCTCCTGCCCAACCTGTCAGGAAATCCTGTTTTCTACCCTCAACTTAGATCCCAGCTCCAAACACTTCTCACTGCCTCCACGGGGTTACCCCGTCCTCCTCACCATCACTGCTTCTCACCGAGATTATTGTGATAATTTCCTCACTGATCTCCCTGCTTCTGCTCTAGGTTTCTTCAGCTTATTCTCTGCATAGCAGTCAAAGTGATCTTGTATAAATATGAGTCAGATCATGTCACTCCTCTGCTCAACACCCACCAATAGGTTCCTGTCTCATTTAGAGTAAGAGCCACTGCCCTCACAATGGACTACCAGATCCTAAACTCTCTGGCCTTGGTGGCCTTTCTGACCCTGTCTCCTAGATAACTGGAGTATGTACTGGGAGAGTGAATTAGTCAATAGTATTTATTATATATCTACTTGTTTACATGTTTGTTATCTATCTCTTCTAGAATATAAACACCATGAGTACAGAGAATAGGAAATAGTAGATACCAAATCAATATTTATAGAATGAATGAATGCACAGGTAAACCCAGACCATCTGATTTCAAAGCTCATGAGCTTAATCCACTATACACCACACCAGAAAACAGATGGGCTTTAGGTCATTCCAATTTTATTGTGTATTCCAAATCTTCTGACATTTCCCTATCATATATATATATGATTAAATATATATATATATGTTTAATTCTCTGTAGCAATTTGACACTAGCAATTTACCTAGTTTTTAAAGGAGGTTTCATGGCTTTGTTTTTCTTCTGTGCTAATGGTTACCAAATTCACTATTTCAAGTTCCAGACCTGGATTTTTAAATAGCTGCTGTGATGTGGCCTGGCCTTCCAGAACCAGTAAGAAAACGCATGCCAAATGCTAGCACAGAGGATGACGCCAATGAAGATTAGTTCCCTTTCCTTTTATCAGGATAAAGGAAACACACAAGTTGGTTCAACTTTAAGTTGGGACTGCAGATGGGGGAGACAGGAACGCGGGAGAGGGGACAGCTCTTTGGGCAGCTGAACATTTCCCAGAGTGACTGCGGTGTGGGCTGCCTCTCATTCACATTGGAATGAGGAAGTGAAAACCATCTCCTGCACCCGCTCCCCGCCCAGACACGTCTACATCCTTCCCCTTCACTGTAAAAACAGGTGCTCTTCCTCTCTGGAAAGGATTTTCATCTAAGGGAGCCATGAATGCATTTTGGGTCATGTCCTTGTTTAGTGTTTTAGCAGAAGGAGATTTCCAGCCACATCCCTTGGTAGCTCTTTGTTGGGCAAGTCACATCATTTTTTTCGTTTTGGTAAAAATGGATTCCTCATGTGTAGAGTGGGTACATTATTTACTCGGTTTAGTATTGTAAGGCAAAAGTACTTTCAGACATTAGATGTGTACCATCATCGTTTACATTGTAATAAAAGTATTATACAAGGGAAGTACAATCTGTTTAGTCCTCCTGCAGTGTATAAGCTAGTCTTATCTCAAAATTTAATCCTAAAGCACACAAATACATACCTTTTGGCTTGTTTTTGTTTTCTCAGCTTTTTTTTTTTTTTTTTTTTTTTTTTTTTTTTGAGATGGGGTGTTGCTCTGTCACCCAGGCTGGAGTGCTATGGCTGCTGTAAAATTTGTTAGTTTGAAACATCACTCGTTTATTCTCTTACAGTTCTAGAAGCCCTAAAACCAAAATCCGTTTGGGCTACGTAAAGTTAAAGGGTCACAGGGCTGTGTCCCTCTGGAAATTCTATGTGGTTCCAGTTGTGGTGGCATTTCTTGGCTCATGGTTCCATGGTCCCTTCCTTCCTCTTTTATTTTTTGTTTTTGTTTCTTTTTTTTGAGATGGGATCTTGCTTGTTGCCCAGGCTGGAGTGCAGTGGTGGGATCATAGCTGACAGCAGCCTTGAGTTTTGGGGCTCAAGGGATCCTCCTGCCTCAGCCTCTCAAGTAGCTGGATCTGGGACTGCAAGTGCGTGCCACCCCATCCAACTCCTCCCTCTTCAAAGCCAGCAGTATAGCATCTTCAAACCCCTCTCTGTTTCTATCATTATCACATCTCTCTCTTTCTCTTCTGGGTCAAATCTCCCTTTGCCTACCCCTTAGAAGAAAATCTTTGATTGCATTTTGGGCCCATCTGGATAATCCAGGATGATCTCCTTTGTCACAAGAGCTGTAATTTAATCACATCTCAAAAGACCCCTTTTCCATATAAGGTAATATTCACAGGCTGCAGGGATTAGGATGTAGATATCTTTGAGGGTCATTACTCAACCCACCATGGAAAGAGTTCCATTTTTTTTTCTACAAAAAGGTTAAAAGCTATTATGCTAAATAATAACAGAAACACTTATATAGTACATTCTATGTGCTAGACATTGTTTTAAGTATATTTGTGTGTGTGTGTGTGTGTGTATGCATGTGTGTGTGGGCTCATGTGAATCATTTGCTTCTTATTCTAAGGATTTGTGGTTTTGTTTGTTTTTTGTTTTTTTTTTTTTTTTTTTTTTTGACAGAGTCTCTCTCTTCACCCAGTCTGGAGTGCAGTGGCGTAACCTTGACTCACTGCAACTTCTGCCTCCCAGGTTCAAGCAATTCTTGTGTCTCAGCCTCCCTAGTAGCTGGGACTGCAGGCATGCACCACCACACCCCGCTAATTTTTGTATTTTTAGTAGAGATGGGGTTTCACCATGTTGGTCAGGATGATTTCGAACTCCTGACCTCAGGTGATCTGCCCACCTCAGCCTCCCAAAGTGCTGGGATTATAGGCGTGTGCCACTACACCCAGCCGGGATTTGTTTTCTGAGACAGAGTCCTGCTGTGTTGTCCAGGCTGGAGTGCAGTGACATGATCTCAGCTCACTGCAGCCTCAACTTCCTGGACTCAAGTGATCCTCCCACCTCAGCCCCTCCAAATACCTGGGACTATAGGTGTGTGCACCATGCCCAGCTAGTTTTGTTTGTTTTTTTTTTTAAAGACATGGGTCTCGCTATGTTGCCCAGGCTGGTCTCAAACTCCTGAGCTCAAGGGATCCTTCTGCCTCAGCCTCCCAAAGTGCTGGGATTACAGGCATAAACTACCATACCAGGTCAGACCAAGGTTTTTTGACCCAGGTCTACGTAGAACATGCAAGAGACCC
Organism: Macaca nemestrina; assembly: GCF_043159975.1. Taxonomy (NCBI): domain Eukaryota; kingdom Metazoa; phylum Chordata; class Mammalia; order Primates; family Cercopithecidae; genus Macaca; species Macaca nemestrina. The sequence goes on along the minus strand of NC_092127.1, from coordinate 48,675,405 downwards.
CTTTGCCCATCTACAACACCTACTTCAATTTTCTATTTGTAAAATAATTTAGTTATTTTAGTAATAGCAATGAAGAGTTATTATAAAAGCAATTGAGAGGGAAAAAGGGTTTCCATTTGTATTTCCAATAGGAGTAGAGCCACTTAAATTTGAAAGCAAGGTATACTTTTTTAAAAGTATAATTATTGAAAAGTTATAATCCAAGAAAATATTGTTGATGCATCAATTTAATAATTTCTGAATCAACCAGATCACCAATAAGAAACTAAATAGGTAACAATGAAGCTAAACTAATGGGAATTGATAGCTAAAAGAACAAAGAGAGTCACAATAAAAATATAACTGTCTCAGGACAACATTAATGACAAGAAGTGCTTCCCGAAAACTTTCCAAAAATTTCAACCCACATGTGAGCAGGTGCATGGGCAATAGGAACTTTGATACATTAACAAGCATTGCCTAGCAGCCAGTCGTCTGAGTAGAATACTGAATTAGAGTCTTTAATAAACTCTAGAATATGCTAGTTTTTCAGTACAACATCAATTTTGTTTTGTTTTTTTTTTGTTTGTTTTTATTTCTTTTTGTTGTTGTTAGAGACAGAGTCTCGATCTGTCATCCAGGCTAGAGTGAAGTGGCACGATCTTGGCTCACTGCAACTTCTGCCTCCCGAGTTCAAGCAATACTCCTGCCTCAGCCTCCCAAGTAGCTGGGATTACAGGCACCCACTACCACGCCCAGCTAATTTTTTAATTTTTTAGTAGAGATGGGATTTCACCATGTTGGCCAGGGTGGTCTCAAACTCCTGACCTCATGATCCACCCGCCTCTGCCTCCCAAAGTGCTAGGATTATAGGCATGAGCCACTATGCATGACCAACAAACATCAAATTTTGTTAATTCTTAGAAACTTCCTATAACTATGAAGTCTTTTCTCTCTCTCTCTTTTTTTTTTTTTTTCGAGACGAAATCATGCTCTGTTGCCCAGACTGGAGTGCAGTGGTGTGATCTCGGCTCACTGCAGCCTCTGCCTCCCCGGTTCAAGTGGTTCTCCTGCTTCAGTCTCCTGAGTAATTGGGATTACAGGTGCATGCTATCATGTCTGGCTAATTTTTGTATTTTTAGTAGAGATGGGGTTTCATCATGTTGGCCAGGCTGGTCTTTAACTCCTGACCTCAACTGATCCACCTGACTCAGCTTCCCAAAGTGCTGGGATTACAGTTGTGAGCCACTGGCACCCACCTGTATTAAGTCTTGATAATAATGATGAAAACTCACATTTTGAGCCCTTAGTAAGTGACAAGCACTGTGCTAAACACTTTAGTACATTAATTTCTTAATCCTCGTACTAATAGAAATTGTGTATCTGAAGTACAGAGAAATTAAGTAACTTGCTCCAAGTTGCACAGACAAAAAATAGTGGAGCTGGGAGAGGAACCCAGGCAGCCCCTAAAGAATAAATATGGAAGGCTATGGGATAGTTTGAGCCCACCTTCAAGAATCATTGTTTTAGATATTTACACCACTGCTTTTTTCCAGAGTTGTTGTATAAAACTATAAGCACTTTTTATAACCTTTACTGAAGCTACGGTGGACTTGGATTATAGTCATTGATTCCTGCATTAAATTGTCAGCTCCAGGAGGTCAGAGAACCCATCTTGTCCTTTTGTTCTCCAAGGCCCTAGAAAAATGCCTAGCACAGAGTATTGGATCAACAGATGTTTCACATAATAATGCTGACCAACATATTTTACTTCTCTGCTGATCTCAACATTTATTATTTCAGTAAACATGTATCTAGCACAAGCCATGTGCCCACTTCAGACATGGGGATAGAGCAGTGATAAACTTACACATGGTCCTACCCTCAGGGAGTTTGCAGTCTAATGGGGGAAACAGACACTAAGGGAGCCATTAAGATGATGAGATGGTAAGAGAAGTATGGATGCCATCCCAGCACACTGTAAAGGGGCTGACACTAAAAAAAGGTCAGGGAAGGACTTGTGAGGAAGTGTTGAAGGTTGAAAGCTGAAAGATGAGTGGTAAATAGGTCAGATGAAAGGGAAAGGGGATGTGGAGATGGTGGAGAGAATATCTTCAACCTTTCAACAGTGCGTTGAAAGGTGCAGGGATGGCCAGGTGTGATGGCCTCACACCTGTAATCCTAGCAGTCTGGGAGGCCAACGTGTGAGGATTGCTTGAGTCCAGGAGTTCAAGCCCAGCCTGGTCAACATGGTGAGACCCCATCCCTATTAAAAAAAAATTAAGAAAGGTGCAGGGGTGAGAAGCACAAAGCATTTGTGGACCTACACGAACTTTACTGAGTCCTTGAGCCTAGTGGACATAAGGGAGAAAGGCCAGCCATTAGGCTAGAGAATTAGTCATGGGCCAACTCTGGGTCTTGGTAGGAGTATGGAATTTATCGCAAGGTACTGGGAAATCACTGTAGAATTTTAAACATAATTAATGTTTTGCTAGAATTTACATCCAGAATGATTTCACTTGTGGGCAGTGCAGAGAATGGATTCACTTGTGACAGTGCTGAGTAGGAAGTAAAACAGAAGGTAGGGAAACCGGCTAAAAGGTTATTCCAGTGGTCTTAGTGATAGAGGATAGCAATGACCAGGATGGAGAGAAGCTTGAGAAACAAACACCTAGCCAACAAAGCAGAGCAACCAAGTTTCTAATGAAAGTGTTAGTCAGACTAGAATTTTCTCCAACTGTATCATTAACCTCATCACTTGCCATCCAAAGAGTATATGCTCTAGTTATTGTTCTGATTCTAAATTCTGTCCCAAAGGTCAAGAGTGTAGTACCATCTTCACAGTGAAGATGCATTGGGCAGCAGTGTTTAATGGTCAACTATGGTCAGGAGGGAGGGGGTTGAGGGACCAGAGGATGAATATTGTAGTTTCAACCAGAGAGAGCTATACATCAAAATTATCTGTAGAGCCTTTAAAAAATAACTATGCCAGGTCCCCATCCCAGATCTGTGGATTTATAGTCTCCAGAAGTGGGACTGAGGAGTGTGCACTTTATAAAGCTCCATAGAAGATTTTGATACTCTATGATTTAGAACTTTGTGTGTGGGGCATGAAATACTGGGAGCCTGAGTAGTGCTTTTCAGAGAATACAAATGTGGGAATTAATAAGGAGGTGTAATTTGCAGGACTTGGCAACCAGCTGGATGTGACCCAGATGGCAAAGAGAGGTTCTACAGATAGAGGTATCTTTGATCATCCATTAGGCCGTTTACAACCTAGGCAGAACTTTTGTGAAAACTGGATAAAGTCACCTCCCTGGGCATAGGGCTTGGCAAGCTGAGCCAGGTGCTTCCATCAGGCCATTGGTTCTATATGGCAGTCCTGGTTTCCCACCTGGAAATGGGAGGTCCAGGCAGCATAGGTGAGCTGGTTAGCAAAGACACTGGTAGGTTACGTTTAGGTCGAAGTGTGTTTGGTAAGCAGGAAAATATTTATCTATCCTCAGGTGTTAGAGCAAGTAAGTGGAAATCCTGTTTGTTGAAGACCAAGGATTGAGCTGAGAGATATTGGCATAGTGGCAGAGCTGAAGGTCTGCATTGTTCGATACAGCCAAAGGGAAGACTGCAGATAGAAAACAGAGTTCTCTGTTACTCGAGTGTAACTGGTGACAGTTAAATGAACTGGGAAGAAGCAATTACTTAGAAAGTAACCAATCATACAACAAAATTCCCTCCACAAAACTTAAATGTTATTTTCCTGAAACTTAGCCTAAAAAGTAGTAGGAAATTCCATGGCGGGGTAACAGGCTTTATGGGAAAAGTAGTACAGAAGAACCAACCTTGGCAGAACTTATGAATATTGTCACATTTTCTAAACTCAAACAGTGGAGGGCATAATAACTAAATAGACTGTTAGTAACATTAAACACAGCTTAAGTTAAAGGGTGCTGGACAGTTAATCACCATGTACTACCTCCTGGTTGTTAGACCCTTCAGGATTTTTCCCCCCATTTAATCGAGGTGGTTGCAAGTTCATTTTGCATTATTGCAGATAATGCTTACTTGCATTTTAAGATATGTTTACTTTATTCCTGTTCTACTCATGTATCCAGTCTATTCTGATTTGGAGTTGTTTTCTCCTGCTTCCTAGAGTAACTTGGATACTTGGAAAGGAACATCTGCATAACTGAGAAGGTTTTTTCTTAAACTCATTTATTTATGCAGAAGGTCATGAAAACTTCACCAAAAGAAAACAGAGCATTGCAACCTGTTAGTTCCTCTTAGAGGTTTCAGTTCTCTTCTCCCAGAAGATAACAGCTAATAATATAAACAACATTCTTTCAGCATTTCCATCTGCTGAGTGTTGGGCTCAGAGTTTTACATATGTTGTGCTATTTACCCTTACAATAACATTGTAAAGCAGGTGATATTATCATCTCCATTTCAGAGATGGGGAAGTTGACTCTTAGCCTAACAAATTTGGTCAAGGTCAAAGCAGTATCATTAGTCAGTGGTAGACGTAAATTTGAACACAGGTTAGGCTAACCCTGAAGCCCTCAATGTTCTCTTTTAGAATTATGGTAAAAGACACATAACATATGTTAAATCAAGTTTAGCCTAAAGCTGCCTCCTTACATATTTTAAGTTCAGCCTAAAAGTTTTGCTGTACATCGTGAACTATAACAACTGGAAGTATAAACAGACCGCAGCCTACAGTTGTGCCAAATCACCACGTTTTGGCAAATGAAATGTAGCCAACTGTTCGAACCGTGTTCAAATAAGGCAAATGCAGACCGGTAACTAATCCAGCTGTTTCTGAACCTCACTTTCCTTATTCTGTCCATGAATCTTCTACAAGGCGGCTGCACTGGAGTCTCTGAGCCTACTGTGGCTCAGAAGGCTGCCTGATTTGCGATTAGTTCATTGCTCAATTAAACTTCTTTAAATTTAATTCAGCTGAAATTTTTGTCTTATCTCATAGATCTATCATCTTAACCTTTTTTTTTTTTTTGAGATGAATCCTCGCTCTGTCGCCCAGGCTGGAGTGCAGTGGCATGATCTCGGCTCACTGCAAGCTCTGCCTCTTGGGTTCACGCCATTCTCCTGCCTCAGCCTCCCGAGTAGCTGGGACTACAGGTGCCCAACACCACCCCTGGCTAACTTTTTGTATTTTTTTTTTTTTTTTTTTACTAGAGACGGGGTTTCACGGTGGTAGCCAGGATGATCTCGATCTCCTGACCTTGTGATCCTCTCACCTCGGCCTCTCAAAGTGCTGGGATTACAGGCGTGAGCCACCGCACCCCGGCCCAGTCTTAACCCTTTTTAAGGGTTAGTGGCATTAAGTGCCTTGACATTGTTTTGCAACTATCACAACCATTCATCTGCAGAAGATTTTTTTCTTTTTCTTTTTTTAATTATTATTATACTTTAAGTTCTAGGGTACATGTGCATAACATGCAGGTTTGTTACATATGTATACTTGTGCCATGTTGGTGTGCTGCACCCATCAACTCGTCAGCACCCATCAACTTGTCATTTACATCAGGTATAACTCCCAATGCAATCCCTACCCCCCTCATCTGCAGAAGTTTTTAATCATCCCGAACTAAAACTCTGTACTCATTAAACAACTCCAAATTCCCGCCTCTTCCAGTCCCTGGTAACCACCTTCTACTTTCTGTCTCCATAGATTTGACTATTCTAGGTGCCTCATGTAAGTAGAATCATAAAATAGTTGTCCTTTGGTGTCTGGTTTATTTCACTTAGGTTCACTTATGTTTTCGCATTTATAAGGATTTCCTTCCTTTTTAAGGTTGAATACTATTCCATTGTATGTCTATTCTACGTCATATTTTGTTTTGCCATTCATCTGTCCATTGAGTTGTTTCCACTGTTTGGCTATTGTGAATGATGCTGCTATGAAGATGGGTGTACAGGCCGGGCGTGGTGGCTCACACTTGCAATCCCAGCACTTTGGGAGGCCGAGGCGGGCAGATTACTTGAAGTCAGGAGTTTGAAACCAGCCTGGCCAAAATGACAAAAACCCTGTGTCTATTAAAAATACAAAAATTAGCTGGGTATCGTAGTATACGCCTGTAATCCCAGCTACCTGGGAGGCTGAAGCAGCAGAATTGCTTGAGCCCAAGAGGTGGAGGTTGCAGTGAGCCGAGGTCACACCATTGCACTTGAGCCTGGTCAACAGGGCAAGACTCTGTCTCAAAAAAAAAAAAAAAAAAAAAAGAAGAAGTGTACAAATATCAGTTCGAGTGCCTGCTTTCAATTTAAGAACTTAAATGTTAAGCACTGCTCCACAAAGCAGCAAGATCCAGCAAGGTCACAGCTCTGAGATGGAGGTTGACCAGCCTGCAACTTCTTTTATATAATCCAGTACAAACATAGCCTCACGGGGGAGGGAAAAAAGGAATACAGGAACTTCATCCTCCTCCCCACAACTTTCTAGTTGAAAAACAGATTCTACTATTGTCGACCTGATTATACTTGGAATCAGCTGCAGAAGTCCTGAAACGTAAGCCACAGTTCTATTGCTTCTCCTTCAGAGTTAAAAACAAAAATACACATTTTGCAACAGTATAGAAAATACCTATTTTAAAACAATGCTCTTCGATATAACATGACAATTCTCTCTCTCTCTCTTCTCTCTCTCTCTCTCAGGGCCTTGTTCTGTTGCCCAGGCTGGGGTGCAGTGGTGCGATTTTGGCTTGCTGTATCCTCTGCCTCCTGGGCTCAAGCAGTCATCCCACCTCAGCCTCTCAAGTAGCTGGGACTACAGTTATGCACCACTACATCTGGCTAATTTTTGTACTTTTTGTAGAGACAGGGTTTGGCTATGTTGCCCAGCCTGGTCTTGAACAGCAATCCACCTGCCTCAGCCTCCCAAAGTGCTGGGATTGCAGGCATGAGCCACTGAACCTGGCTGACAATGCCACTTCAACTACACCATCGTACCTGCCTGGTGTCCCTGCCCATCTGTATTAGCTATTGTTCATACTGATTATGCATAGATTTGTATCACTTGAAAGACACATTTCAACCTCTTTAGTCATTTTCTATTTTGACAGATCAAGTGTGGTTTATTTCTTGGTAATTAATTAGGAAAATGTAAAGACAAAACTCTCCCTTCTGATTTTTTTTTTTTAGTAATATTTCGTGCTAAACATCTTTCACAGCCCTTGTCAGTTCTCTCAATCTCTCTCTCTCTCTCTCTCTCTCTCTCTCTCCCCCCCTCCCTCTCTCTCCCTCTCTCTCCCCTCTCCCCCCTTCCTCTCTCTCCCTCTCTCCCTCTCTTCTTCCTTCCCATTCAATAGAATGTGGATGAGGCACACTCACATAACGAAGGGTAACCTTCTTTACTCAAAGTCCACAGACTTAAATCTTAATCTCATCCGAAAAAGTGTACCTTTATAGAAACATCTAGAAGAATATTTGAGCAAATATCTGGGCATTGTGTCCCAGTCAAGCTGACACATAGAATTAACCCTCACAGTGGGGGAAAGGCAAGAGAAGTACATTTTATTTTAAACAGGGGAGCTTTGCCACCTGCTAGACTAACAAACAGAGGTTTTAGTGGATGAGCCATTTAGACATATCTTATAGTTAGACTAGAAAACCAAATAAACTAAGCTTTCTACATGGGAAAGGTCAAAAAGCAGAGGCGCCACGCAGGTCCTGGCTGTGGATTTTCACAGGGTGGTGAGCAGATGGGAGCCTCCCGGTGAGAGCAGAAAGTACCTCTCCCTGGAGGCCCAGGCTCCCGAAGCCAGCTGCTCAGGGAGATTAAGAGCCTCCCTGCCTGGGACAGTTTCCAGCTCCCACACCCAGCTAGTGGGCTCCTCTTTGCACTGGCTGCCACCGCCAGCAGGTTCCTGTGCCCCCTCCCCAGGGAATTCAACCAGAGAAGCAGGCTTGGGGCGGACAGTGGGCTCACACCCCCTGGAGCCCCAGCAACGCCCCGCTTCACTTTGCAGAGACCATGCATCCTGGGCTCTCCTCCTCCACTCCCTGCAGATGCACTTTTTATTTTTCTTGTCCTGGAGGATACCTCTATAGTTCTTCGAGGCCCTGCCCAACTGCCATCTCCACAGCAAGGTTGGTGCTGAATCCTCTAGCTGACATTTATTTCTCCTCCACGACATTGTCACAGCAATTACTCTGAGCTCTGAACTTACATCTTCTTCAACAGATGTCATCTACCTAGCTGCGGGACTGTCTTAGTCAACTTGGGCTGCCATACCAAAGTCCCACAGACTGGGTGGCTTCAACAACAGACATTGATTTCCTCACAGTTCTGGAGACTAGAAGGCCAAGATCAAGGTGTGAGTAGAGCTGTTTTTTTCCAAAACCTCTCTCTTTGATGTGTAGATCTCTTCTTCCTGTGTCTTCACATGGTCTTTCCTCTGCACATGCAAATTTGGTGTCCAAATATCCCCTCTTTATAACGACACCAGTCATATTGAATTTAGGCCAACCCCAACGACCTTGTCTTAACCTACTTACCTATAATCCCTTATCTCTCAAGTCACCTATCTCCCAAATAAGGTCACCTTCTGAGGTACTGAGAGGGGGACATAACTCAGAATTTTTTTGGTGGGTGGGTGGGGCATAACTCTGTCCTTTTTTTTTTTTTTTTTTTTTTTTTTTTGAGACAGAGTCTGGCTCTGTTGCCCAGGCTGGAGTGCAGTGGCCGGATCTCAGCTCACTGCAAGCCCCGCCTCCCGGGTTCACGCCATTCTCCTGCCTCAGCCTCCCAAGTAGCTGGGAGTACAGGCGCCCACCACCTCGCCCGGCTAATTTTTTTTGTATTTTAGTAGAGACGGGGTTTCACCGTGTTAGCCAGGATGGTCTTGATCTCCTGACCTCGTGATCCGCCCGTCTCGGCCTCCCAAAGTGCTGGGATTACAGGCTTGAGCCACCGTGCCCGGCCATAACTCTGTCCTTAACAATGACCTTGGGTGAGTTGCTTCACCACTCAGTTTCCTCACCTGCAAAAGGGGGATACAAATAATGACTATCTCATAGTGTTTTTATAAAGATGAAATCACTTAATGTGTGTAAACCAATTAGTGTAGAGTCTGATAGATATCAGTCATCCAATAAACAAGTTACTTTAGTAATACTTAAAATGATTCTTTATTAAATAAAAAGAATTATTAGTTACTTTGAAACATTTTAAAAGAATGCAATGTATGGGGCCCTAACAAAGAAAGAAATCCTGTCATCTGTGACAGCATGGATGAACTTGGACGACATTATGTCCAGCAAAATAAACCAGGCACAGAAAGACAAATGCCACGTGATCTCACGCATACGTGGAATTTGTAAAAGCTGAATTCATAGAAGTAGAGCACTCTGTAGGGGGTGGCGAGTCAGCGGATGTTTGTTAAAGGATAAAAATAATTTAGATAAGAGGGATAAGTCCCAGAGATCTATTGTACAACATGGTGACTATAGTTAATAATCTATTTTGAAAATCACCAAGAGAATAGATTAAAAAATATATATATAGAAGGTGTGTCACCATGTTGCCCAGGCTAGTCTCAAGCTCCTGAGTTCAAGTGATCTGCCCCCTTGGCCTCCCAAAGTGCTGGGATTATAGGCATAAGCCACCACGCCTGGCCTAGAGAATAGATTTTTAAGTGCTTTCACCACAAAAAATCAGTATGTGAGGTAATGCACATTAATTAGCTCAACTTAGCCATTCACAATGTATACATATTTCAAAACATCATGTTGTACACAATAAATATATACCATTTTATTTGTCAGTTAAAAATTAAAAAAGATTTAACACAAAATTGTTCTTACTAAAATAAGAATGATTAATAATAAGAGCAGTATGTTACAACTGTGGACTTTAGAGTCATGCAGATATGAACTCCAGGCTCCAGCACCTGCTAGTTTTTGGTCAGGGCAAATTACTTAATCTGTTTATCTGTATCTCAGTTTTTTGATCTGCAAATGGGAATATGAAATAACTGCCCCACAGAATAGTGTAAAGATCTGTTGAGCTAATATATAGAAAGCATGTTAATCATTCAATAAATAGTAGCTCTACCAGTTAGATTTAAAGCTAATATGTATGTCCACAGTACCGTGCTTAAAGAAGGAAGAGGTTTATTTTTCCCTCATGTAGTAGTCCATGGTGAGTGATCCAGGCTGAGAAGGCAGCTCTGCATCACCAGATAAGTTGCATCCCAACTCCCTTCCCCTTGTTGCTCTGCCATCCTAGGGTGTTGTCCCCATCCACGAAGTTGAAGGGGGATTGTTGCGAGGTTTATGTCCCAGCCAGTGGGACGGGGAAAGAGGAAATCTAGGATTAAGTGACTTTAAGCAAGTTACAGAGAAGAAGTCATCTTTGGTAAGAACTTAACCACGTGGCCATAACTAACTCCAGAAAAGCTGAGAGATAGCCTCTAGCTTGACAGCCTGTGCAGGGCCAGAATTATACCGTGACTATGAAGAGAGAATGGATCTGGGGTGGTGGGTGAGCGCAATTAGTAGCCTGCCGCAGCAGCTTTGATAATATCATTGTGTGGCTTAAAAACACAACTGGCGTGCCTTCCGATGTCTTACCACGATGACTATACTGTATAGCTCCTGAAGGGAGAGGTGTCTCATTATCACTTCAGCCCTGTCTTTACATCCAAAGAGCTAAGCCATAAATGCATTTTTGCCAATTGCTTTAATAAATACTTGAACTTAGTTGTATGTATCAAGCAACATAGCATTAATGTGGTTATACTTCAAAACCAGGTCTCCTTTAATTTTTTAAAAATATATCTTCCAACTCTGTTGCCTATACAGTATATAACATTTTTCTAGTTTGCTTCCATTACACACTCTTAGAAATATTCCTTAAAAAAAAATAATCAATCTGATTAGTAGAGAAAAATTAAGGCCTGAGAAACACTTTGGAAAATATGTGATATGAAAACTATAAACCTTTGGTTGAGAACAAGTAAGCATTAGAACTGATATTTTATATAACATTATTTTTTAAATGGTTTAGCAATACAGTTTTGTAAGTATCCCACCCTGTCCCTAACACAGTTGCTGGTACTCACACCAGGCTTGGGTTTTTGTTTTTATCTGTCTCCAGCCATCCTTTCTCAATTTCTTTTTTTCCTTTTTTTTGAGACTGAGTTTCGCTCTTGTTGCCCAGGCTGGAGTGCAATGGCGCGATCTCGGCTCACTGCAACCTCCGCCTCCCGGGTTCAAGTGATTCTCCCACCTCAGCCTCCCGAGTAGCTGGGATTACAGGCATGCACCACCACGCCCAGTTAATTTTGTATTTTTAGTAGAGATGGGGTTTCTTCATGTTGGTCAGGCTGGTCCCAAACTCCCAACCTCAGGTGACCCGCCTGCCTTAGCCTCCTAAAGTTCTGGGATTACAGGCGTGAGCCACTGCGCCCAGCCTTTCAATTTCTTTAACTACTGTTTTTCTGTACATCTTCCCACCAACATTTTTCAGTAACTGCAAGATTTTACTGCTCATCCTCTTTTCTTATTCCACTTTCCCCAGGTGAGCTCATTCATTTTCACACACATTTTTTTCTACCCAGATTCATATTTTGTATTGAATTCCAGCCAAAAATTTCCAGTTTCCCATCAGACATCTCCACCAGAATGTCCTACAGCTAGCTCCAATGCAATGTGCCTAAAACTGAGGTTGTCATCTGACCTGCCAATCGGCTCCTTCTTCTGTATTCTCCAGTGAAGAACATTGTCATCTACACTATAAGCTAGAAAGTTTGCACTCTGCTGTTTCTCCTCCTTTTCACCCCCCTCTGCACAATCTAAATGTTCAACAATCAATGCCTATCATTTCTTTTTTTTTTTTTTGAGATGGAGTCTCGCTCTGTTGCCAGGCTGGAGTGCAGTGGCACACTCTCGGCTCACTGCAACCTCTGCCTCCCAGGTTCAAGTAATTCTCCTGACTCAGCCTCCCAAGTAGCTGGGTCTACAGGCACACACCACCACACCCAGCGAAATTTTGTATTTTTAGTAGATACAGGGTTTCACCATGTTGGCCAGGATGGTCTCGATCTCCTTATCTCGTGATCTGCCTGCCTCGGCCTCCCAAAGTGCTGGGATTATAAGCATGAGCCACTGCATCTGGCCCAATGCCTATGATTTCTAACTTTGCAATGCCTTTGGGATCCATTCCCTTTTCTCTGTTTCTTCTATCACTGCCACAGACTTAAAAAACAAATTATCTCTGGCAGTATCATGTTATTGGTTCTAATCTTCAGCCAGCAGCTTTCTAAAACACACATCTGAGCTTGTTACTTCCTTTTTTTTTAAAAAAAAATATATTTTATGGCTTTCCATGACCATTAGAAGACTGTAAATTCTTTTGCAAGAATAATCAATAATCATCACACTCTGGCTTGTTCTTTGCAATCTTCTCTTCCACTCTCAGCAGTTATGTAACTCATAGTATAATGCTTTGACTATTTGGCATTTCCCCAAAGTGCCTTATAAAGTCCTACCCCTGAATCCTTTTTCATGCTAGTCCCTCTACCTGAAATATGTAAGAAAATCTATAAGTAGAGTAAGGGGCAAGAAAACAGGAGTGATTGCCATTGTCTAGCATCATTGGCAGGACATTTCTTTTGGAGAGATGGATCTGCAGTGGGGAGTAATGTGGCACACAATGTGTCTTCATGGTGGGGAAAGATGTAAATGACACTGAAAATCAGAAGAAGTTTGCAAATTCAAACAACATTTCAGACCGTTTAAATTTGATCAGGCCAGGTGTGGTGGCTCACACCTGTAATTCCAGCACTTTGGGAGGCCGAGAAGGCAGATTGCTTGAGCCCAGGAGTTTGAGACCAGCCTGGGTAACAAAGCAAAACTCTGTCTCTACCAAAGGTACAAAACTTAGCCAGGTATGGTAGCTCACACCTCTAATTCCAGCTACTCGAGAGGGTGAGGTGGGAGGATCCCTTGGGCCTGGGAGGAAGTTGCCGTGAACCAAGATTGCAAAACTGCACTCCAGAGTGAGAACTTGTCTCAGAAAAAGAATAAGTAAAAACAATAATTTTTGGCAAACTCTTTTATGTTGTAGAGCCACAGATTCACCAACTGAAAACTGGGTATGGAGAGCATCATTTCGGCTAACAGTAATAACATGCCTTTAGAAGAGATAGTGTGTTGGGCTCTCTGAAGGTTGATGCTAATTGGAAAACAACACAAAAGCAAACCAAATTAAACTCTAGTCTCTACCACTGAGGAGCTTCCTCTAAGAATTACCAAAATCAGCGTCTGAGGCAGGCTGGACTGGTGTGAGCATTCTGATGGCTGCAAGAGGCAGCGAGGTGTCAGATGAGAAAGTGGGAACCAAGTGAATCCTTCGCCCTGCTTCTTCCATTTGGTATGCCCCCCTTCTTCCTGACAGTAACTAGCTCTTCCAGAAGGCAGCAGAATCAGCACTTACCCAGGCTGCAAATGGCTCTCCCACAGAGCTTCGCTGCTGGTGATGAACAGCCTGGGGAAGTGACGATGGAGCATGTGGCAGATATCCAGCGAACAATGAAGGCAGATAACACACCTGCAGTGTCCTTTAGACACAAATGGAATCCATTCTGGACTACAGAATGGACTATAGGGCTAGTGAAATGTTTCCCCACATGCACTCTTCACCCTAACACTTACTTCCTCCTTCTTCGTCTTTTGGTCATAATGAAGACTATGAAGAGAGAATGGATCTGGGGTAGTGGGTGAGGGCAATTAGTGGCCTGCTGCAGCAGCTTTGATAATATCATTGTGTGGCTTAAAAACACAACTGGCATGCCTTCCAATATGTTCTAAATTGTTTTCAGAAAAAGAACTTTTTCACATCATTCAGAGCATTATTCTCATGCTGGGGTATTTGATCAGCCTGGACACTTGGGCTTGCAGAACTCCATAAATGCTTTTGATTATAGAGAGAGAGAGAGAGAGGAGAAAGAGAGAGACAGAATTGGAATCAGCTGTGGCAAAGTGTGTTCAGGGAACCATTTTCAGAATATGGGAACATCATGCTTATCGGGATGGTTTAGGCTGCAGCACCAGGAGAAGAATATTTGGAAGAAAATCCTATAAATGATGAAAATCTTACACATATGGCAGGATTGTCTTAGTTTTCCTAGAGAGTGTAGACTAAGGCTAGTACCCAGGCTAGCACTCTTTCTAAAGCTGGCCACTGTCTCTGGTGATACTACCTCTGCCATAGGCTACTGACAACGTACCACATGTAGGATGCTAGCTGATGAATGAGTGACTAAACACTTAGCAATTACCGCTGTAGTGAAACATGAGGGTTTTTCTTTGTTTGTTTTTTTGGCTTTTTTGTTTGTTTGTTTGAGACAGGGTCTCACTCTGCTGCCCAGAATGGAGGGCAGTGGTGAGATCATGGCTCACTTCAGCCTCAATCCCCTGGGCTCAGGTAATCCTCCCACCTCAGCCTCCTGAGTAACTGGGACTACTCGTGCACCCCAACGCCCAGCTATTTTTTGTATTTGTGTGTGTGTGCGTCTGTAGAGACAGGATTTTGCCATGTTGCCAGGCCAGTCTTGAACTCTGGGGCTCAAGTGACCTGCCCACCTCAGCCTCCCAAAGTGCTGGGATTATAGGCATGAGCAACTGGACCCAGCTGAAGCACAAAACTTTATGAGAGTGAATTGATTATGGAGAAATGGTGGAAAAGTGGCCCTGACACACTGGTCAGAAGATGTCAGAAAACAGTTGAAACAGAAGCCAGAAAATGCGAATTTTGATGACAGTATTGCATCTGTCTGAGAGTTTGTTTTTTCTGCCAGTTCCATGGGCTTATGCCTCAGTCTAGGGTGGAAGGGATGAAGAACAGAAAGGCAAAGAGTGGTTCCCACACATGACTCACTGTTGGGCACTGGGAACCCAAGCAAGTCTCCCCTGCAATCATGGTGACAGAATGGCAGGGGAAAGCATACTCTCCACTTTGGGATGGTTTTTTTTATTTTTATTTTTATTTTTTTTGATCAATATTCAGTCTGGTAGGAGGGCTGTTTTAAGGCAGATCTATGTTGGTTCAGAGTGACCTTGGTGGCCAATCCCAGTGGTAGAGAAGCAGCATCTCGATTTGACTTTGTCAGCAAAATTGTGAGAGAGCCAGAGCAGAAGAAAAGGAAAGACCATGTGTCCAGGTGTGGTACTAAATGTTTGTTTGGGAGGTTCTCCCGCTATCCCAGGAAGACTGGAGAAAGGGGAGCAGGAGGCCTCACCCAAGTGGGTGGAAATGAACCAGATAAGTGTGCTATATTAAATCACCGAAATGAAGTGTCTCAAACACCTTTCGACTTACACCAAATCCTAAGTCATGACATCGCTAAGAGGCTACTTGCTGTTCTTTTCCCAATTTAATTTAGAGGCTCGCGGATTTCATTTGACACAGTCCTGTTAGGTATCATCAAAGATTCCACATGCTGCTGTAAATTTGCTCTTCCAAGAAAAGACTGCAAAGATGCATCTTGATTTTTCATCTAAGTGTTCTTATGAAGATAAAACTCTTAAAAGATGAACTTCATATTTTCTTGGATTATGACTGTTTTATTTTATCTTATTGTTTTTTGGCTTCTTTGGAAGGAAGTTTTCACACCTAGAGATGAGCTAGAGTTATTTTATCTGTGCATCTGCTATCATCTAGACTTCTTCAGGGATCACTGTCAGCAATTACCAAGCATTCTCCTTTTGTTGTTACTAATAATTGTACATTTTTGTAATGCTGTTAAGCTCACAGAGCACGTTAACCTAACACCTTAATATATTTTCTTCTCACAAGAAGCTATGGGCTACATTTTACAGATAAGAAAACTAAAACTCAGCCGGGCGCGGTAGCTCAAGCCTGTAATCCCAGCACTTTGGGAGTCCGAGGCCGGTGGATCACTTGAGGCCAGGAGATCGAGACCATCCTGGCTAACACAGTGAAACCCTGTCTCTACTAAAAAATACAAAAAACTAGCTGGGCGAGGTGGTGGGTGCCTGTAGTCCCAGCTACTCGGGAGGCTGAGGCAGGAGAATGGCGTGAACCCGGGAGGCGGAGCTTGCAGTGAGCCGAGATCTGGCCACTGCACTCCAGCCTGGGCGACAGAGCAAGACTCTGTCTCAAAAAAAAAAAAAAAAAAGAAAGAAAACTAAAACTCGAATATCATCTTCAAGGAGTAGCTGCTAATGGGACAGATGCTGCCTAAAGCTGGGCCTTCTGGCTTTAAAGCTGTATTCTCTCTGCTATGTAAAAGGATACTGTACTACCGATAAGTGTTAGTTGTAAGTCATTTCTAAAATGTAATTCTATCCAGACCTTGTCAACCAAATCGATGAGCTGGAAAAAATGATAGGTTTTCCCTCTCTTTGACATAATTGAGAAAATTGACCAAAGTGCAGCCTATGGGAAAAAGAAAATTTCTCAGAAATCCCAAGCTGTAATTTTTGTATGTTTCTCTGATAGAAGTTTGCCAATACAATGTTGGGCGTGTGCAGTGTGGCTCTTTCTTGGTGCACTGATCTCTCATATAGAGCACACAACATAGGGCTTGCTCCCTTTTACAATAAACTACTGTCTGCTTTTGTCCCTGTCTTCCTCTTTCAAAATCTGGGCAGGGTGCAGGAAAGCCCACAAGGAGACCACTGGGTCACCCCTTGCTAAAGCAACAATATGGCTGAAGCTGTTAAAACTACAAGCCATCCTCTTGTAAAACACCACAAGGCAAAGTTAGCATGGCCAACCTTTCTCCTTTGATCATCCCTCAAAACTCTACATTTTCTGATTTCATTTTCCCTTCAGTGTTCAATTTTACCTGATGTCCATCATTTGAATATATTAGGGACTGCCGCATGATTTCATTTGCCCTGTTTAGGCAGAAAACAAATACTGTTTCTCTTGTTGATTGACAGATTTGGCGTGTTCTTCCTAGAATATATTGCTTAAAAAATCCACTTGAGTTCCATTTTGTCCTGAGGTAAAAAACTGATATGACTGACGTGAGTAAAGTGTTTGAAACCCTGGCACCTGGTCACTGATTGCTTCTGCACTAAAGCAAGTTAACATGCTATTTTTGGAGGAATGACTGACTGTCAGTTCAGCAATGTATTAGAACTTCTTTAGGGCCAACAGCAAGACATAGTGCCGAGCATGAGAATTGCCTACCAGTTAGGTGGTAACCAAGAATAATTCAAGACGTCGGCTAAGTGAGGACAGGTGTAATCTTCCTGCACTCGTGGTTTCAGTGTCAAATGCACCATTTCAGTTTCTAACATAAGCACGGACAGTGCATGAAAAATGCACATTTGTGTACTGTGTGGAGCACCTTCTGTTTTTCTGGCTATTGTTGTCTCGGTTCCTCTAATTTGGTTCTACTTTGTGCAGGGCATGCCTAACAGTGAGCTGGAGGTCTGGATCTTGCAGGAGTTTGTCCCATGGTTTGGGCCACATGGGCAGGACCGGAACTTGTCATACTGGAACTGGTGTCCACTTGCTTAGGAGTGGCTAGTTCTTTCAGTCAAAGCTTCTGCTCTGGAGAGCCATAATTAGATGTGGGAAATGGAGGTCCCATGAACTTTCTAATCACTTGCCTCGTGATAAGAATGTCTTTATATTTCTATCTGATATCTGTGTTACAAAGCACTTTTGAGTTGCTAAATATTATGATTTCTATAAGAATCTTGTTGTCAGGAAGGATTATTATCCAGAGTCCACAAATGGAGAAACTGAGAAACCTAGGGAAAAGAAATAAGGAGTAGGAACAAAGGTTACTTTTTTTACCATTTACTGAGCACCTACTATGTGCCGGTCATGGTAATTATTGCTGTATTCATATGATCACTGATCTGGGTATCAGACCTTAATCTCATTTCATTGACAAAGAATCTGATGCTAAATTGCTCAGTTAGGTGATTGTTCTCCTCAAGGATACAGAGAAAGTTCCAGAGCTGGATATAAACTCAGGCTCCTCTGACTCCAAATCTCAGGGTCTTTCTACCATATCACACTTAGGTGATTTACTCAAGGAAGCTGAGGTCTTCTGACTTTAGACCTAATTTGCTTTTCAGTGCATCAAGATATCTTTTTGTGGTATAATCTTCTCATAGCTATTTTAAAATGCATCTTTGGTTGATGTGCTCTCCTGTATTCCCTTTCTCACATGCCTAGATTTCCCTAAGAACGTCCAATTAAAAATGATGTTTCCTAACATGGCTTGGTAGCTTTTCAGGTTATAGCCAAATCATGATATTCTCAAAATAAAGGCAAGCTTAATTGCCTTTTTTTTTTTTTTAATAAAAAAGGAACTACATACTGAGCAGCACTTTTTCGAAAGAAGGGGGTGACATTATAGAATATTATTATCCTAGGCAAGGCTTGGGTTTGGAGCACTTGTACTTCTATTAGACAAGGATCTTTCATTGAAAGTGACAGAAAATCAATTCAAAATATCTTCAGGAAAAAAGGCATTGACTTGTTCAGATTTGTGAAAGGTCTTGGGTAGACTACCTGCTGGCCCTGTCTTTTTCCATTTCTTACCTCTGTTTTCCTCTGTGTTGTTTTCATTCTCAGAGAGGCCCTCTCTAAGGAACAATGTATTAGTTTACTAGGGCTGCTATAACTAAGTACCATAGGCTGGTGGTTTAGGCAGCAGAAATCTATTGTCTCCCAGTTCTGGGCGTTGGAGGTCCAAGATAAGACACAAACAGGGTTAGTTCCTTCTTATGGCTATGGGGTGGAGTCTTTTCCAGGCCTCTCTCCTTGGCTTTTAGACAGCTGTCTTCTCCCTACATCTCTTCACATTGTCTTCCCTCTATGCCTCTGTCTCTCTAGGTCTGCGCCAAAGTTTCCCTGTTTTATATAGACATCAATCCTATTGGATTAGGACCTACTATAATGATGCTACTTTTAATTGTAAAGACTGCATCACCAAATAAGATCATAGTCTGCGGTCCTGGGGGTTAGAACTCCAACATATGAATTTGTCGGGCAGGGGGACAATTCAGCTGATAACAAGTGGGAAGATTGCCACTCCAGAGTTACAAGGTCTGGGTAGTTCCCAATCCTAGAGAAAAGTGAGCCATGCTCAAAGCATAAAATCTCCTGGGGAGTCTGACTGTCTCTGGCTGGTCAGGTGTGCATAGCTTAGACCCAACCCACTGTGGACATGTGGATATTTTCTGGAGTGGTCGGGAGCCACAGGTTTTTTTTTTTGATGTTGTTGTTTGTTTCGTTTTCTTTTTCAGTATAAGTGGGTGGAGCCAGCTCCTTTTCTCCAGTGACTTCCTCCTTAAGTCACTGTCCAATCAGCAATATAACCTACCAGAATTTTCAGTGTTCTAGGGCAGCTCTGCCAAAAAAGGAGAATGTTTCCTGACTCCCCAAAGACTGGAGGTCACTTCCATCATAAAGGGTTTTATTTATTTGCTTGTTTGTTTTAATCAAGACAATACCAATAGCAAGAATTTCATTGTCTAGGGATGAGCCAGTGGACTTTATGGGGCTAATGGTGTTTCTTGGAAAACCAGAAGCCCACTCACTGTGTTGTTTCTTAGATTCATTCATGTATAGTCAAGCTAGGCTAACTGCTCTAACAATCCCCAAATTTAGTGAATTCACACGATAAAGGTGTATTTTTTGTTCATCTAATTGTCCAATTCAGGATAGGGGGTCTCTACCCCATTCAATTGTTTAGGGACCCAGGCTTCTTCCACTTGGTTTCTTTGCCATGAGCCTTGGGGTCATCTACTGGGTCCTCTGCATCTGCCTGGCACATGGGGAGAGATGATGTGGAGGGTTGTGTGGGAGATTTTAGACGACTACCCTGAAAATAGCACCCATTATTTCTGCACATGTTCTATGGGCCAGAACTCGGTCACATGGCCTCTTCTAGATAGAAGATGCCACAACCTACCCATCCATCCACTTATCCATCTATCAACCTACTTAGCACTTTTTCTTTTTTTTTACACCTGTTTTGTGTCAGGCACTTTGTTCATCAGGAGCCTCACAGTTTCTGGAAAACAGGCTGAAAAAATGACCTCTATAATAGGGTTGGTGTTACAGGGAGATGTAAATAGGGCACTAGGGAAATATTACAGAAGGAAAAACTCGCTCTGCCTAGGGGTTGGGAAAGCCTTTCAGGGGTGAGGCTTAAACTAGACTTTGAGGAAGAAGTAGGATAGTGCAAGGGCATTCCATAGAAGGAACAGCGTGGAGGAAGTCATGGAGTTGTGGAAAAGCATGATGTGTTTGAGAAATAGCCAGTAGTCCAGTGCAGCTGGAGGATAGAGGGTGTTGAGAAACTACTCCCTCCCTAGGACTTTGGAGTGGCCTAAGAGGACAACTCCAGTCTTGCTGCCACTGGATTTGAATCTACAGTTCATTAGGTTATTATCTACAGTTTCCTGTTTGTTTCACGTAGTTTTTGATTCTCATATGCAACAAACACCTGTCATGGGCCTGAGAATTCTCTAGTTCTAGGGAGAAGCAGAGAATGAAAAGTGGAACAGAGAAAAGGGAGGAGCCCATGTTTCAGTCTAATTCCCCTTGAAGTCTAAGTTTGAATGTCATAGGTTTACCTTGAAATTTTATTGTGCAAAAGTAACTTAATAAACACAGTTGCTTTAACAGAATCTGAAGTAAATCAATATCTTCACCTCCCTCTGAAATAAATCAACAGCTGCTGAATATTTTAACATTGACCGCTCCTCTCCCAATTTACATGATTTTGTTATTTTTTATAAGTAAATTTAATGAGGGTCTGTTGGTAGTAAACTTTCTCGTTATCTATCTCTCTGCCTGTCTGTCTATCTATCTGTCTGTCTATCTATCTATCTATCTATCTATCTATCTATCTATCTGTCTGTCTGTCTGTCTGTCTGGAAAATGTCTTTATTTAGGCAACAGACTGGGGACCAGGGAGGATGATTAAACATAGGCTCTGCCTCTCTGGTCTATAGCCTGGTGACATTATTTTCCATTTAGTCTCTCAATACTTCTATATTCTCTTTCAGTGACCATTTATATGAGCCTCTTACAAGTGCTTTATATTCCCCCATGCCAAACCTACTTTTGATCTAACATTTAAATTAGGAATCTTTTGAAAAATCCTCAGAGAAGTGTCCCTTTACCTAAAGGATACATCCAAGAAGCAGAATTGTGGAAGCTGATTTACAAATGGTTAAGCCAATGGAAAAACTGGTTTCTATAAGCCATAATGTAGATTTTACTACTGGCCTGTCATTTTTAAAAAATAAACCTTTAATTGTGGAATATTTTTAGATTTACATTAAAGTTGCAAAAACACAAAGAGTTCACATGTGACTCTTACCAGATTCAGTTTCCCTTAATGTTTTCATTTTGTATTACTGCTGTGCACTTATCAGAACTAAAAGTATATATTGATATGTTACTATTAACTAAACTGCAGACTTTATTTAGATTTCACCAATTTTTTCCATGAATGCCCCTTTTCTGTTATAGGATCCCACTGAGGATATTATTGCATTGCATTTAGTCATCAGATCTCCATAGTCTCCACTGGTCTGTGACAGTTTCTCAAAGACTGATCTTGACAGTTTTGAATAGTGCTAGTCAGGTATTTTATAGAATGTTCCCCAATTTGTCCACTAGACAAATCGTCCAACAAATGGTTAGAATGGGATTATAAACTTAGGGTGAAGACTACCACAGAGAATAATTACTACCACAGAGAATAATTATCACATCATATCAGGGGATACATTGGTCCATCATTTTAAAGACTCGATCTCTTTGTTGTTTTTTCTCTCAAATATCATGACAGATTAAGAATTGATTTCTTTTCTTAGAATCTTGAAAGGCCTTTAGGTTATTTCTTTCTTCATATAAGATATCCTATGCAAATCTCTCCTGATTTGGCTCCTTACAATCTGCCAGTAAACATTCTCTAACCTCTCCCACATTGCAAACAATTTGTCTTTTAATTCTGCCTGTTCCTCAAGCTGCTTATCTTCCTCTCCATCCTTCCCTTTCTACCTCTCTCTCTCTCTTTCTCACCACCACCTCTTTATCCCATTTCAGACCATCAGTTCACATCCGAACTTACTTGAGCTTTGACTGGAGCCTCTTTCTAGCTTCTAATTTGTGTCCAAAGATCTGTGATGATCATTGTGATGGTTAATTTTATGTGTCAACTTGACTGGGCTAAGGGATGTCCAGATAGCTGGTAAACATCATTTCTAGATGTGTGTATGAGGATGTTTTGGAGGAGATTGACATTTGAATCAAGGGACTGAGTAAAGAAGGTTGCTGTAACTCACCTGGGTGGGCATCATCCAATCCTTTGAGGCCTGAATAGAACAAAAAAGGTAGAGGCAGGGCAAAACCTCTCTATTCTTAAGTCAGGGCATCCATCTCCTCCTGTCCTCAGACATCAAAATTCCTGGTTCTCAGGCCTTTGGACCCTTTGGGACCAATGGGACCTACACCATCAGTTCTGCTGGTTCTCAAATCCTTGGACTCGGACTGATAGACACTACCAGCTTCCCTGGGTCTCTAGCATGCAAATGGTGTATTGTAGGACTTCTCATCCTCCTTAGAACCAGTTCTCATTATAAATCTCCTCTTATAGATCTATATATATGCTATTGGCTCTGTTTCTCTGGAGTGCCCTGACAATCATCACACCTTATGGTTGTTAAAGCGAACTAAATATGGCCTGAGAAGGACTCCATGCTTCTATATTTGAAATATTGTGGATGAACTGTAACCTAGCTTAATAGGTAGACAAGATTGAAAACCTAACTTAGGGGTATGCGCCTGTAACAATAGCTGAGTCTTGGCCTATCCCAGTGGCCATACTTCAACCACTCATACACTGCTGGGTGTTCAAACTGTGTTCAAATAAGGCAAACGCCGAGCTGTAACCAATCTAGCCATTCTGTACCTCACTTCCAATTTCTTTTGTCATTTCCCTTATTTTGTCTATAAATCTTCTTCCACCATGTGGCTGTGCTGGAGTCTCTATGAATCTGCTGTGATTCTGGGGCTGCCTGGTTCGCAAATCATTTGTTGCTCAATTAAACTCCTTTAAATTTAATTCAGCTGAAGATTTTCTTTTATCATGGTGGAGGCAGAGAAATCAGGAAAGGAGGTTGAGAAAGAGTAGAAAAGACTCATTCTTCTAGACTCTCATTTGGGGTACTTTTTGTAACTCTTGGAAGAGTTCGTCATCCCCACCTTTGAGTTAGCACACACCTTGTACATACTTCTATTATGCCATTTAATACATTGTACTGCAAGGCCTGTTTCTTGTTTATTTAATGTACCTATGCTCTATTATTTTGGGTTTCCTGAGGGCAGTTACTATGACTTACTTAGGTTTCCTTAGTATCCACTACAGGTACATATTTGACACAAATTTTTCATTGAATGATTAGATCAATTAATATTTAATGTTGGGTAAGTAAAATAATACCATCCTTATACAAGTGTATTGTTAAGATCAAATGAGACAATTGTGTCAGAAGCACTCAGTAATTTTTAAAGAGTTCTGTAAACTTGAGTCATTGTAACTCCTAGTCACCTATTTCTTAATCCTGTGAATCTTCTTCATCCCAAGTACTTTGTTTTTATTGCACATATGCACTCTTTATATACCTTGTTTTGAGGGCAGATCATGTGTATTATTAGTTATTTATTGCTGCATAACAAATTATCCCAAAACTTAGTGGCTTAAAAAACCACAAACATGTAATCTGTCAGTTTTGGAG
Source organism: Macaca nemestrina (assembly GCF_043159975.1). Lineage (NCBI taxonomy): Eukaryota > Metazoa > Chordata > Mammalia > Primates > Cercopithecidae > Macaca > Macaca nemestrina. Next base: position 48,651,657 of record NC_092127.1, on the reverse strand, counting down.
GGGTCAAGAATTCAGGCACAGCTTAGCCAGGTCTTTGGCTCCCAGGGCTCCCAGAGGCTGCAGTCCTCTCCAGACTTGGGTCAGGGAGGATCTGCTTCCAAGCACTCACCTGGTTGTTGGCAGCCGTAGGCCCTCAAAGGTACTCGGCCAGAGACATAAGTTCCTTGCCATGAGGACCTCTTCATAGGACCACTCACAATATGCCAGAGCAAGAATTGGGAGGTGGGGGTGGTGGGGGGAGAGAGAGAGAGAGATTGAGATTACAGTCTTTTTGTAATCTAATCTTGGAAGTGGCATCTCATCACTTTTGCCATATCCTATTTGTTAGAGAGAAGTCACTAGATTCAGCCTACAATCAAAGAGAAAAACAGCTTGCATAAGGACATGAATAACAAGAAGCAGGGATCATAGGACCATTGGAACAGGCTGCCTATGACCGCATGTTGCTAACTTTGATGCCCTGTAGTACTTAGTCCTGGCTGACATAAAGCAGTGCTCCAGAGGTGGTAGTAAATTGATTTAAAAAGAACAGAACTCCTGTCACCCCTGAGATGGATAGAATAGGTGCCACCAGGAAAAGTTTTCCCAAATGCTTTCCTGCAATTTGCAGTTCTACACTGGGCATCCTGATCTATGGAACAGAGCAGGAAGGTGAGGTCAGCCAAGGAAGTCAGCACAACCTATGTAGGGTATTGCTCCAATGTCTTTCCTACCATTTTCCATCTTGAATTGTGCTTCATTCATGTATAGCATATGATCAGTTAGTCATTTAACAAAGACTAATTGGGGTCTTTCTATGTACCAGGCCCTAGGGACACAGTGATGAAGAAGAGGAAGCCCCTGCTTTTGTGGAGACTGCATTGTAGTAATTATTTTCCTTATTAGCTTGAAATGGTTTCCCAATTAGTTTTTGGGACAAGAAGCCAAACTTTATTGCACCCTAATTGCTTTGTAATAGAGGTCCTAGGGAAAACATCTGAGCTAATATTAGCCATTAGCTGGAGGGCTACTACTTTCCTAGCTCCCTCATCTTCTTCAAGTCTTTGCTCACCTATTCAATGGGGCCTATCTTGACTATTCTACTTAATAATGCAAACAGAGCTTTCATACACCCACTCTCAATCCTCCTTAAACTCTCCTATTCTTTCTCCCTGCCCCATGTCACTTTTTACCTTCCAACACAATGTACTTATTATTTTTACTATACAATCCTATCTCCTCTCTGCTTGGATCTAATCTCCAGAGTGAGGATCTTCATATGTGTTTCTTCTGCTACTCTGTCCCCCAAATCTAGAAGAGTGCCTGGCACATAGGAGGTGCCCAACACGTATTTGTTGAATGGATGAACTGAGTCCCTCCACGTCAGGCTTTCTTTTTAGACCCTACTTTGTAGTTGGGAGAATTTTTTCTTGAAGGAATAGAGATGTAGTGAAAACTGGCCATGCTCTTAGCTGTGGCTGTTGATTCCAAAAAAGGGAATTAGATTTAATGTGTTCATAGGACTGAGAAATGAGATGTGATTAATAGATGCCAAATTAGTCAATGATGAATGGATTTTCTTCCATGTAGTCAATCCTACAGCTGTCTGGTTTTCACTTGGTTTTAATGAGTCTTTGTACATGCAGGTTGAGCAGACATTGTAATGGAAGCTGGGGGTTGCCTGGTGATTTGGAGTGAATTGTGTCTAATTGGAACAAAATCAGCAGCTCTTCCCCTTTATCCCCCAAAGAATGCGGAGATGCTGGGAAGCAACAATTGCATTCTCACGGCAGTTCAGAAAGTTTAATACTGCAAGTTTTCCAGGCCTTGCAAATAATAGGAAGTGATTATGAGAAGTGAAATTACTCTGGCGGACCTCACCTTTTTGGTTTGACTTTGTTCTGACTTGCGTCCTACTCTTAATGCTTGATGGTTTTGAATTAAACATAATCTTTTAGCTAAGCCCTTAACATTTTGGTGGATGGGGAGCCCATTACAAAAGTTCTACTTTTGTTGCTGAACTAAGTTCAGACACATGCTACCAGAGGATGATGAAAACCAGGCTTCTGCCTTTCTCCTCCGGCAGCTTTAGTGCACAGAGTCCACTTCAGAAGGAAGGAGTTGTCCACTGCTGTTTCCCCATGTTTTCTCTCCTGTCTACCCTCAAGGTCTCACTTCTTCTTCCTGGCTGACCCAGGTTGTCATTCATTTATTTCAGCCCATCTGGTATTCCCTTGAAAGTGGCTTCAAGTCACATCTAGATAAAAAAGGAGTGAAGCAAAAAGGACCTTTGAGGTCCAGATTTGCTAGTGGTACGATTAACCACACCTTAGCACAACTCTGGATGTTTCCTCTTTTCTTTGCCTTATCAAGAATTCTTTTCATGTTTTCTTTTCATTTTTTTTTTTTTTAAGAACAAGACAGAACCTGGAAATAAAGCAGATGTGTCCTTTCACAAGAAGAAGGTGAAATGGGAGAAAAATCCCTCCTATCATATAAACCTTAATGGAAACAAAATCTCTAACTCTAGCAGTGGGAGCTCGCTTTAGGTAGCTGGAAGTGCTTGGTGAAGACACTGTATTATGATACAGAATCAAACACTCAGTGCAACCGTGTGTGAAACCTGGGTGCACTGGAAGCTCATTTAAAATTTTCTGTTTCAATTTTGAAAATTGATATTTACTTTTTACAGTTTAAAGTAAAATATGTTTGTTAATGTAAATTGAAGAAAAGCAGAAAGGTAGAAAGAAGACAAAATGAAAGTCACATGTATTCTTTATCACTGGAAGATAAAGGATGTCGATGTTTTGTTATACTTCCCTCCAGTCCCTTTTTAAATGTTTTTCTTCACAGAATTGCAACTATCTAGTCTCTACAATTCTGTATTCTCTTATTTTCCTTTTTTCCCCAAATTCTCTCAGATCCTAAAACATTATCTTATTTTCCCATAGCATGAAACATTCCTCCACTTTTTCAAACTCCCCAGAACTTTTTTCAGTGGCAGCAAAGTAGTCTAGGAAGAACATGGGCCACAGCTTACTGTTACTGTTAGAACAATAGCCATGTTCTAAACTAGGAGTCAGCAAACATCTTCTGTAAAGGGCCAAATAGTAAACATTCTAGACTTTGTGGGCCATTTATCTTTCACAACTACCAATCCTCCTTGACTTACGATGGGGTTATGTCCCAATAAACCCATTGTAAGTTGAAAATATCATAAGTTGAAAATGCATTTAATATGTGTAACCTACTAAAAATCATAGCTTAGCCTACCCTACCTTAAACGTGCTCAGAACACTTACATTAGCCTACAGTTGGGCAAAATCATTCGGCAACACAGTGCACAGTAAAGTATGGGCTGTTTCCTCCTGATCATGAAGCTGACTGGGAGCTCTGGCTCACTGTTGCCAACCAGGATCACAAGAGTATCATACCACTTTCTACTGAATGTGTAGCACTTTTGGTCCATCATAAAGTTAAAAAATTGGAGACAAACCATCTTTAAGTGTTGGGGATTGTCTGTACTCGGCCCTGCCATGGTACCCCAAAAGCAGCCATTGGTAATATGTAAACAAATAAGCATGGCTATCTTCCCAAATAAAACTTTATTTACAAAAACAAGCAATGGGCCAGGTCTGACCCACTGGCTATGGTTTGCTGACTCCTAAGTTATTACATTGTTTTTAATTTTTTGTATTTTAGTTCTTTGATGAACATTGTGCTTCCAGATCTAGGATTATTCAGAGGAGGCTGACCCCTCCTCTATACTCTGTTTGCTAATTGTAACCTTCTAGGTACGTGAGCGGTGCGGTATGTTATATCTGCAGGCTGGCTGCCAGTACTTAGATTTATCATGCATTGAAAATGGACCATTTAAAATGTTTTCTCACAGAAGATAATTACCAGGTGGGGAAAAAAACAAGCTAAAAAAATAATATGAAAAAAATTAAAAACTTAAAAAGAGTAAAAAACTGTTATTTTGATTGGCAAAGAAACGAAATTTCATTATTGTTTTAAACAGTATTTCCTGGAGGCTGAATCTTTTCCCACATGTTTGTTAATCTGTTGCACTTCCTCTTTTGGGACATGTCTACTTATGTCTTTTCTCTAAGTGAGAATCTAGAAGGTATGTAGCTGTTCCACTTAACTATGCTTAGTAAGTGTTAAAGGCAACATTTGAAATTACCTAAGTGTGTCTGAAGAGGAGTGTCTAAATAACTTTGGTATATAGTTGACAATGGCATTTAATGTGGGTATTACAGATTTTTTGTTTTGTTGTTCTTTTAGGACTGTAGGTGGCAGAATTTAATGGTGTTTATGTTTCAGCTCATGGCCATCTGTAATCATAGATTCATCTAAGGCATCTTCTTTATCTTATTGTTTTTTCCCTTTATCTCTATATTAGTTTCCTGTGGCTGCTACAACAAATTAGCACAAATGTAGTGGTTGATAACAATAGAAATGTATTATCTCACAATTCTGGAGGCCAGAAGACGTATATCAGTATCATGAGACTGAAATCAAGGAGTCCTAAGGGCCACAATCCCTCTGGAGGCTCTAAGGGAGCCTCTTTCCACTTCCGTTGGCTCCCAGCATCCCTGCTGTGGCCACATCACTCGAATGGGCAAGGCCAGCATCTTCATATCTCTGCTCTGTCTTCACATGACCCTCTCTGTGTTTAAAATCTCCCTCTGCCTCTTCTTGTCAAGACACTTGTCATGGCCCCGATGGCAACTGACTTTCTAAGCCTATCTCCTACTCCCTTGCAAACATTCTGTCTGCTTGTTATTTTTCAATTACGTCCTATAATTGACTGATACTAAGTGGCCTTTTCAACCATCACCATTTATTTAATTCCAATGAATCTTTCAAGTAAGATCTAAAATAATAGCACACTGATAATCATTTCCTTCTTTTTCCCAACTAGTATTTCCTTCCTTTATGATTTTTAAAATTTAATGAATACTTTTTGAGGGACTGTTCTAAGTCTACAAATACTTTCTCAGTTCTTTTTGTTCAACTCAATGAAGTAGATACTATTATTTTTCCCAATTTTAAGATGTAGAAACAAAGGCACAGGGAGCCTAAGTAATTTGCCTGAGGTCACACAGCTGTATGTCTCAGAGTTGGGATTTATTTTGGCAATCTGTAGAGACAAAGCCTTTAACTTCTCTGTGTGCTGCCTTCTTTTCTGCTGTTCTCTTTCTTTTATCCCTATTCCCTCCCTCTTTTCCTCTTTTCAATTAGTGAGTGTGTGTGTCATGTATGTTAGTGAATAAAGCAGTTGTCTCATGTATGTGTGATGGGGAAGATGCACATGTAAACAAATCAACAAGCAACAAACACATAAAATTCAGAGAGATAAGTAATCAGGGAAGCGTCGGGGTCCCAGAAGTTTGCTTTTCACATTGTAAAATTAACTTCATTATAGAGCTTACCACATTCTTTTTTTGAACTGTTCTGGAAGTATTTGCATACCAGTCTTATCAATTTTCATATGGTTCAAATTCCAGGAGATGTTGATTTTTTTTCCTGTATACTCAGTAAGATGGACACGGTGAACATCAACTAAATATGAACTGGATCAATGAACTGTTGGAATAGCTTCAGTCAATACTGTTAATGGTTTCTGGTCATTCTCTGACTCCTGCATGTCAGTCCTGTGGCCTGGCACAGGGACGCCTCAGCGTCTGGTTGGTTGAGCAGGAATCTAGAGCATTTTGATAAATATCTGAACAAGGCCCTAGTACTTGAAGTGAGGCCACCTTCAAAGAAGTCATGATGGGATTTACATCAGGAAGAAAGGCCTGTCTGAGATGATGCTCTGGTAAGCCTCCATATTCAGGAATCTGCAACAAGCAGCACATTTTTCTGAACCCTGCAAAGCTGGTTGGGGGTAAGAAATTATAGTAATTAGCAACATGGCAACAATTTAGTATCTAGAAGAAAGCAGATCCTGCTGATGCCACAAAAAACAGGAGGCAAAACAAAACTCTGTCTGTGTGTAGCATCACCTTCTAAATTTGGGGAAATTTGCTAAAAAGGCATTACTGTGCCTTGGATGAGAGGCTGACCCAGACAGGTCATCTGAATTTCAAAACCAGAGCTTATGCCTTTCAAAATCCTTAAACCAGGCCTGCCTGAGCCATGGAGCAGCCCCTCCTCTCCCCAGCTGACTTTCCCCATGTCACTGTTTGGTGTGGCCAGCATTTCCTGATGTCTTGGGAGGATGGCCAATCTTGGTCTGGTTCCATCATAATAAAGTTTCCCTGCTAGCAAGTTCTGGAAAACTTCAGTTTCCTTTTTAAAATAAAAAGTTTATGATTCTGTGCTTTGATATGAAAATCCATGCGTCAGTTCATGGAGTTCATGGAAAGGAATGAAAAGCTTATAAGACATGTTTATACTCCCTGTGAGGTAGACTTAACTATGCCCAGAAAATAATAAATCTTCTAGGAAGAAAAGACTTCTTCCCACTCAATAAAAGCAATCACATTTGCCTGTAAGCACCTCTACCTCAGCCTGGGAAACTGTCCCAGTCTCTAAAAATGAACTTGTCTTGATCTAAGACCAGAAACCTGGGTGCTAGACCCTTGGACAACAGAAAGGATAATCTGAATCATTCTTTTCTCTTTTCTCCTCCCCTAACCCCTTACTTACCCAGGCCAATGCAAGGTTAGAAGATTATGTCCATAAAGACCTTAGCTGGTGAAGGCCCTCAGAAATCCATGGAGTTTTGATTACATTTTACTTTCATTCACAGAGCATCATTTATTAGCATGTGTGCAAACTGAGCCAGGTTATTTAACATTACAATTGTTTTATTTTTCTGGATTCTGAGCACATATTCTTCTTGCCCTTCATTATCCAGGAGGGAGCCTGACAGAAGCCATGGCATCAATGACTACTTGTTTAATAAAGAAATCAATAAGGAATGCTCTTTTTAAAATAAAATAAATGGAAGTACCTTTGACACATTTGCCGATTATAAAAATCTGTCAGTTCATTGTAAAAAAGTTAGCAACTCATAATGTGTATAAAAATTTCTAACACACTATCTTCTCTTAGAGATAACCACATACACTCAGAGTTGAAAGAAAGAAAGAAAGAGCAGCTGGGTGTGATGGCCCATGCCTGTAATCCCAGCACTTTGGGAGGCCAAGGCGGGCAGATCGCTTGAGCTCAGGAGTTTAAGACCAGCCCGAGGCAATATAGTGAGACCCCTGTCACTTAAAAAAAAAAAATAATAATAATATCTGTCTTTTCCATTCGTTCACCCTGGGTGACCAAATGGATTTTAATAGGAAATTACTGGAAATCAAAGGGTTTAGACTCAAATAAGTTATTCTCTAATAGAAGAATTTCAGACACGAAATTATTTTTAGCTTGGTCACTGAGAAAATGTGCTGAAATCTTCCACTGTGTTAGTGGAGTTTCATTTTTTTCTCTTTATTCTTTGTAATTTTTTCTTCATAAGCTATGTCATTAAAGGTTGTGGCATAAACATTTACAGCTAACCAAATATCCAAGAAGCCATACTTTCCTGGCCCCCTGGCAATTAAATAAGTTCTTTTTACAAATTCTAGCCAATGGGCTGAGTCAAGTGATGTGTGCCACTTTTGGGACAAAGTATTTTAGAATGAGATCCCTCCCTATCAATGTCTCTTGACTGAGGATGCCACGTGGCCCAGAATGCAGAGCTGCAAGGTGGTGGATCCTCCATCAGTTGGAGTCTCTTGAGTGATTTTGTTATGCCCATACCGTTTGTTCCCCAAAGAAGACCACCAGAGTCCAGAGTCAAAGCCAAGCGGCAAGGATCTTTTACTGCAAGTTCGAACTTGGTCCCTCTATTCCACAGCATACAAGAGGGCCTCGAACAATGCGAGTGCTTGCTTTTTATAGCCCGAGGTAAATAGGATAGTAAGGTTACAGAGGAACAAAGGAATTCTTTTGGTTACAGCATTACAATTGGTTTACATTTTAAGTTATACATTTAGCAGTTTTCTATTGGTTCCCGCGCTTTCAGTAAAACCTCAAACGGCTGTGTCCTTATCGGGGACTTTTCCAGGTGGTGTTTGTACTGGGCTCAGGAAATTGAGAGATATATGGTGGGATGTGTTTGTACTGGGCCTGTTTGTGTTGAGCCCGGGGCTGAGGAATGTGCTTTGTGTTGAGCCCGGGGCTGAGGAATGTGCTTTGTGTTGAGCCCGGGGCTGAGGAATGTGCCTGATTTCTTTCATTTCCCCCTTTTCTCAGGTACCTCTAGAGCCAATCTTGGGTCTGATTCTGTTTCAGCGTTTACAGGTTGGTATTGGGCTCTGAGGACCATGAGCTGTACGGTGTCAAACCTTTCCCTGACAAACTGTAAAATTCGGTTAACAACACAAGGTCCTACGGTTAACAGAAATAGTAGACTTAGCAGGGGTCCAAGGAAGGGGGCTAACAGGGAAAACATAGAGGAATTCCACCATTGGTCTACAGTTGAAGCAAACTGCCGTGTTTTTACTTCTATGCTTAACTTGCGTAACTGTTGGACCCAGTTCTCTACAAGCCCTGATTCATTTATGTAGAAACAACAGTCTTCCTTTAGAAACATACATGTACCAGCTTTTTCAGCAGTGAGTAGGTCTAGGGTCCTCCGGTTCTGCAAGGTTACCTGAGCTAGGGACATGAGCTGCCGCTGAAGGGAGGCAAGGGACTCAGCAGACTCCTCCATAGCAATGGCAAATTTTTGGTACAACTTGTTGCTTTCTATGAGGGTGTGACCTAGGGCTCCCCCCGCCAGTCCGGCCGCAATGAGGGATGCAGTGAGGGAGATTCCCGCAATGAGGAGGAGAAATATGGCTCGTGCAGGTCTCGGTCTAGGGACTGGGTGAATAGCAGTACTAGTCCAGTTACCGGTGTACCCTAGGAACTCGCCAGCAATTAGTAGAGTCAACCGGGGAACTAATGTGACAGGAAGACACAGTAGGTTGGTAACAGAGGGACTAGATAGGTTCTTAGATAATGTTCCATTACACCAGAAGAATATGCCCAGCGGAGCCCTTAGGGTGATATTAGGGGGCATTGCAGTGATGCTGCAGAGGCTGGAATTGGTTCCTGAGAAACAGTAGGGAAACTTCTCCTGACTGGGGTTTAGGTATAGGGGCACGTTAAGGATAGGGGCATATGAGAGGTTTCGGAGGTTGTTAGCTTGGGCAGAGGTAGAGGATCCCCATGGCAGAGGGACAGCGGTTAGCGGTGGACGCCCTAGAGTGGCGCACAGAAAGCAGCCAGACAGGCTGTGAAGTCCTGTAAGGTTAGCAAGTTCTAGTCCTTCTTGTAATAATTTTAACCAGGAGAAAGGACGTAAGTCTTGTGTTAGTCTGTTTTCTTGTCGTTGGATATTTCCATGGACCAGGGGCAGTACCTGCACTAGACCTCACCACAGATAGAGGTGACTGCTAGGCCATGTGGAGGAGGAGGAGTAGTATACAGCCCCATGTTGAGGCGTGGTCCAGCGGGAGTTCCAGGGGTCTCTAACTATCCATGTATATGAAAAGTCTCCATCCTGTCTACGATGGAAGGCCCACTTAGGGTCTAACTGTTCTTTCTCTCCCCAGTAACGGGATCTATGGATGTTACAATAGTTATAAAGACAGCCGGCATTTTGGTGCCACCAATAGTGTTTACAATTGTATTTAGTCTGATCAAACTCAAAGCATATTATTGGTGCCATAGGTTTGGCTATTTGAAAACCAGTAAAATTTAGTAGAATTGGGCTATTGCACCCTGAGGAGGGGCAATCAGCACTGGCCAATAATTTCCCGGGCTTATGAGGTTGCCCAGGGTGGGTTTGGTTTTCATAAAGCCAGAATCTCCAGACAAAGGGATTAAGAGCTGGTTTTGTGATTTCCCCAGCGGCCACTAGGGCGACTAACTTTAGGGTTAGACTACCTAACTGCATGTTTGCAGTGAGCTATGTTGCCGGCGCAGGGTGAGTTTTAAGGGGTTGTTCTTAGCTCTGTCCACAGTCCACGTGGCCGGTGCTTCAGCCACTGCCGTGATTGGTCCCAGAAGGTCGGAGGTTGGGTCCACTGGCTTGACGTGGGTGTAGTGGATCCACGACGCGATGCCTTCTACCTTCAGGGCGGTGGGTGTGGTTAGGAGTACCTGGAGTGGTCCCTTCCACCTGGGTTCTAGGGTCTCTTGTCGGTGTCGCTTGACCAGGACCCAGTCTCCTGGCTGGTACGGATGGGGTGTCGGTGGGGGACCGGTCTCATATAGTTCCTTCAGCCTGGGCCAGATTTCTTGATGAATTTTCTGTAAGGCTTGTAGGGAAAATAAGAGTTCAGAGACATTTTCTGTTTCAGACTTGAGCAGATCATCTTTTAGGCTGGGAACCAGGGGTGGGGGTCTGCCATACATGATTTCGTAAGGGGTAAGGCCCAGTCTGTAAGGGGTATTATGGGCCTGGAACAGAGCGTAGGGGAGAAGGACCACCCAATTAGCGCCAGTCTCCATAGTCAATTTAGTTAAGGTCTCCTTTAAGGTCCGATTCATCCTCTCTACCTGTCCTGAACTCTGGGGCCTGTAAGCGCAATGTAGTTTCCAATTTGCCCCAAGGATGGAAGCCAAATCCTGACTTACCTTAGCAACGAAGGCCGGCCCATTATCTGCCCCTATCTGGATGGGGAAGCCATACCTGGGGAGGATATCTTCCAGAATTTTCTCTGCTACAACCTGAGCAGTTTCCATTTTGGTTGGGAATGCTCCAGTCCACCCTAAAAAAGTATCTACAAAGACAAGTAAGTACCGATACCCATATTTTCCTGGCTTTACTTCAGTAAAATCTATTTCCCAGTAGATACCGGGACTGGTTCCCCTGAGCCTTGTTCCCGTTGCAGCCTGGGATTGGGGGTAGGCGTTGTTAAGCTGGCAGACTTTGCAACTTGTCACAATGCTGCTGGCCATCTCGGCTATATGTCTGATTTTGAGCTTGGAGCATCTGATCAGGTCTATCATCTGCCGGGCACCCAGGTGGGTGGTTCGGTGGATGTGTTCTAACACCTGTTGTCCTAATTTTTCTGGTAGGATGGTTTGGTCATTAGTATCAGTCCACCACCCATTCTGGATCTGTTTCAGGGGAAGTTTGTCGATCCACTGGAGATCTTGTTCTGAATAATCAGGGAGACATGGCAAGTCCCGGGGGCCCGGATCAGGGAGCTGGAGTGCAAGGAGTTGGCTGGGAGCCTTTGCCACACTCCTTGCAGTTTGGTCTGCCAGAAAGCTGCCTTGAGCAATTGGAGTGGTTGGTTTCTGATGCCCTGGGCAATGTACAATAGCCAATTTTTCTGGTCTCCATAGGGCTGTTAACAGGGCTAGGATCTCTTGCTTGTTTTTTATCTCTTTTCCTTCAGCCGTTAGTAACCCTCGCTCCCTGTAAATGGCCCCATGTATGTGCGCCGCAGCGAAAGCATATCGGCTGTCTGTGTATACTGTCAGTTTCTTCCCTGCCCCTAAGGTAAGAGCTTGGGTGAGCGCTATCAGTTCGGCCTTCTGGGCCGATGTTCCCAGGGGCAGGGGTTCCACCCAGATTACCTCAGTCTCTGAAGTCACTGCCGCTCCAGCGTACCTCTGGCCTTGGTGTACGAAGCTGCTCCCATCAGTGAACCAGACTAGGTCAGCGTCAGGAAGTGGGCAGTCCTGCAGGTCCTCTCGAACTCCGTGCACCTGAGCTAGTATCTCAGTGCAATCATGGAGCGGAGCGTCCAGGTCCGGGTTGGGCAGCAGCGAGGCAGGATTTAAGGTTGTTGGGAGCAGGAAAGTTATCCTGAGGGGATTTAGTAGTAGTCCTTGGTAGTGGGTGAGCCAGGCGTTACTTATCTATCGATTAGGTGGCTGTTTGAGTACACCCTCGATGACATGTGGGGTAACGACCCGTAATTCCTGACCCATGACAAGTTTATCAACATCTTGTACCATCAGGGCTGTGGCCGCAATCATTCGGAGACAAGGGGGCCACCCGGCAGCCACTGGGTCTAATTTCTTTGATAGGTAGGCAACCGGCCTCCGCCAGGGGCCTAAGTTCTGAGTTATTACCGCCTTGGCGACACCCTTGCTCTCGTCCACGTATAAGTGAAAGGGCTTGGTGACATCAGGTAGTCCCAGTGTAGGCGCAGAGAGTAGGGCGGTTTTGATCTGTTGGAAAGCCGACTCGGCTTCTTCTGTCCAATTAAACAGCTGCTGCCCCCGTGTTGCTTGATACAAGGATTTAGCCAGCTCTGCGAACCCAGGTATCCATAGTCTATAAAATCCTGCCGACCCCAGGAATTCCCTTACTTGTCGGGTGGAGTGTGGCCTGGGGATCTGCAAAACAGTCTGCTTCCGGGTGTTTGTTAACCAGCGCTGCCCTCCTTTTAGCAGGTACCCCAGATATGTTACTTCTGATTTACAGATTTGAGCTTTCTTTGCCGAGGCTCGGTAGCCTAGATTCCCTAGAGCTTGTAAGAGACCCCTGGTCCCTTGAATACAAGCTTCTTGGGTCTCAGCAGCAATCAGGAGGTCATCAACATACTGTAGTAAGGTTATTTCAGGGTGTTTGCTCTGTTATTGTAAACCTGCTGGGCTATCTGAAGGAGGTCCTGCCTTTTAATGTCTGGGGCTGCCTGATTTACAAAGGACATTACAACAGCTGCCTGACTTCCTGGAGCCTCTGGGTCTATGGGGGTGTACTGTCTAAAAGCTTCCATTAATCTTTCTAAGTAGGTAGCTGGGCTTTCTGTCTTTCCCTGCAGAACAGAGTATACTTTAGCCAAATTAGTGGGCTTGCAAGCAGCTGCCCGGAGACCCGCCATTAGAGTCTGGTGATAAAGGTGTAGCCATCCCCTACCTTCTGCTGTGTTGTAGTCCCACGCTGGCCTGTATTCTCTCTCACTCCTCCGTTGTGAACAAGATTCGGAGGAGCTGCTGACAATCATCCCAAGTGGGCTGGTGGGTGAACATGACACTATCCAGTAAAGCCATTAAATCTTTGGGGTCGTCTGAAAACCGAGTACTCTGAGTCTTCCAGTTATACAGATCACTGGTGGAGAATGGCCAGTACTGGAGCCTGGGGATTCCCGTGTCATCTAGGGGTCCTATTTCCCGAAGGGGTAGAGCCACTGTGGAGTCAGGCGGCTGGTGGGGGCGCTAGCCCGCAAAGTGCACCCTCGCGTCCGCCCCGTCGGCCCTTCAGAGTTACTTCCACTTTCAGCGGGTCCAGGTGCACCGGCCCCCTCCCGTCCGCCTGCTCCTTCCCACGGCTCAGCCCGGGGGGCCGGGGCCTGGGGCCCGGAGTGGTATGGAGGGGGTTCTGTGGACAGTGGGTCCCCGCTATCAGGTAGAACAGGATGAGGGGGGCAGTCGGTTGCTTGGATTTTAGCGGCTGAGCAACCAGTGCCTTACAGGGTTCAGGGGCTGATTGGAAAGGGGGCAGCCAGGGAGGCGGGTTCTCAACAAGGTCCTGCCATACGAGGATATATGGGATTTGATCTAAGTGGCCTGCACGCCCAGGTAGGAAAATCTTGGACTTTACTCTAGTGATGACAGGAAGTCGGAATGTCCCTTCGGGTGGCCACCCCACATCAAAGGCAGGCCATTTGGAGCGGCACAGAGTAATTAGCTTTCCCTTCCTGATTTCCATACTAAGATCATGGCCCCTTGCTCTAACTTCTTTGAAATTACTTGTAAGGAGAGATAGGGGAGTGCTCTGGGTATTACCCATCCTGTGTTAATTTGTAGTCTCTTTCTGTAAAGGAATATGGGTTAGAATTCCTGTAAAGGAAATCTGGCGTATTAATAATATCTAGCTGCAAGTGCACTCCGGAAGCCCGGGTCAGAATCAGTTCAGATAAAAATCTAGATCAGACGAGAGCCAGGGGACGTCTCCCACCGGTCTCCGCTGGCTGTCCTATAGCGCGTCCGCCAGGACTGCGTCAGCTTCAGTTTCAGACCTCGCGAGTCACAGATACAGGTTCAGAACAGACACAGACAGACAAACAGAGACGAGCCGGCTCACCTATCAGCAGATCGATCCTGGTAGATCCATTGACCAGGGGTCTGGTGGGCTTGGGGAATCCCGGACGAGCCCCCAGATGTTATGCCCATACCGTTTGTTCCCCAAAGAAGACCACCAGAGTCCAGAGTCAAAGCCAAGCGGCAAGGATCTTTTACTGCAAGTTCGAACTTGGTCCCTCTATTCCACAGCATACAAGAGGGCCTCGAACAATGCGAGTGCTTGCTTTTTATAGCCCGAGGTAAATAGGATAGTAAGGTTACAGAGGAACAAAGGAATTCTTTTGGTTACAGCATTACAATTGGTTTACATTTTAAGTTATACATTTAGCAGTTTTCTATTGGTTCCCGCGCTTTCAGTAAAACCTCAAACGGCTGTGTCCTTATCGGGGACTTTTCCAGGTGGTGTTTGTACTGGGCTCAGGAAATTGAGAGATATATGGTGGGATGTGTTTGTACTGGGCCTGTTTGTGTTGAGTCCAGGGCTGAGGAATGTGCTTTGTGTTGAGCCCGGGGCTGAGGAATGTGCTTTGTGTTGAGCCCGGGGCTGAGGAATGTGCCTGATTTCTTTCAATTTTTGGAGTAGAGTTCCTCACAAACTCAAATTTGCCCTTGTAATATGAATGAAAAATAAACATTTGTTGTCTTGCACCACTGAAATTTTAGGGTTTTTTGTCATTCAACATAGACTGATCTATCCTGATCAAAATGAGGTTATACAAGTTTGTATCATATCTTCTATCAGTTTGTTCTTTCTCAGTATGAAATGTTCTATTTTGTCTTTTTAAATAGTCTTCACATTAATCTCTGTCTTCTGTGATGTTAGTAAGTATATTATTTTCTTTTGGTAATCTTTGCCTACATACTTTTCTTTCTTTTGATTATCAACCTTTCTGTATTATATTTGTTTTAGTGGATCTCTTGTAAATAGCACTACAAGTTATCTTGTAAATTACAAGTTATCTTGTAAATAACACTAGATTTGAGATTCTTAAACTTTTATTTGATTTATTGTGATTACTGATAAATGTGGACTTATTTTTTCTCTTATTTACCATGCAGTCTCTTTATTTCTCATTTTTCTGTTTTGTGACTTCTGTTGGATCAAGTTTTCTTTGTTCAGTTTTTCCTCCTATATTGTTGTGAAAGTTACACAGTTTTCATTCTTTTATTTTAAGGGTTATCCTTAAATTATCAACACATAAATCAACCTTTTCTCCTAAAAAATTAGTTAAACAACAAGAACTCTCCCCTCAAATGAAGCTTGCTTCCATCTGTTCTACTTCCCCTAGATTCCCTGGAATAGATGTTATTTCCCAAAGGTTGCTACAGGGTTATCTCCCATTGCACCAAGTTGGAGTCCATTTTTCCACCATTTTGAATCTTGGATAACGTTGACCAATAGACTATGGCAGAAGTGACATACATGTCTGTTCCAAGTATAGCCCTTAACTGGCAGCTTCTGCTTCCTGCTTTCATGAAGCTAGCTACCGTGGAAGAAGTGCAGTTTCTCTAGGTCCTTCATGCTGTGAGAAGTCTTAACTCTGTGGAGAGGCCCTGGAGATGAGACATCATGTGGAGCAAGAAGCCAAGGAGCATAAAAAAATAAGAAATGAGGGCAGGAGCCATCTGGAAGTGGGTGTTCCAGTCCTATCTACTCCAGATGATGTGACATGGATCTGCCAGCTGAGCCCTTCCTGAATTCCCATCACAAAATCCTGAGTAAAAGAAAATGATCATTTTTAAAACCACTGAATTTCAAGGAAGTTTATTACAACAGTAAATAACCAGGACCCCTTCCCACTCTATTGTTGATATCATTTGGGATTGTAGTTCCAGATTTTATTTAAAACTTAAAAAAATGGTGATTTTTTTCAGACAGTTTTACTAATTTATTTCTGTCATGCGCGTCCGTGTGAAGAGACCACCAAACAAGCTTTGTGTGAGCAACATGGCTGTTTATTTCACCTGGGTGCAGGCGGGCTGAGTCCGCAAAGAGAGTCAGCGAAGGGAGATAAGGGTGGGGCCATTTTATAGGATTTGGGAAGGTAAAGGAAAATTACAGTCAAAGGGGGGTTGTTCTCTGGCGGGCAGGAGTGGAGGTTACAAGGTGCTCAGTGGGGGAGACTTTTTAGCCAGGATGAGCCAGGAAAAGGAATTTCACAAGATAATGTCATCGCTTAAGGCAAGGACCAGCCATTTTCACTTCTTTTGTGGTGGAATGTCATCGGTTAAGGCGAGGCAGGGCATTTGCACTTCTTTTGTGATTCTTCAGTTACTTCAGGCCATCTGGGCGTATACATGCAAGTCACAGGGGATGCGATGGCTTGGCTTGGGCTCAGAGGCCTGACATTCTTGCCTTCTTATATTAATAAGAAAAATAAAACAAAATAGTGTTGAAAATTAGGTGGCAAAAATTTTTGGGGGGTGGTATGGAGAGAGAATGGGCGATGTTTCTCAGGGGCTTTAAGCGGGATTAGGGGTGGTGTGGGAACCTAGAGTGGGAGAGATTAACCTGAAGGGAGATTTTGTGGTAAGGGTTGATATTGTGGGGTCGTTAGAAGAAACATTTGTCATATTGAATGATTGGTTATGGCCTGGATGCGGTTTTGTACGAATTGAAAAACTAAACGGAAGACACAAGGGAAGAGAAGGAGAGAAAACAGCTATTAAAGGACTAAGAATTGGGAGGACCTAGGACATCTAATTAGAGAGTGCCCAAGGAGGCTCAGCATAGCCTTGCTAGCAAAGATTATTTATTTACTTTAAGAGGGAATTTAGAGTGGCAGTTTGGGATAGCACCAGGAGATATCAGCTGTGATGGCTTGGAGAAATACTGTAAACCAGCAGTGTAAACACGAGCAGGGCATTTACGAGTAGTTGAGAAAGCTGAATAGGAGTATGACTAGACAGAAGACAGTAGGGATGAAAGTTTTCTGGGGTGCAGTCTAAGTTGATCTGGTGTCTGGAATGAGACTAGGACCTAATAAAAAGGAGTGTCTACAAAGGAGCTCAAATGGGCTGGAACCTGTAGGATTCCGAGGACAGGCCTAAATTCTGAGAAGGGAAAGTGGTAAAAGTATTGTCTAGTCCTTTTTAAGTTGATGACTAAGCTTGGTGAGGTGTGTTTTTAAAAGACCAGTAGTCCATTCTACCTTTCCTGAAGATTGAGGACAGTAAAGGATATAAAGGTTTCACTGAATACTAAGAGCCTGAGAAACTGCTTGGGTGATTTGACTATTAAAGGCTGGTCTGTTATCAGACTGTATAGAGGTAGGAAGGCCAAATCAAGGAATTATGTCTGAAATGACCGCGGTGGCCTTCTCAGACCCTGTGGGAAAGGCCTCTACCCATTCAGTGAAAGCGTCTACCCAGACTAAGAGATATTTTAGTTTTCTGACTTGCGGCATGTAAGCAAAGTCAATTTGCCAGTCCTGGGCAGGGGCAAATCCTTGAACTTGATATGTAGGAAAGGGAGGGGGCCTGAACAATCCCTGAGGGGTAGTAGAATAGCAGATGGAACACTGAGAAGTGATCTCCTTGAGGACAGATTTCCATGACGGAAAGGAAATGAGAGGTTCTAAGAGACAGGCTAGCGGCTCGTAACCTACATGGAAGAGGTTATGAAATGACAACAGAATAGAATGGGCCTGTGAGGCTGGAAGGAGATAATTTTCTTGGTCTAGGAACTGTTTGCCTTGTGTGGGAAGAGATTAATAGGTGGAAGTTTCAGTGGGGGTGGGGGGGGGTAGGTGGGAGTGGCCGATGTGAAGGAGGAAAACTGCCGTGAGGGATAGAAGTTGGAAGCTAGCTGCTTTTTTAGCTAACTTATCAGTAGAAGCATTGTCCTGAGCAATGGTTGGGGGAAGAAAATAGATTTTGGAAGTTATGAGAACTGTAGAGAGTTGAGCATAGTTTGTGATTTTTTTAGGGCCTCTAACAGTGTTAAAGCAGTGGCAGCCGCTGCACGCAGACATGAGGGCTAGGCTAAAACAGTAACGTCATTTGGACAGAAAGGCTATAGGACGTGGTGCCTGCTCTTGTATAAGAATTCTGACCGCACTAACCATGCCTAGGAAGGAAAGGAGTTGTTGTTTTGTAGAAGGGATTGGGGTTTGGGAAATTAGCCAGACATGATCAGCAGGGAGAGTGTGTATTTATGAGAATTATGCCGAGATAGATAACAGATGAGGAAGAAATTTCGGCTTGACTGAAGTAATGGGGGCTGTCTGTGAAGCCTTGCGGCAGTACAGCCTGGGCAATTTGCTGAGCCTGATGGGTGTCAGGGTCAGTCTAAGTGAAAGTGAAGAGAGGCTGGGATGAAGGGTGCAAAGGAATAGTGAAAAAAGCATCTTTAAGATCAAGAACGGAATAGTGAGTTGTGGAGGAAGATATTGAGGACAAAAGAGTTGTACGGGTTGGGCACCACAGGATGGATAGGCAAAACAATTTGGTTGATAAGGCACAGATCTTGAACTAATCTGTAAGACTCGTCTGGTTTTAGGACAGGTAAAATGGGGAAATTGTAAGGAGAGTTTATAGGCTTTAAAAGGCCATGCTGTAGCAGGCGAGTGATAACAGGCTTTAATCCTTTTAAAGCGTGCTGCGGGATGGGATATTGGCATTGAGCGGAGTAAGGGTGATTGGGTTTTAATGAGATGGTAAGGGATGCATGATCAGTCGCCAAGGAGAGGTATCCTATACTTGTGGTTTAAGGTGGGGGGATACAAAGAGGAGGATGCGAAGGAGGCTTTGAACTGGGGGAAAAGGCAGCAATGAGGTATGGCTGTAGCCCAGGAATAGTCAGGGAAGCAGACAGTTTAAAATGTCTCAACCTAATAAGGGAGCTGGGCAGGTGGGGATAACTAAAAAGAAGTGCATAAAAGAATGTTGTCCAAATTGGCACCAGAGTTGGGGAGTTTTAAGAGGTTTAGCAGCCTGGCCGTCAATACCCGCAACAGTTATGGAGGCAAGGGAAACAGGCCCTTGAAAAGAAGGTAGCCTCTGTATTGATTAAGAAGGGGACGGACTTACCCTCCACTGTAAGAGTTACCCAAAGCGTCTGTGATGGTCCAGGAGGCTTCCGAGGCGATGTGGCAGCGTCGATCTTCAGCTGCCAAACCGAGAATATCTGGGAAGGAGTCAGTCAGACAGCCCTGGGCCAGAGCTCCAGGGGCTCTGGGAGTGGCTGAGGGGCGAGTTGGACAGTCCGATTTCCAGTAGGGTCCTGCACGGGTGGGACACGGCTTAGGAGGAATCCCGGGCTGCGGGCACTCCTTGGCCCAGTGGCCAGATTTCCGGCACTTGTAGCAAGCTCCTGGGGGAGGAGGTTCTGGAGGAACCCATGGCAGCTGCGGTTCAGGCATTTGGAGTTGTGTGCTGGAGATGTGGCTGGGGTTTGTCTCACAGTGGAGGCAAGGAATTGCAACTCAGAAATAAGTTGCTACTTGGCTGCCTTTACTCTATTATTGTACACCTTGAAGGCGAGGTTCATTAAGTCCTGTTGTGGGGTTTGAGGGCTGGAATTTAATTTTTGGAGCTTTATTTAATGTTGGGAGCAGATTGGATAATAAAATAAAATGCATATTAAGAATAAGACAGCCTTCTGACCTTTCAGGGTCTAGGGCTGAAAAGCGTCTTAGGGTTGCTGCTAAACAGGCCATGAATTGGACTAAGTTTTTCATATTTGATGATAAAGAGCCTAAATGCTAACTGATTTGGGAGAGGTCGGATAAAGAAAAAGGAACATTAACCGTGACTATGCCTTTAGCTCTAGCCACTTTTTAAGAGGAAATTGCTGGACAGGTGGGGGAGGGCTAGTTGTGGAACAAAACTGTAAGCCAGACCGGGTATGAGGAGGGGAGGTGATAAAAGGATTACAGGGTAGTGGAGCGAAGGCTGAGGAAAAATTGGGACCTAGCTGGGCCTGGCGAGGAGGGAAGAGGTCAGATGGGTCTGTAGAAAGGAAGATTAGAAAGACTCAGCGACGCTTGGGGCTGGGGCTGAGGGGACAGGCGGGAGGGAAAGAAGGAAGATTTGGGACGAGTTGCATTGGGAACAGAGACTAGGGAGGGACCGATGTATAAAAGAATGCCTGGATGTCAGGCACCTCATACTGTTTGCCCATTTTACGACAATTATTTAGATCTTGTAGGACGGAGAAATTGAAAGTGCCGTTTTCTGGCTATTTAGAGCCATTGTCGAGTTTGTATTGGGGCCAAGCAATGATGCAGAAGAAGATAAGGGTTTAGGTTTTAGGTCAGGTGTGAGTTGAAGAGGGTTTAAGTTCTTGAGAACACAGACTAAGGGAGAAGAAGGAGGAATGGAGGGTGGAAGGTCGCCCATAGTGAAGGAGGCAAGCCAAGAGAAAAGAGAGAGTAGAGATACGGAGGGAAGGAGTTCGGGGGTTCTTGCCCTCCAGAAAAGTGGGAAAGGGATCAGGGCGCGGAACTAAGGGATTGGGGCACAAAAATAAGAGGTCGGGGTACTTGCCCCTCCCCCAGAAAAGCAGAGAAGGGATAGAAACAGAGAAGGGGTCGAGGTGCTTGCCCCTCCCCCAGAAAAGGAGAGAAGGGGTAGAGACAGGAAGGATAGGGGTTGGGGTGCTTGCCCCTCCTAGAAAAGCGGGACTTGCCGCTTAGGGTGAAGGACCAAGGCAGGCGTCCCTGCAGCGTGGTCAGACACCTCTGAAATGTGAGTGAGTAATCAGAGAGGCGTCCCTGCAATGATTAAACACCAAGGGAAGGCTGCCTTCCCCAGTCGGTGACCGGCGCCGGCATTTTGGGTTCACAGATAAAACATGTCTCTTTTGTCTCTACCAGAAAATGAAAGGAATTGAAATTAAGAGAAGGGAGAGATTGAAGGGTGGTGCCAAGATTGAAAGGAGAAAGAGGTTGAGGGATAGTGAGAGACGCTGGAGAAGAGAGTAAAAAAGGGGCCACTTACCCGATTTAAAATTGGTGAGATGTTCCTTGGGCTGGTTGGTCTGAGGACAAGAGGTCATAGGTGGATCTTTCTCACGGAGCAAAGAGCAGGAGGACAGGGGATTGATCTCCCAAGGGAGGTCCCCTGATCTGAGTCACAGCACCAAAATGTCATGCGCATCCATGTGAAGAGACCACCAAACAGGCTTTGTGTGAGCAATAAAGCTGTTTATTTCACCTGGGTGCAGGCGGGCTGAGTCCAAAAAGAGAGTCAGCGAAGGGAGATAAGGGTGGGGCTGTTTTATAGGATTTGGGTAGGTAAAGGAAAATTACAGTCAAAGGGGGGTTGTTCTCTGGCGCCAGGAGTGGGGGTCACAAGGTGCTCAGTGGGGGAGCTTTTTGAGCCAGGATGAGCCAGGAAAAGGAATTTCACAGGATAATATCATCGCTTAAGGCAAGGACCGGCCATTTTCACTTTTTTTGTGGTGGAATGGCATCAGTAAAGGTGGGGCAGGGTATTTGCACTTCTTTTGAGATTCTGCAGTTACTTCAGGCCATCTGGGCGTATACACGCAAGTCACAGGGGATGCGATGGCTTGGCTTGGGCTCAGAGGCCTGACAATTTCTACTTAATTACGTTTTTTATTTTGAGATACTTGTAGATTCACACATGATTATACAGACAAATCTTGTGTATTCTTTACTCAGTTTCCCCAATGACAACATCTTGCATAAATATAGTACAATATTACAAGAAGGAAATTGGCATTGATATAGTCAAGATACAGAAAATTTTCGTCACCACGAAGGTCCCTCTTGTTGCCCTTTTATAGCTATGCCCACTTCATCTTCTGCCCTCATTCTCCTCATTAATCTCTGGAAACCACACTAACCTATTATCCATGTTCATAATTTTGTCATTTCAAGAATGTTGTAAAAATGGAATCATATAGTTTGTAACCTTTTAGTACTGGCTTTTGTCACTGAGCATAATTCTCTAGAGATTCATCCAAGCTGTTGTGTGTAGCAATAGTTCATTCCTTTTCATTGCTGAATAGTGTCCCATGGTATGGATGTACTATGGTTTCTTTAGCCATTCATCCATTAAAGGACATCTACATTGGTTCTGTTTTGTAGCTATCATGAATAAAACAGTTACAGACATTCGTACATGTATTTTTGTATGAAATGTCTTCATTTCTCTGGGACAATTGCTGGAACCTATGGTGGTTACATTTTTAAGTTTTAAAGAAACTGCCATACTGTTTTCCAGAGTGAATGTATCATTTTATATTTCTATCAACAACGTATGAATGATCTAGTTTCTCTCCATTCTTGCAAACATTTGTTGTTGTTGCTATTTAAAAAAAAATTTAAACATTCCAATGGATATGTAGGGGTATCTCATGGTGGTTTTAACTTGTGTTTTCTTAGTGATTAATAATGTTGAACATCTTTTTATGTGCTTATTTACCATCTTTATATCTGAAAAGCAGATATCTCTTCATGTCTTTTCCCCATGTTCTAATTGGATTGTTTTCTTTATTGTTGAGTTTTAAGAATTTTATCTATACTAGTCCTTTGATGGATAAGTGTTTTGTAAATATTTTCTCCTATTCTGCAGCTTGTCTTTTTAAAAATGTTTTATAGGGTCTTTTACAAAAGTTTTTAATTTTGGTGAAATCAAATGTATGAATTTTTCCTTTTATAAATTATACTTTTGCTATGAAGTCTAAGAACTCCTTGTCTAGCAATAGATCCCCCAATTTTCTCTTAAAAGTGTTATAGTGTAATGTTTTAGATTTAAAGCTGTTTTCCATTTTCAGTTAATTTTGTAGAAGGTGTGAGACTTAAGCCAATTTTTTTTCTCCCTATAGTTGTCCAATTGTTCTGGCAAAATTTGCTAAAAAGGCTATATTTCTTCTATTCAATTGTTTTTGCACTTTGTCAAATGTTGGTTGGGTATATTTGTGTGGATCTATTTCTGGTTTCACTATTCTGTTCCATTGATTGATGTGGCTATTCCTCTGCCCATGCCACATAGTCTTTTTTTTTTTTTTTGACAAAGTCTCGCTCTGTGGCCCAGGCTGGAGTGTCTGTGGCCTAGGCTGGAGTGCAGTGGCGCAATACTGGCTCACTGCAACCTCTGTCTCCTGGGTTTAATTGATTCTAGGGCCTCAGCCTCCCAAGTAGCTGGGATTACAGGCATGCACCACCACACCTGGCTAATTTTTGTATTTTTAGTAGAGACAGAGTTGTACCATGTTGGCCAGGCAGTCTCAAACTCCTGGCTTCAAGTGATCCACCTGCTTCAGCCTACCAAAGTGCTAGGATTATAGGTGTAAGCCACTGCTCCTGGCCCCATGCCACACAGTCTTAATAAGTCTATAATTAGTCTTAGAAATGAGTAATGATATCTCTGACTTAATTTTTTATTTTCAAAATTGTTTTAGAGATTCTAGTTTTTCTGCATTACCATATACATTATAGATTATTCTTGTCTATATCTACAAAAACTCTTAGTGGAATTTTGATAGAAATTGTGGTAAACCTGTATATCAATCTGTGGAGAAGTGACACCTTTGTTGAGTTCTTCAGTCCGTGAATATGGAAAGCATCTCTATTTATTTAGTTCTTTTTCAGTTTCTTTCACCAGCATTTTGTAGTTTGTAGCATATAAGTGAGTCATGAACATGCTTTGTTACATTTACACTTAAGCATTTATTTTTTTAAGTTATTGCCACTGGCGTTGTGTTTTAATTTCAATGTTCATGGGCTCATTGGTAGCATATAGAAATACAATAGAGTTTTTGTATGCTAATCTTATATCTTGTGATCTTTCTAAGCTCACTTATTAGTTCTAAGAGGTGTGTGTTTGTTTGTTTGTTTTTGGAGAGTCCATGGGCTTTTCTGTGTAATCATGTTATCTGCAGATGTGGATAGTTTATTTCTTCCTTTCTGATCTCTATGCTTTTTATTTCCCTTTCTTGATTCATTGCACTGGCTGGAACTTCCAGCATTATGTGGAGTAAGAGGGATGGGAGCAGACATCCTTGTCATGTTCTCAGTCTTGTGAAGAAAGCATTCTGTCTTTCACCATTAAGTATAACGATAGCTGTATGTTCTTGGTAGGTACTCTTTATCAGGTTAAGAAAGTCCCCTCTATTCCTATTTTTCTTTGAGGTTTTTTTTTTCACTTGTGAGTGGGTGTTAAATTTTACTAACTTCTTTTTCTGCATTCATTGATACAATCATGAGATTTTTCTTCTTTAATTTGTTAATATTGTAGATGACATCAGTTAATTTTTAAACATGATACCAGCTTTGCATCTTTGGAATAAATTCTACTTGTTCATTGTCTTAGTCTATTCAGACTGCCATAATACAATACCTGAGATCAGGTAATTTAGTAGAAATGTATTGTTCATAGTTCTAGGGGCTGGAAAGTCCAAGATCAAGACATTAACAGATTTGGTGTCTGGTGAGGGCTTGGTCTCTGCTTCCATAGATGGTGCTTTGTTGCATCCTCACATGACAGAAGGGCAAGGCTACTCCCACTAATCTCTTTTATAAGGGCACTGATTCCATTCATGAGGGCTTTGCCTTCATGACTTAATCACCTCTCAAAAGGAGCCACCTCTCAAAAGGAGCCACCTCTTAATACCACCAAAATAGGGATTAGGGTTCACTATAAATTTTGGAAGAACACATTCATACCATAGAATCATAGTGTATAATTCTTTTTATATTTTACTAGATTCTATTTGCTAATATTTTGTTAAGGACTTTTGCCTCTATATTCATGAGGAATATTCACCAGTAGGTTATTTTTTTGTGCTGTCTTTGTCTGGTTTTAATATCAGGGTCATATTCGCTTCAGAAAATAAATTGAGACGTGCTTGGTTTGCTTCTATTTTCTGGAAGAGATTTTGTAGAATAGGTGTTGATTCTTCTTTACTTATTTATTTTTTTAGACAGAGTTTTACTCTGTCACCCAGGCTGTAGTACAGTGGTGGGGCTACTGCTTACTGCAGCCTTGACCTCCTGGGTAAAAAGTCTTCCCACCTAAGCCTTCTGAGTAGCTGGGACTATAGGCATGCACCACCACACCTGGCTGAGTTTTGTATTTTTTTTTTTTTTGAAGAGGTGGGCTTTTGCCTTATTGCTCAGACTGGTCTTGAACTTCTGGGCTTAAGCTCAAAGAACCAGCTATTTGTTTCATTGATTTTTTTCAATCATTTTTCTGTTTCTGATTTCATTGATTTCTTACCTTTAAAAATTTTTTTTTTTTGAGAAGCTCTTCATCCTCACAATTTCATTGATTTTCTAATTTTTTAATGGTTTCATAGTTTTCTTCTTTCTACTTATTTTGCTCTTCTTTTTATAGGTTTTTGAGATGGAAGCTTAGATTATTTTTATTTTTAATTTTTGTGGGGAAGCTTAGATTATTGATTTGAGGTTTTTTTCTTTTCTGTTATGTGTTTGTGGTGCTATGAATTTCTGTTGCTTTGAATTGACTGGGCTTTTTGATTCTGTGAATAGTGTTTTTCATTGGTTCTGAAAATTTTAATTGTCTCTTTAAATACTGTCCCTGCCTTATTCTTTTCCTTCTTACCCTCAGAGATACCTGTTAAATACTTGTGGTGTTCTTTATGCCCCTTACCTTTTTTTCTGTATCAGCAGTCTTTCTGTCACTCAGTCCTTCATTGTGAATCCCACTATTTTTCAGTATATTTATTTTTTTCTTCACCTATGACTAATCTGCTATTAAACCAATTGATCTACTGAGTTTTAAATTTTGGTATTTTATTACTTTTTTTCTAAAAGTTCCATTTGATTCTTTTCAAAAACTGTTTTATACTTTAACTTGTAAAAGTATTAGTCAGTTCATAGTTTCTCCTTCCTTTCAGATGTTATTAATTTTTAAACAAAAAATTTAAATATAGCTAATATAGTTAATTTATGTAATTCTAAGACTTGAAGTCTTTGCAGTCCTGTTTCTGTGATCTGTATTCTGCCAGATATTTCTTATGACATCCACTTTCTTTGTATATCTGGTTATTTTTGGCTTAGTTTTGGACAAATTTTTTGATGTCTAATATGAAATTGGCTTTTTCCTCCCCCGAAAATAATTTATATTTGATTCTGCAAGGTATCTAGAAGCACTACCAGTTTAAGACAACTTTAAACTAAATTTAAGGCTTGAAATTACCTGGAAAATACAGGATACTCAGGAGAGTTTAACTGAGGTTGTGGTCTGTGCTAGGACTGGTCTTTGTGGGGGGATCTTTAAAGTACAGATTATTTAAGGGGTGAATCTCTTATTAGACTTTCAATTTTATGTGGTTTCTGGGAGTTGATTTTTTCTTCCATTGCCTAGGGTGGATAACTACTCTCAGAGGAAAAGAAACTTCTGTCTTAATTTGTGCTTCTGGGACCTTGACTTCTCTTCATGGCAGGTCTGGTATTTCCTTCCAATCTTGTCATTGCTTTGATCCTTTTAAAACACATTGTATATATTCTATCTATATTTATATTTTATCACATTAAAATATTTTTTAGCTTAAATGACAGAGATTTATTGGCTCATCGTTCTGGAGTCTAGAAGTCAGAGGAGATTAAGGTGCCAGCAAGGTAGGTTCCTTCTGAGGGTCCTGAGGGAGAATTTGTTCCATGCCTCTCCCTAGCTTCTGGTGCTTTACTGGCAATATTTCGTGTTCTCTGGCTTATAGAAACAAACAAACAAAAAAGAGGTTTTTTTTTTACACCAAAAGAATTTCTCCAAATAACTTGACTCAGCATTTCGGAAAACAGGATGGGCTTTGGTAAGACAGTAAATGTCAGAGAACCTACACATTCTGGGCAAAGATACCATCTTTTATTGCTTGTCTTTCTGGCTTTACTCCCTCTGAAATCAGCAGGATTTTTTTTCCCCATTGGAAGTAGTAAATTCTGAAATCCAAGTGTTGTTTTTCCTGAGAATGTGTCATTCTTTCAATCATTTATTCAATAAATACATGTTGAAAATCTATGCTAAGCCAGGTCCTATGCTAGGTACTGGGATACATGGAGAATAAAAATATGGATCCTAATCTCAAGTAATTTGCAATCTAGGTTGGAGAATTGGTATTAATCTGACAACCACATAAGCAAATTATCAATGCTAAACATTGTTTAGTACATGGAGTAAACCTGTCATTAGAGCTATAATGGCCAAGTACAAGGTGCTGTATAAACATTTAACTGGGATATTTAACCCAGGGATGAGAGAAGTTTTCTCCAAGGTAAAGCTCTTGAGCTGAGATCCAAAGAATGAATTGGCATTAACTAGAAGGAGATGAATAGGATAAGACCAATAAGGCTGCGTGGAAAACCTGTGCAGAGGCCCTGTGATGGAAGGTGCTCTGCATGTTAGAATTAGAAGATGTTAAAGCCAGTGGGGCTGGAACACACAGAGTGAGAGAGAAAGTGGTTTATGATAATTCTGGAGATGTCAGAGGCCGGGTAGAGCAGGACTTCAAAACCAATTAAGAATTCTTTACTGTACTTGAACTTATAGAAATGAGAGATCATTACAAATTTTTAATTGGGTCAGAGTGTGTGTGTGTGTGTGTGTGTGTGTGTGTGTGTGTGTAGAGGCTGCTCTTGCTCCTGCATTTAGATAAAGAATTAAATGCATGAGCTATCTTGTAAAATGCTATGTGGAACAGGGCATTTGTGGTCAGTCGATGAGTATATAGGTGATATTTCAAGAATATTTCTTTGGCCAGGTATGGTGGACCACACCCGTAATCCCAGTGCTTTGGCAGGCCAAGGTAGGATTGCTTGAGGCCAGGAGTTCAAGACCAGCCTGAACAACAAAGCAAGACCTTATCTCAATTACAAAATGTATATAAGAAGGACATTTCTCCAATATAACTTTTCAGGAACACATATCCTGAAAGTGGGATATGGCATTTCTAGTTTTATCACTTCTAACCTGCCTTTCATTTGAGCATATATGGTTTCAGCAATATCTAGGCCTAAGAACATTCTGAAGGTCTCTGTTTTCTGGTGTGGTCCAATATACCTTCTTTCTTCCCTGAAACATCTTCTACCCCAACCACATTAGTTGGTGTTGTCTAATCTTCCTTTCTAACTGTACAAGTATTACTGGCGAAGATTTGTGAAAGGTTTTTCTTTCTCAAAGTTACCCCTACAAACGCTATCAAAGTAGAATCCAAGCAACTCTATTCCCTAATGCCAGGGCATCTTTTCCATTTGATGGTCAACAGGGCCCCCTACTGGGAGAAACAGCTCAACTACATAAATACCAACACAAACAGCAAGCGTTCTGTAACATTTGGTTCTTCAGGCAGCCAGTGTTTAATTTAATTATGTGCCGTAGCTGAGATACCTACTCATTATTTTTTGTGATAACTCTGACATGTAGTTACAAAAGATTAGCTTTTCATTTGGCATATTTTCCAATTACTCAGTGTTGAAGAATCATTGTAACAATTAATAAAAATCACAAATGTATAGTCTTAAAATAGAATTGATGTCAAGAAATAATTTGGTTCAGTGCTATGTTTCAAGAAGACTAACATTTAAATTCTTCAGGATACTGAGCTTTCTCTTTTGTTCCTAGAATTTCTAAGGGAGGACACTCCACAGTGTCATCAGAAATGAATTCTTTGCTTCTAATAATCCAATAGGTTCTTATATTTGATAATAATATCTCCCTTAAAAAAACTCCTGTTAGAATGGTTCTAAATTTACAGAAAACTTACAAAGACAGTACAGAGAGTTCCTACATTTCCATCACTCAGTTTTTCCTATTGCTAACACCTGACATTACCGTGGTACATTTGTCCTAACTAAGGAATCAACACTGGTACATTACCATTAACTAAACTCCAGAGTTTACTCAGATTTCACCATCATTGTAACTTTTCCCCAATGTCCTTTTTCTGCTCCAGGATTTCACCGAGGATATCACATTACGTTTAATTACCTTGTCTTATTGGTGTCCTCTGGTCTCTGACAGTTTCCGTGACTTGTCTTTTTTTTTGTGTGTGTGTGTGTAATTATTATTTTTAATGTCCAGAATGTGTAATACAAGGGCCAGAGCTTCCTCCTGGACTCAATTTTATAAATTCTCAATTGGTTGGTGAGGCCAATAGGGATACTTTTTCTTGTCTAATTTGGTTTCTGGGAAAGCTTCGTTCAAGTCCTCAATGGTCATCTGATCAAATGGAATTAAGTTCTTTATCTTCTCCATCTGTTTCTCGTATTCTACAATCCTGGCCTTTGAGAGAGACATCCACTCAGCACAAGATTTTACATCTTCTTTTTCTTCGGCATCCACCTGGGCAGTATATTTATCTTCTGGCATAGGAATCTTCAGGGCATTAAACTTCTTCTCAAAGTCATCCACCAAGCTGGCCTTGGCCACATTGGCCTTGTAGTAAGCCCAGTCGATAGCTGGTGGATTCTCAGGTAAAGCAGCCAACCTGGAGGTGAAGGTCTCATTCCAGGACTTCAGGGAACTAGCAATGGCCTTTTGGTTCTGGGGTATGATCTCCACAAAAGCTACCCAGTCAATGGTTTTTAGAGCAAGTTTTCGTCCAGCCATCTTGGGATCCTTCACCGACCCTGGCTGCCCACGGTCCACCGCCGACTTGTCTTGTTTTTGATGACCTTAGCAGATTTTGAGGAATACTGGTCATGTATTTTGTAGAATGTTCCTCAGTGTGGAGTTGTCTGGTGTTTTCATCATGGTTCTTCCAGGATTACAGTATGGGTTTTTGGGAGGAAAACCCCAGCAACATTCTTATCACATCATATCAAGGCTACATACTTATGTATGTATCATTGTTGACAGTAACTTTGACAATCTGGCTGAGATAGTGTTTATTACATATCTCTACTGCAAAGGTGCTTTGTCATTGTTGTTGTGGGGTTTTTTTGGATTCTTGCTCTGGGCTCAGGCTAGAGTGCAGTAGTGTGATCATGGCTTCCTGTATCCTCAAACTCTAGGGCTTAAGTGATCCTCCTGAGTAGCTGGGACGGCAGGTGCGTGCCATCACACCAGCTATTTTATTT
This sequence comes from Macaca nemestrina, assembly GCF_043159975.1. Classification (NCBI taxonomy): domain Eukaryota; kingdom Metazoa; phylum Chordata; class Mammalia; order Primates; family Cercopithecidae; genus Macaca; species Macaca nemestrina. Next base: position 48,621,634 of record NC_092127.1, on the reverse strand, counting down.
TATTATTATTTTTGTAGAGACAGGGTCTTGCTATGTTGGTTAGGCTGGTCTCAAACTCCTGGCTGCAAGCAATCCTCCTGTCTGGGCCTCCCAAAGTGCAGGGATTACAGGCATGAGCCACCACACCAGACTTTTTTTTTTTTTAATTTAAATTTAAATTTAAATATCTTTCACCTTATTTTACAGAGATAAAGACGGAAACCTGTCAGCTTGTTTTTTCAGATGAGGGATAATAATACATTATGGTGGTGAAGAGCAGCTTTTAGGAGACAGAAAACTTGGGTTAATGAGCAGTTTTGCCACTTACTGGCTGTGTGATTTGGGAAAGCTACTTCCTAAGCTTCATGATCAGAATTTGTAAAATGGGATACTAATAGTACTTTCTTCAAAGGGTTATGTTAAGGGCCAAATGATATGATGCGTGCAAAGCACTTGCCCAGTGCCTGCTGCATAGTAAGCACACAAATGTTCACTATGATTACACATGCTAATATGACAGCAGTGATGATAAGCACTATGCATTTATTTTAGTGTCACTGTTACTCTTCAGAGTCAGTAGCAGCAAGTCCTCAGCAGTCAATTCTTTCCATTAATATGCCAGTCTGGACTTGGTGTTTTGGGCTAAAAGGTTGAACCTCAAGCATCCATTCAGTTACTAGTTTAACGATGTTCCCTGAGCTCCTTCTAGGTGTGGCTGCAGCCCTGGGAGTCAGGTGGAGAGTGTCCAGATAGAGGTGAGTGGGAGATAGAGGTCAGGGTTGGTTCCTATGGGACCCTGTGGGTAAAGTATAAGGACAAGCTTGATTATTTCTTCTCTAGTCTCAAGCCATCAAACATTTTATAGGTGAAATTTAGTCTCCTCCAAGTTCATTACCATAAGATCACAGTAGCCCAACCAAATAAACGATTTCACTTGTCCCTGCTTTCCTACTCTGATTTTAGTAGTTGTGCTATTGAGCTCTGAAGTGACTGGAATGGTGGTTTTCAAATTTTAGGGTGAGGCCAGGCATGGTGGCTCATGCCTATAAACCCAGCACTTTGGGAGGCTGAGGTGGGAGGATTGCTTGAGGCCAGGAGTTTGACACCAGCCTGTACAGTGAGACACTGTTTCTAAAAAAAAAAAAAAAAATTAAATTAAAAATTAGTTGGGCATTGTGGTATGGTTCTATAGTCCCAGCTACTTGGGAGGCTAAGGCAGGAGGATCACCTGAGCCCAGGAGTTTGAGGCTGCGGTGATCTATAATCGTGCCACTGCACTCCAGCATGGGTGAAAGACTGAGACGCTGTCTCTAAAAACAGTAACACCTTCAAGGTGCGTTAGAATCACCTGTAGGGTTCCTTAGAACACTTTCCCTATATCTTGTACCAATTTTTTCTCATATCACCAATCTTTCTGCACCCTCTTCCTCACTGTGACTTGTTTCCTTATGTATTTTGAGCTTTTGATGGTGAGTTTATATTCCTTCGAACTTGATTTGTGAGAATTCCTTTGAGACCTGGTTTAAGGAGTATTCCTCTAGTGAGGATATATGTATTCATTTCTACTAAACACTGAGTGTGACTACCAGTTTGCAATAACTTTAAATTTGTACTTTGGGATTTTAGGTCATATGAGTACTTGGATTCTGATACATGGCCCATGAGAAGGCTTGTCTGTGGTTAAGGCATCTCGGGGTGTTGGGGGAGACTTTATCTTTTTTCCCTTTTTACCTAGAACCAAGGCTAACACTGGTGAACACTTACATCAATTCCTTCTGGTATGCATATATATTTTTTCTAGTTTACCCACTAAGGGTGTCAACTGTTTTGGGTACTGGCTTCGTGCTGGAGTCTCTGATTCTGAGCCTGAGCTTTGTCTCTGAGCTGCTCCTATAGGAGCAGCATATGCCCGTCTTGTGGCCTGTTTTTGTGTGGCCTTTCAGCTAAGAATGGCTTTTACATTTTTAAACTGTTGCTAAGAAACAACAACAATGAAGTAAGTGACAAATCATATGTGGCCCACAAAGCCCAAAATATTATCTTTAAAATTGTATCTTTACAGAAAAATATTGTGGACCCCTAGATCATGAGAGCTAAACATAGGCACCCAGGGCAAACTCTATTTCTGATGGTCCTGTTCCCCTCTGAATAGACTAGTAGTTTCTTACCATTTCTGGTGTCCAAGAATTTCTCTGACATTCCTATCAGCTTAGCTCTTTGTCTTAAAGGAGGTTTTAATATTTTATCCATTGTTTTTAGGAGTTCTCTACTTAGAAGGTTCCTCTGGACATTGAGCACCTCATAATATATGAAAAAGCATCCCCACCCTTTACTTCCTGTCGAGCAAGTCTCAGTGCCACAGCAGGGGCTCTAAGAAGGGAAGGCGTTCTTATGCACTGGCCTGTGAGCCGGTGTTGGGAAGTATGATAGAATTGAAACGGGAGAATTCCCTTGCACCCCTTCTCAAGACATGTGACAGGAGTGCGGCTCTGTTTGGTGAGTTCAAACCCCTTTTATGCGGGGGGGATCATGCAGACGGTAGGTGCAGGAACCGGAGTGACTGCTTCGGGGCTCTGGCCCCATGGCAGTGTCTAGGGGTGGGTGTCTGCGACTCCCAAAGCCCAGGTGGGTGCATGTTACAGTGTGCTCTTTTAGTCTTGCCCTTCGTGGATGGCTTAAGGGTTAACCAGGTCAGTGGGCCTTCTGCCTTTTTGCAAGGACAGGGGACCAGCATGACAGCTTTTGTATCCTGAGCTCTTGTCCAGCCATCCCGAAAAATTGGGTCACACATGAACTTGAAGGATGAATGTGGGGGTTTTATTCAGTGGTGGAGATGGCTGTCAGTGGAATGGATGGGGAGCTGGACAGGAGATGGAGGGGGAAGATGATCTTTCCTTGGAGTTTGACTGTCTAGCTGCTGATTCTCTGATCATCCCCAGTCAAACTTCTCCTGATGTTCCTTCTCTTCTCTCCCAGCTTAGGGTTTGGGGTTTATATGGGTAGAGGACAGGGGGCGTGGTAGGCCAGAAGGCAACTTTTGGGTGCAAAAACAGGAATGTCCATCCTTATTTAGGGCCGCAGGTATTCAGGCTTGAGGGTGGTACCTTTGCCGGGGAAATCACCCTCTTCTATCCAGTATTTCCATGACTAATTATATTTTGAAGGGGTGAGTCTAGAAAATAACACACATTGGGATCTCAAAATAATGAGCTTCCTTGCATAGCTAAAATTAGCATTCAGTGGGGACTCACCTCATGGGTAGTGTGTGTGTGTGTGTGTGTGTGTGTGTGTGTTTGCAGGTGTCCCTGCTTATATACGATGGTTGCATCATTCTATTCTACTTCCAGACTACACTTGTTCCTGTTCAGGGAGTGTTTCCTGATTATACATAATCTTCCTACACATAAACTTTCATTTTTCTTTCTTTTTTTTTTTTTTTTTTTTTTGAGACGGAGTCTCGCGCTGTCACCCAGGCTGGACTGCTGTGGCCAGATCTCAGCTCACTGCAAGCTCCGCCTCCCGGGTTCCCACCATTCTCCTGCCTCAGCCTCCCGAGTAGCCGGGACTACAGGCGCCCGCCACCTCGCCCGGCTAGTTTTTTTTTGTATTTTTTAGTAGAGACGGGGTTTCACCGTGTTAGCCAGGATGGTCTCGATCTCCTGACCTCGTGATCCGCCCGTCTCGGCCTCCCAAAGTGCTGGGATTACAGGCTTGAGCCACCGCGCCCGGCTCATTTTTCTTTCTTCTTCTTTTTTTTTATTTATAGAGACAGGGTCTTGTTCTGTCACCCAGGGTACAGTGGTGTGATCATAGCTCATTGCAGCTTTGACATCCCTGGCTCGCTCGCCTCAAGCCATCCTCCAGCCTCAGCCTCCTGAGTAGATGGGACTACAGGCACATGCCACCCTGCCTAGATAATTTTTTAATGTTTTTCTAGCGACAGGGCTCTCACTTTGTTGCCCAGGCTGGTCTCAAACTGCTTGCCTCAGGCAACCCTCCTGCCTTGGCCTCCCGAAGTGTTGGGATTACAGACACGAGCCACCATGCCCAGCAGCTTTTCTTGCTTTCCATTCCTGATGTTTTTGAGTGGTCAGGAGGTGCTTACCCGTTTATGAAAGCAGCATGGTGCTGCCCCAAGAACTCTGGCAGTGGAGCCAGGAAAACCCAAGTTCTAGTCTTGAGTCTATCCCTCATTCATGTCCTCCCTTTTCTCCTCCTCCTTTTTGTTTCGAACAAAGGAGATAAAAAAGAGGGAAAGAAAACGTGATAAGAGGCAAATGGACTACCTTTAACTTTCCCTATCATAAAGGAAGCTCTGTGAGTCAGGTCCCATGTGTGTTTGGGTCCTGGCATTATACCTGAATCTCAGGTAAAGGTCTCCTGAAATTAGACTTAACTGGGAGTTTTGCTGGCATAAAAAACATCAGGTCCAGGCCCAGAGTGATGTAATTTTATTCTCAGGTCTAACTCTATTGTATTCTTATATTCTCAAATTCACTTCTCTGCTCTCACATTTATTTATAGACATGGATACCATTGCCAAAGCTCTGAATTATGTTTTTCTCCTTAGAGATTTGAGACCCTTGGCTCCCATTAGATCTATAATATCAATGACAGCTGTGTTGTGTATACAGCTCTCATAGCAACCAAGTGCAGTTGCCCGCCAAGGAAAACTGGCTCTGCTTTCCCCCTTGCCTATTTAGTAAATGTCCTTAAGAACAAAGAAGGTGGGAATGTTAGAGGGAGGCACAGAGGGAGTGATTAGTTTAGGGGTTATGACTAATCAGGCATGTTCCCTTTGGGGGAGGGTGGGGCATGTCTTCCACAACAGGAAGGTCCGAAGGGATTGGGGCATTTAATTTGTACCTCCCTGTATGCCAGCAGGTATAGGCTACCACTGGTTGGAGATTTAGGTTGGCACCTTCTTTTGCTAGGGTGCTGTGACTGAAAGCCAACGAGGGGAGATGCAATCACAGTGAGCAGAGGGTCCCCCTGGTGTCTTTGGTGGCACGGTGGAAAGGTCGTTGTCCCTGATTCGTCTCACGGCCAAGAGCAAAGATTTATAGTGAGACTTGATGGAGGCTGTCTACTACCTGTGAGTGTGATGAAATAAGAGGTCAAGTTGCTTCTGTTGTTGGATCACTAAGAATGATGGAACTGGTGTTTTAAAATGTCTCATAAAGAGGAGACCTCTCTCTGTCACCTGAATTTCTTAATTGGCATTCCCTCTTCTATAGATAGTAATTACCACAGAGCAAAAATAACTCATATTCTCCCCCGACCCTTTGTTCCCCAATTTGTTGCAATGCATTATTCAAGGAGATGAGTAGCACTACTAACACTGGCTTCTAAAGAATTATTAGACTTAGAAAAGAACTAGGCCAGGCACAGTGGCTCACACCTGTAATCCCAGCACTTTGGGAGGCCGAGGCGAGCAGATTACTGGAGGTCAGGAGTTCAAGACCAGCCTGGCTAACATGGTGAAACCCCCTCTCTACTAAAATTCCAAAAAATAGCCGGGTGTGGTGGTGGGCGCCTGTAATCCCAACTCTTCCTCAGGAGGCTGAGTGCAGGAGAATTGCTTTTGAGCCCAGGAGGCGGAGGTTGCAGTGAGCCGAGGTTGTGCCACTGCACTCCAGCCTGGGCAACAGAGCAAGACTCCATCTCAAAAAAAAAAACAAAAACAAAACAAAACAACAACAAAACCAGAACTAAAAATATACTTCTGTGTCTTCTGAATGATAGTTTAGCTTACAGTCCTCTAAATGTAGGTATTAACAGAATAAGAGTTGAGCGGCAAAGCTGACCCAGCTGGCCCGTTACAAAGCTCTGGGGAGCTTTCTTTTTCTTTTTCTTTTTCTTTTTTTGCTACTTAATTTTATCAAAATCTAGGGTTGTAAACATTCCATTCTCAAAGGTATGAATATGCTGCATGACGTCTCAAAAGCCCACAGAGTGAAGTTTCTAGGTGGGATAGGGCCTCCACCTTCAGGCACAGCATGATAGCAAGCCAGGCTGACGCCCAGTGCTCCCTGGCATGCATGTGACCCTGGGAAGTGCCCAGTGATCTCTCCTCAGGTCATACCCACCCCAGGTGAAGCATGCCCCAGGCTAACACTGCCCCCTGTGCATCACCTGACCTTCCCCTCGTCAACTAGGAGCAGGGACAAGAGAGGCAAGGGTCTGTGGAATAGGCAAGATTTACAGGAAATGATGTCTAGCAGCTTGTGTTTTTTTTTTTTTAAACTCCGAACACCAACATGTTCCACACGGTGGTCTCCAGTGTAGTGTGGAAAGACATAACCCTTGAAAAAAGGGGGTTTTATTGTCAATCAGCTGCAGGAAAAGCTGAATTATAGAGTTAAATCAGTGCCCTTACTGAATGAAGCCTTCTCAAAAGTTTTTAACAGTGGCCAGGCAGAGTGGCTCATGCCTGTAATCCCAGCGCTTTGGAAGGCCAAGGTGAGAGGATCACTTGAGGCCAGGAATTAAAGACTAGCCTGGACAACAAAATGAGACCCTGTCTCTATCAAAAAAAAAAAAAAAAAAAAAAAAAAAAATAAATAAATAAAAAATAAAGTTATTAATAGCTAATATGAATTGTATGAAGCCTTATGCCAACTTAATTGAACTTGGGAGCCTGCTGTAAATTCTAACATATCCCATCCCACAGAAACATTTCCTCATTTGGGGACCCCTGGTCTAGTGGAAAGATGATGGAAGTTGAAGTCGGGAGGGATGGTTTCCAGGTCCTGGGTAATAGCTTCATACCCACAGTGTCTGGGCAGATAAACATTGCAATAATGGAAGCATAAACAAAGTCTAAAGTGCCTTCTAATGTGGCATAGTCATGAATGTTCCCAACAATCCCCTTAGAATATCTTCCTGCCTACAAATTAAGCATAGACTGGCCGTGAGTAAAGCCTCCTGGGCACTAATGGTTTCCTTATCGACAGCAGCTCCAGGAGGCCACGGCACTCAATACTGTTTGCATTTTCTTTTTGCTAGCAAATTCTGTGCAATTAACAGCTCCTGCCTGGCCATGTCCAATCCTGGCTGCTCCTCAAGAGGATGTGTCAGGAGTCTCGGCTGGGCCAGGCGTAGGGGGCTAGGTCACACCCAAAGGCCTTCCAGGTTCCAGTAGCTGAGGCCACTGAATAGAGGGCCCTTCTCCTTTCCTGCCTTCTTTTTCCACCTTCCCAGGCCAGCAGGCTCCATCTTTTAAATTTGCTTCATGTTCCTTTGCGAATCCCAAGGAATTGCTATTTAAAATCTTTTAGAAATATACTAGTAAATATAAAAAAGAAATCTGTCTGCCCCAGCCCATCTGGCGGGCCCCATGGCATAACTCTGCCTAGTATAAACCTGCCTGAGAGAGTCCATAAGCACAGTGCTCAGTTCTTGCCAGACAGCAACTCAAGCTCATTTCACAGCCATTCTTCTTCAGAATTGCTCACATCTCTTAATCAATTCCCTTAGAACAGCAGAGCTAAGAGAAGGTTGGTGCCTGCCACTTGACTTACCTGAGAAAAACAAGGAAGCTATTATTATCCTTGGTCTTTGGACATAATCATGATTTAACAATAAATATGATGTTTTAAAATCCATAGCACCACCTCTGCAACTCAGGGATAGGCAACAAAGTCAGGGAATACAGATGACACAAACACAAGCATCTGGTTCCATTTTATTAAAAAACAAAACCAAAAGAAAATTTGCAGTGAAATTTCCTGGAATTCACAACCCTCATTTTAAAATCTTTATAGTTGCAACATATTTTTTTAGCCAGTACATAAGAACACGATTGCACTTATTTACACAATAGTCTTCTATATAACAAAAATAACCATGTTGTAATGATTGAATGTTTCCAACTATCATCCTTGATTCATTGCTAGCCCATTATGAGACAAACTGATTATGCTCTCCAAGTACATAGAGAATAGAATAAAGCAAAATAAAAGTCTGTGTCTCCTAATAGAAGACAAATTCCTTTAAAGACAGTTACTTTTTTTCTTCAATTTCTTTGTATTTCAAGAGAGATATAAAGTGCCTTGAAAGAAGTAGGGTATGTGCCTGAGGTGGGGAAGAAGGAAAGAAATTTATACAGAACAAATTAAAAAACTACACTGCCTTAACTTAATCATCTAAATATGCACACAACTTTGTACAGATTACTTTTGGGTAAAAAGGCTACATAATCCATTAGTACTTATTTCGGCAATTAAGAATTACCTAAAGTCCTGCAAATGTCATCAGGAGTGACATTTTTTGTGATTTTGGGTCAGATGCTATATAAATCAAGGAAGCTCAGTCACACAGTCTGAATATGGAGAGGACAGACAATGCCGAGATGGCACCATCATCTACGATCTGCAGACTAGCCAGAAAAATCTCGTGGGGAAGATAAGTAGACTTCACCCCAACATCAATCATTTTACAACAAAAGCATTTTGTTGGAAGCATTTGTTTACAATAAAAGTAATTTGTGTTAGGATAGGAAAAAAAAAAAAAAGCCTTTGGAATTTCCTCTTGCTAGTAGGGTGAAGATTGATTTATGATGTCATGTCTGATGATTTATAATTGTAAATTCATTATTTGCAGACTTTTTTCTAGTGGGAAATAATGTGCTGTACAAAGTGGTTAAAATAAGTTGTTTCTTTTTCACATTTTTACAAGTGGCAATTGCTGGTTATGGTCTGCAGTCTACAAAACTGGGTATCACATATGTACTGCTTGAGAGTTTCCCCTGGAAACCAGAATAATCATCCTCCCAGCTCATGAACATTTTAAAGAACAATACCCCCCCCCTTTTTTTTTTCCAGAAAATGAATGGAATGTAACTTTTCACAAATACAAAATTACTTCATTTTCTAAATGTAAGGGACACCCCTCTATAAAAATAACAGACCCTCCCCACTCCCACCCCTACATCTCTTTCTAATTATAAAATGGTAGAACCATCTCAGATTACTAATGTGAAAGCAGGAAGTAAATAGATTATGTACATGTACAAAACACATCACTATTTCACACCATTTACATTCATATGAAAGAAGTCCTTTTATTGATCTTCCTTTGCAATTTCACAAGAATAAAGTGGAGATAACTTACAAAAACAAGCAGTCCCTTGCTTATAACCACACAGACATTCTAGCCGAGGCATCTTCTTTGCAGACACAGCAACATTATCTTTCAACATTTTGCAGAAGTAAGGGCTGCCGACAGTGAGAAGATCTGTGGAGTCTCCTTCAACTTTTTAGAGTTTGTGACATTCTTTTCTCATTTGATAAATGTAGACCAAATTCTCAACTACCGAAGACATTGTACGATGAAAGGCAAGTAACTGGTTGTTGAATTCGTGACCCAAGTCAAATCAATTTGCTGAAAGAAGAACTGCGATTATTCCAGCAGAGGGCACTCTTCCCCTTGCAATAACATTCTACTGAACAGTAAGTACCATAGATGCCAACACAAATTCAGACCAAAAAGTCCATGTATGCGTTAGTTCTTCAGCTGCTCTACTATACCCATTAGTACCAGCAACAGTTTGGTATCTTCTTCAAAAGAGCAGGATATACTATATTTAGCTAGCTCTTCTACATGAAAATTCTTTGGCTATTTAAAATCTTCACATTCTCAAAAAGAACAATATTCCGAGTTCAGTAAAGCGCTAGATTTGTCGGAAAGTTTTGAAGGAAAAGGGGACTAAACACTAGACTTCAAAGATGGTGTGGTACTAAGGCCACAATTCATTTTTTAGATTTCAGGATTCAGTAAGGTCAATCAACAGTCTGCAAGAGAAAACCCCATAAGGTTTAATGGTTTCATTCAACCATGCAACCCACCTTCACTTTCATTTATGAGAACATTAGGAGAAAATTCAACTAGTCAATGGAAGAAACATGTGTTCATTTGGATGGTGATCAGTCTTTGGTTTATATAGCACACATGGTCCCCACATTTTCCCTGCTTCTCCAAGCCTGTCACTTCACTAAGGATAACAGACCACAGATATTCTGTCAAGCAATGACTTTGGGTAATTAAGCGACCTTCTCTAAGGATTTTTCTCCCTGTGTTCAGACATCGCAGACCTCTTAGTAGATGTGTATATTTTTGTTTTATCATTATCATCAGCAAATATTTATCAGGTGGCCATAGAGCAAATGGCTCTATATTAAGTGCAAACTTCAGTAGTAGCACAGGATTAGAAGATCTTTGATCATTGAAATTCCTGAAAAAGTCACTTGATTATGAAGCACTCAAGACAGGTGAAGAGAGATGTGACTGAGCTCAGCAGGTTCTTGTAGAACAAGCAGGCTTGCAATCAAATTGCTCGATATTAAGGGGCCACGTCTAGCGTCTGGACTTGCTTCATTAGTTCTGGGATGCTAATTTAGTGTCAATAAAAGGCGTAGAGTGGAACAGTGTGGCTATTGACCTGTGGCTGTTTAAAAATTAATGTTCCTATTACACAGGGTCTGGGGTTGAGTGAGGACAAAAGGAGGGAAAAGGAAGAGCTAAGAGATGATGAGAAACTCATATCAGCATCTTAAAATTAATTTATTTTTCAGGCAATCCAGACCTTCTTTGCCATCATGAGTATTTTAACTCACGAGTATTTAATTCCTTCAAAACACAAACTCCCAAAAACCCAGGTCAGCTCTAAACCTAGGGATGAGCATTTATTTGGGGACAGCATGCACATTTTGTTAAGCACAGCAGCTTTCCAGCCCTGCTTTGACCAGCTTCCTGATCAGAGATCCTGCCATCCTCTTTTCTGACTTCCTGCAGGGTGACACTCCCATCCCATTTTAACTGCCAACATCAAATGTACTCATCCATACAATGGCATGGATGAGGGATCTCGGTGGCCAAGAGCACTGCATGAAGAACCATGCATCCCCACCTTAGGAGGGGAGTCTCTTTGTGTCTCTTTGTCAGTCTTCAGGAATTAGTGGCCCTCAGATCACTTACGATGAGCAAGCTCTAGTGCTAAGATGTGAGGAAGAATGGGCGTTCCAACAGGTACAGTATACAAGTTTTTCCAAGAAATTCTAACCCTGGGGGCTCAGGCGAATGAGGAGGGTCAAATGCTGAGGGTGGGAGAAAGCAGACCTAGACAGCATTCTGGAATTGTTGCTTTGCCATTATTTGCCCAGAAAACATTTATGGCAAGGAAGCCTGAAAACATGGCAATGGTTGTTAAGATGGGTTGTGATACAACTGGTGATATGAGAAGTGAAAATGAAACTGACTCTATTAGGGAGGACATTGGTTTATAGCAAACTGGTTTGCCTCATCAGAAGTGAATATGGATATTGCTACACAATAAAAAGAAGAAAAACACCAACAACAGTAACAATGGTAATCACGATAATGATAATAACTCTGTAGGTATAGAACCTCCAGTTTTTTTTTGTTCTGAAGGTTATTTCAGAGTTTCTTGCAAGAGAGAAAACAAATTAGAAATAAAAGGGGGGGAGAGAAGATGGGAAAATAATTGATGTATGTGTATACAAAGTAAGATATAGGCAGTCAGAGAAAAACAGATACAGACAGAAAAGGAAAATAAATCTAAGTGAGAGAAAATATAAAAGTGCTACTGGAAACTGCCTTAGTGGCCTGAGTACCAGAAAAGGCTGGGCTCTGGCTCCACAGAGGGAGTGACTCCATATCCTAGATTTTTTGAAAAAGTTTTGATTCAAGGATTTATTTTTAAGTCAGGGTGATATATTCACTGGATAACTAAATGTCATTTGATTTTTTATGCTCTGCAAAAATATCCATCTAAACAAAATTCATAAATAAGAAAGAATCCTATGTTAGATCACTGGCACTGATTTGGTTTTGAGAGTATGGTAGCCTCAGGGATGTCCGGGCAGTGACTGAAATGGCCACTGGGCATGGTGCTTTTTGAAACGACCAAACCCACATCTATGAATTTCCAGGATATTTCACGAGGGTGAAGGAAATGTTAAAAACAAGGAAATAAAACAAAACAAAAAAACCAAATGAACATTTTTGGACAGAGCTTTGCCTCTGTGATTCTGATCATTACCATGTGATGTCAAAAATGGGTAGGTACCTTTGCCACTTTTAATTTTCTACCTTCTCCAGACTCTACCTCTCCCTGTGTAGATGACCGGAGTTGACACTCCTGGGGATATCAAGCCCCAGAGATTAAGTCAATGTTCAAAAGCTATATTCATAGTCAGGGCTCAGCTCTTCCAAAGGGACTAGCCGCACAGGAGGTAGCAGTTCCTAAAGGTAACCCTAAATTATTTTGAGTGAATGCAAATGCTCCTTTTCTTCCCCATAGCATTGGGGTGGCAGGTGGATGCTGACTTGGAGTAAAATGCTGGCTGTTGGAGGTGGTCATAATTCACCAAGTAGAGGCCGGATGATCACAGGCCCCCAAAGATTCTTTTTCAATAAGGCCACATAAAGTCTTGCATTTGGAGTCAATACGTAATTTATCATTCTTTCCTCCCAAGTCCATGAGTTTTCACTAAGCTGTGGGACTGGGGGACACTGGGAAAGGACTTTCACCAACCATGAAGAAGAAGAAGGGGTTGAGGTAAAGTTGGGTGATTTCAGTCTGGAGTTCTCTTTGGCTCCTAAGTGCCACATATCAGTCCAAGGGTTTGCCGTAGAAGTGAGGGGTATAATTTTGTTTCAGCACCAAATCAGCATGGTTTGTGTGACTTTTAAGTAACAACTAGTCAGAGAAGTAGTAGCAAATGGTCATGGACATCAGTGATATGGTTAGAAAGTTCAAGCAGAAATTTTAAAAAGGGTTGCCTGAATCTTTATTCACCACAAAGTAAATGAACCTCTGGGCCTCTCATTAGGCGACTTGGGTGGTGTCCAGTTCTCCCTGGAGGTAATTAAGGTTTTAACCTTCTTTTCTTTTGTAAGGGTCAGGGGATCTTGTGAGAATACTGGAGGAACTCTAGACCTGCACTGTCCAATTGGCAGCCACTAGCCACATGTGACTATCCAAATTGAGAGGTGCTGTGAGTGTAAAAGACACAATGGATTTAGAAGACTTAGTACACAAAAACATGTAAAACACGTCATTAATTTACATTACTGACATGTTGAAACAATATTAGGTTAAAGTACATGATTCAAATTATCTTTACCTGTTTCTTCTTACACTTTAAAATGTGGCTAGTAGAAAATTGAAAATTATGTCTGTGACTTGCATTATGTTTCTGTTGGACAGTGCTAGTCTAGACTCTTGCTACAGAAAAATGCACATCTGCTAATACACAGTTTGCATTTGCTTCTATAGGGTACACACACCCTCTGACACTCATCTGTAGACTACTGGGTCTCCAGGTCAGAGTCTCTTGTTTGGGGGAGCTAAAGAAGGCTATAAGGAAGGGCTGTTCCCCTGTTCTCCTTTCTCTGAAAGGGAAACTTTCTGGTTAAGTTTTTTTTTTCTTTTTTTCTTTTTTTAAAACTATCAAAGCTACAGGAAAATCCTCCAGAAACAAACCTTTGGTAAGTCATGAATGGCAAAGGCTCAGGGGGTTTTGGGGTCAGATCTGCAAGCCTCGGGTTGGCCTTTGAGACCCCCTCATCATCTATGAGGCATCCTGTAAGTGCAGCTGTGGCCAGGGCTTGCATATACAATCAATTCCTGATTCACCTAGCTCTTGGCAGGAAGAGAAAATACTCGTTAATCAGAGGACTAAACAATCCAAAGCGCATTCTCTCTGGGAATGGAATATAATTTATATTTCTGTTGCTGTTGAATTATCCTTCTAATTCCACTGGACTAAAGTTAATACCAGTAATACTAAAATTTGTTTGGGCAAAGCCAACTGAAGGAGGAGTCGGTGGCGCAAGCCTATGCTGACTGTGAAAAATAAACACCTTCGAGATCAAGAATCCCACAGTGAGAGCTAGGATTTGAAGGTATCCAGAGACTGCAAACTCTGTGACTAACAGTAATTTTTAAACAAGGCAAAGCAAACCAACTCCTACTTGGATTTAAAACTTCAATCATTTAGATTTTCATTCTCAGCAACATAGTGGTGTCAAGTCTCAAAGGCTGTTATTACATGGTACGTGTCAGGTAACTCTACCTCCCCAAGCTATGAAGCCTGATTGCCACAAATCATAGCTATCTGCAAAAATGGGTCCTGCCTGTGAAAGGCTCATCAGTGGTCCTGCAGCTAGAGGAGCTTGGGGATTCATGCTGTTAAACCCTTCACTTTATAGATGGAGAAGCTGAGGCTTAGTAAAGCGTGTGGTTCATCTAGGATTCTCGATTCAGAGCTCTCTTTATTCCTTCCTGTCTCTTTTCCCACACACAGAGAGTGGATTTCATTACAGGAAGCGCTGGACTCCTACGGAGATGCGACCTTTCTGAGGGTAATAATCATTTGCCTTGCCTGTCTACTTATAAACCATCAAATAGGAAATTGGTAAAGGTGGTGAAAAAAGAGCAGCTAGTATTCTCCCTTGACCTGCACTCCATGTCTCAGCAGGCGGCAAGGATTTACAGCAGAACCAAACTCTTTTTGAATGAGTATTAGTCTGATGAGGTGGAAAAGCCCCCATCAATACATAAAAACAACTCAGTGAGAAAAGCTTTCTTTCCTAGTTAATCCAAGCTGTGGCCTGGTCTTTGCCAGCCGTGTAGAGATGAGGTGATCCGTCTGATTGTTCAGAGACGCTATCAGTGACCTTAGTCATCTCTGTATCTGGATAGTCTGAATGTATTACAAAATTGCCCACTGCAAAAATAGCACATTTCTGTCATAGTTACAAAAAATGGATAAAAACAGAAACAGTTTAAAAATACCGTTGGGTTTCAGTATTTACTTGATACCTCTTTTCCCTTCCCTCTTACTTTGTCTATTTCAATCAGGATAAACTTGATTTAGCAAATTCTCATGCTGCATACTTTTTGGTTCAAATGATACAGCAAATCACACCTCATTCCTCACTAGGCATCTGGACACACTCAGGGAGCCCTGGGAAGCAATCTGCTAGGGATTCACCTAAATCCTTCCACATGGTCTGGTGAGATGCAACAGAAGTGTGTTGAAATTAAGGTAAAAGCTTGGTGCTACTGCAGCCCCCACCGTGTTTACCATTGGACTTAAAAATGATTGGCTTTTCTCTAAAGCCTCCATCTTCTACAGAACCCACTTACAGAGGTAAGAAAAAAACTGTTCTAGCCCAGGGGAAACCAATGCAACCGGCATTTTGTTTTCAATGGGAAGAAAATGTGGTATCTGGTTTTAAAACCAGCCCTACAACCACCAAAGACTGGATGCCTTGGAGGGGACTTCTGAATTTAGAATTTCAGCCAAAGACTGTAAGACCCAGAAGAATGGAACGGCTTCCCTAGAGCTCCCTTCTCACGTCACGTGGGCCCTTAATCAAGCCTGGCAAGTGGAAGCCAGTGTGATGTGGCTTAAAATAACCAGCAGTGGCCTCAGCCGATTTAGAGCTTAGTGTTGGGGTCTCTGGCAGCTGGGATTTTTAAAGGCCCACTTAGAAGAACTTAGATTCTTAATGAAAGCTGGCCTTAGTCCATTTCAGGGTGCGGAGGCACTTCTCAAAGCCATGCACACTTCATGCTGAGAGGCCAAGACCCCATATCTCAGAGATGGAATACAAACTGATCATAGCAGGAACTGGTGCTTCTAAACAGAAATCTATACAAAAGCTGCAGTGAATCAAAGGAAAAACAAAGGAACAGATGGAAAGTAAACTACAAATAATCTTTAAAAAATTGCCAAAGAAATCAAACAACATGCCAAAAACAAGAACAGTAAGACATGGAAAGAATTGAAATGAAACTAAGAAATCCTAAAGGTGGCCTTTCAGTCTGTTTAAGGAGCTTCTGAAGTGTATGTCTACATGGACATGGGAGTGGAAATCAGCTTTTAAATTCCCAGCTGCCAAGGCCACAGACTGCCGTACAGATGGAGAAACTGCATCCTGATTGACAAGACTTTGGATATTGCTTTTCGTCAGCATTCTTGAACAGAGCGCCCTGGAGTTGCCAAGGTGATCTGGAGGTGTGTGTGTGCCTGGTCCAAGTCTTGGAGCACTCCTCCCTTCCTTTCCCTTGGGTCCTACTATCTCTTTTCTTCTGGATTTGTCATTTCAAGATTTCACCTCTTCACAGTCCTGGTCAGTGGAAAGTTCTACATCAGACAGTCCAACCTCCATTGCCATGATCAAGGAGATGTCAGAATCGCTGCTTACAGCTGGCTCCTGCTCACCTGGGAGGAGAAAGCAAAGTTCACAGTGAACACTGAGCTATGTCTTTGCATGCTGGTTATTTCAGTACAATTGCCTGTAATAATATTTCTTTAAAGGCCAAGAGAAGGTATTAGAAAAATTGGGTATTCCATAAAAACTCTAGTTAAAGCCTCATCTCACATGGGTCAAAAAGTTAAATGCAAACAAAAGAAACTAGAAGAATAAAATATATCATCTAAGGATATGTCTAAGTAGGAAAATATATATCTACTATAAGTAGGGCAAGAAATTCTATTTAGAAAAGTAATTGGGCAATTCACAGAAGAAAAGATTTTTACATATGCGTAACATTTAAAAATGTTTAACACGTGTAAAATAAAATCAAAAGGCATATCAAACTCAGGAATTTGCAAAAAATTTCACAAAGGTTTCTATTCTTAACATATAGGAAGTTTTTAAATCAATAAGAAAACCAGTTCTATAGAAAAATGGACAAAGGCTACCATTACACAATTCATGGAAGAGTGTAATGTAAATGACCGATAAATATAAGGTAAAAATAAGATATCCTTTTTTGTCTATGTAATCTTCACTCTTTAAAAAAGATAATATTACAGTTAAGGGTACATTGAGGTAGGTAGGTACATGATATATTGCATATAGAACTGTAGAATTTTCACCCAGTAATTGCATTTCCAGGATGTATTATAGAGAAGTAACTGGAGATGCAAAACTACTCAATTAAGCATTATTTACAGTAGCAAAACATTGCAAGTAACTTAAAGTCCAACAACAGAGAATATGTGAATAAACCTATTGCTTTTAAAGGACAATCTTGTTATAACCATTAAAATGACGTTTTCAAATAATTTGTAGTTACATGAGAAAATGTTCACAGTATACTGTTAAGTGAGAACAGAAATATTTAAAGCTTTGTATGCAATGGGGTCAACAGAGAAAGTTAAATAGAAGCAAGGAAACCAAAAATGCTAACGAGAGTCATGTCTGGGGTTGGGATTTATGTTCATTTTCTTTTAACTTTTTTTTTTCAGTTCTCCCAAATACTCTTCAATGAACATATATCACTTACTCATTCAAGACCTATCTACTGTGTCCCTACTGCACACTAAGGATTATGCTAGAGGCTATGGATATAGCGGAGAGCAAGACAATCCCTGTCCTCAAGGAGCTTAGTGTCTGGTGGGAAGGTTGACCGTTCACTAGGCAATTACAACACAATGAGATAAGCACCAGGATGGAAGATGTACCGGGTATTACAGAAGCAGGTAAGAGGGCTATGTAACCATATACTGGGTACAATGTCTGAGTCCTAAAGGATAATCTGTGTTATAGTCAGGTGAATAAGAAGAAATAATCTTTTAAGCAATAGCATGTGCAGATGGCTGGAGGTGATAGGGAGCTGTGGGCAGGCAGATATCAGAGAGTTTTTTATTTGACTGGAATGCAGAGTCAAGCTAGGGAATATGGACAGAGGAGTCCAGAGAGCTGAGCTGCATAAAGGCAGCTTTCAACCCCAAAGGTCTTATACTTTCTCTTACTTTGCAGAAGAAATACGCAATTAAAAAAACCAACAAAAATGTCTAAGTACTAAAGAATAATAATGGTTATAATACTTCTGTTCTGATAATCACTAATGTAATTTTTTCATGTTGTGACACAGTTAAGAAAAATACCTGAGTTTCACGAAGGACAGTGAATTCCTAAGATGTTTTAAAGGAGACAAATAAGAGAACTAACAAAGAATTATGGCCTGAAGAATCAGTTTCAAAGAAATGGGGTATTTCACAGGGAAATATCCAACCTAAAGACTAAGCTCTTATATGTTTCCTAGATCCATAATTGCAGGAAGTTCATAGCAATGTAACAGATCAATGGTTAAATGAAAACCCTGGAAGCAGCTCTATAAAGATACAAGTCTTTGGTATTTAAAAACAGTGGCATTACACAAATAGTCAAGAAAACTAGTCATTTAGAAAAAAGTGAAACTGGATCTGTGCCTCACACTTCACTACAAGTGTGATGTGTGTGTGTGTGCACTTCCTTTCCATTTATCTTCTCCAGAGCCATCTGGTGCCTTTGATCCCTGACCTTCGGGGAATTCTCAAGGGCAAACAGAAATGGTTTTCCCTTTCCCCATAGCTGATTCGTGCTTGTTTTCTCAGCAGGGTCGTGGCGTGCTGTTGTGCAGGGTGTGTACTGCACTACTGCAGAGCACAGCTTCACTCTGGAGTCCGAGTGAGCAGTGGCTCCTGAAGTGGGGCAGGACACAACCCACACAGCTGGATGCAAGGGCTTGCTGTGTCTCCAGTCTACTAAGTCATGGACTGTTCATCTGTTTTTTGCAGTTGCCTAAATTTTGTTATTGTCTCTTCTTGCATTTTACCTGTCCATGTTGTGCTCTGTCTTAAAAAAAAATCCCTTCACTGTGGTTTTTGTGGAATTTCAGGAGAGACTGGGAGTGGCTTCAAATGGCAGGTCCACTCTTTCTGCTCAGTGCTCTTCTTAAGCATCGTTTTTACAATAAGAACTATATATATGTGTGTGTGTGTGTATACTTTATACTTATGAGAACTGGGAATCTATCTTACTTTATACTGTATTCTAGCCTCTGCTATTAGTAACTGCATGTGTTATTTTGTCAAAATTGTTTTTCTTCTTCAGGGCTGAAGTTTAATTGTCTAGAAAATGAGAATTTGGACTGGATGCATTAGAGTCCTTTCCAGTTGTTGTTTATGCATGTTTATGTGTTGATGCCAATCCAATACAGGGCCTCCTACATAGTGGGTTCCTGATGAATAATTATTAGATAGAATGACCACTGAGAAACAAAGTTGCCTTTTTTACAATTCTTCAGATTGTTTTTATTTTTGCAATTTTTTTTCTTAATAAAAAAGGCCTGCTATTGTATATTTAGTACAAGTATGAACGAATGGGAGAATTCCCACTTGGAGGTGTAATGAAAGCTGAAATCTTATTCCTGGAGATAAAAAATGAGAGCTGTACTTTATAGGGAATTTAATTTCCACTTCTTCTCTTGCAGTGGCCCATCAATCAACTCGGCTCACAGGAAGCCAAAATTTTCAGCTCACAATTAAACTGGAAGTCAACCAAAGAGCTCATCATGGAATGAATTTATGACTTTCATATGGGTCTAGCAAAAAAATAAAAAAATAAAAAAGCAGCACAGATAAAGAACTGAGTTAGTTACAGTTCTATAGAGACAGAACTCACTGCTACCTACAGTGGCAGCTTCTCACCTTCATTCTGGCTTTGCAGCCATCAGCCTCAGCAGATCCTATAGTTTTCTAAATGGGAGTGTGTGAACTGAAAGAAAAAGGGGCCACAGGGACTGATGTAACTATGAGCTGCTGAATTCATGGTGCTACTTTGGAAATTAAGACTGTACTATACAGTGCAAGGCAAAGGTGAATTCAAATAAATGAAAATAGAGAAATTTACAAAAATGGTTCAATTTTTATGATATAACATTGCACCAATATCATCTAATCATTTTCCATTTAAAACCTTGTTTCTAAAATAATCCGAGGATGTGAAATTATTCTAAGTATGTCCTATGTTTTTAATGAAACTTGGTTTGTTCTGTAATTTTTAACAGTGTTTATTGTTTAATCAAGGCAGATGTTTTACTTTTAGGCTACAATAATATGAATGAAAACTTTGTCAGCAAAATATTTAGAAGGTTCTCTGCAGTTGGTACTAATTGGGGATGATAAGTGGCTATTAATAACATAAATGTTGACTGAATTTGCCTCCTTCTCTGCAAAAACTAACAAAAACTAATGTAAAAGTAATATTAGCCCTCATTGGATACAATCACCCTTTGATGTATTTTTATTTGAGGTATTTTTATTCCAGTTTAGAGATGAAAAATACTCTTAGTCCATTTGACATAGTAGGATCCTATCTATTTGATATACTTTCTTCCTTTGGTTTTCTTTTTTTTTTTAAATTTATTTTTAATTATTATTATACTTTAAGTTCTAGGGTACATGTGCATAACGTGCAGGTTTGTTACATATGTATACTTGTGCCATGTTGGTGTGCTGCAACCATCAACTCGTCAGCACCCATCAACTCGTCATTTACATCAGGTATAACTCCCAATGCAATCCCTCCCCCCTCCCCCCTCCCCATGATAGGCCCCGGTGTGTGATGTTCCTCTTCCCAAGTCCAAGTGATCTCATTGTTCAGTTCCCACCTATGAGTGAGAACATGCGGTGTTTGGTTTTCTGTTCTTGTGATAGTTTGCTAAGAATGATGGTTTCCAGCTGCATCCATGTCCCTACAAAGGACACAAACTCATCCTTTTTGATGGCTGCATAGTATTCCATGGTGTATATGTGCCACATTTTCTTAATCCAGTCTGTCACTGATGGACATTTGGGTTGATTCCAAGTCTTTATATTGTAAAACATTGAGAGATTTAAATAGGAGGTAATCTGATTTGCCTAACATTTTAAGAGGTCACTCTTGCTGTTACAAGAAAAATATTGGCAGGACAATGGGCAGAAGGAATCCAGTTAGGAAACTATTACAGGAGAACAGAGGACACATGGTGGCTTGTTGTGGTGATAAGGGTGGAGATGAGGGGACAAATGAAAGAATGATTTTGAATGAAGGATCCACAGGAAATGATGGACTAGCCAAGGGCAGTAAAAGAGGAGAAAGTAGAGAATAATTCCCATGTTTTTGAGCAATACAGATACCATTTATTGAGCCAGAGAAACTAGAGAAGAAGCAGGTGTTAGAACTACATCAAGAGTTCAGGTTTGCATATGCTGTGTTTGAGATGCCCAAGGTTGATGTGGAGCAGGCAGCCAGATACTTGAGTCTGGAGTTTAGAGCAGAGGCCATGACTGTCAATACATTCGGAAGTCTTCAGTACAGAAAAGGTATTTTAAACCACAGAAGAGATGAGGTTTTTTTGTTTTTTGTTTTGTTTTTTTAAGGAAGCGATTGTAGCATGAGAAGATAAGGTCAGGGACAGAACTTGGTGAAACCCAAACATTGAGAGCCAAAGACTCAAACTGGTGACTCTTGATGCTGTTTTGTTTGGGCTGGACAATGTTTTGTTTTGTTTCAAATGTGAATTAGTTACCAATATTTGGAAGTCTGGACATTTCACATACAAATTTGTGTTTGAAATTTGTCTTGGAAAATGGAAGATATGGTAATATGTGCCTGATTCCCAGATGGACACCACTGGTGGGAGCTGAGAAAGAGCTGTGCCATTAGCCCAGGGGACACAGGCTCCAGGTTATCACAGTCACCAAATGGGCTACATCAGTGGTTCACACAGATTGCCTGGCCTGTGCAGACATTTATTTGAGTTTGAAGTCTCATAGGAGGAGAGCAGAAGAATAGCAGAGGAAAGTAATCCCCCAAAAGAGCCTGAAAATGGCCAGAGAATGGTAACAGGGAAACTAGAAGAATATAGTGTCATTGATTCATTTCCTCATTTTCCTTCAAATATACTCCTTTGTCTTTTATAAATAAAATCCATACCCAAGGAAAAGAGAGACTGTAGCATTACTGGATCGACTGGGGTGGACTTAAAGACTGATCCCAAGTCATCTCATTCTCTGTCTTCAATCTTATCACAGTGTTACAGAGCGTCTGCTTAGATGGAGCAGAAAATACTGTATTAATTTTATTAATTTATTTTTGAGACAGGGTCTCTCTCTGTCACCCAAGCTGATGCAGTGGCATGATCTTGGCTCAGTGCACCCTCTGCCTCACAGCTCAAGCCATCCTCCCACCTCAGTCTCCCAAGTAGCAGGGACCACATACCTGTGCCACTACACCCCACTAATTTTTGTATTTTTGGTAGAGACAGGGTTTCATTCTTGCCCAGGCTGGTGTTGAACTCCTGGGCTCAAGCAATCCTCCTGCCTTGCCCTGCCAAAGTGCTGGGATTACAGGCATGAGCCACCATGCCTGGCCTATTCTATTTTAAATGGCGCTTTGTGACCTACTTTGTTCTCAAAACTATTGCTTTCATATATTTCCACTTGAATTCTGAGTAAAATCCATCAGTAGTCTAAACTGTGGTTAACCAAATAATTCTCAGTGGTGGGGTTTATTAATTCCATTTAGTCCATAAATTATTAATATCTTTGGTTTATCTCCTTCCTCTTAAATACATAAAATGTTACCTAAAGACTCACAAGTTTCCCTTTGTGAAACATGCATTGCAGTTGTAGTTCTGCTGTGGCTTTGATATAATTGTCGGTAACAGTGGGCCCCATGACTGTTCAAATTCTTTCCAACCATGAGAAGACAAGACTCTGAGATCTGCCCTGTTCAGTGCTGGGTATATCCAGGGCCTTTATCAATTCCTTGGCTTAAGCTCATTCCATTATCAATGTTCCCATGTCAGGATCCTGCTGCACTCCTTCATAAAGAGGAGGCACTTGGTAAATATTTCTAGAATTGAGATAAAATTGTAGATGCTTTCTGGTCACACAGGGCCTAAGTATTTTATTTTAATAGCTAATAACAATATTAATGCTTACTGAGTACTTACTCCATGCCAAGAACTATACTTTATTTTATTTTTTTGAGACTGGGTTTAGCTGTCTTGCCCAGGCTGGAGCTTAGTGGTGCAATCACAGCTCACTGGAGTTTTACTCTGCCACCCAGGCTGGAATGCAGTGGCACAGTCTCGGCTCATAGCAGCCTCTGCCTCCTGAGTTCAAGCGACTGTTCTGCCTCAGCCTCCTGAGTAGCTGGGACTACAGGCATCTGCTACCACACCTGTGCAGCCTCTACTTGAGCGATTCTCCTGCCTCAGCCTGTTGAGTAGCTGATTTTTTTTTTTTTTTTTTTTTTTTTAAGTAGAGACGAGGTCTCACTATGTTGACTGGGCTGGTCTTGAACTTCTGATCTCAAGCAATCCTCCCTCCTTGGCCTCCCAAAGTACTGGGATTACAGACATGAGCTACCATGCCCAGCCTATGCTAAGTGCTTTAAATAATTTAATATTCTTAATTAACTATGACATAAAAGTATTACTATTTCCATTTTCAGGTAATAAAAAAGGTTTAAAATTCCACAGCTTACATAACAGTAAGAGTTGGAAACAGAATTCAAATCCTGGTTTTATCTGACTCCAGAGTCTGTGAACTTGACCATAATTACTTTTTTTTTTTGGTGAGAGATAGGGTCTTTCTCTATCACCCAGGCTGGAGTGCAGTGGTGACCATAGTTCACTGCAACCTTGAACTCCTGGGCTCAAGGAAGCTTCTCACTTCAGTCTTCCAAGTAGCTGGGGCTACCTGCTGGCATGCACCACCCATATCTGACTAGTTAAAATATTTTTTTTTTCATAGAAATGGAGTCTCACTACGTTGCTCAGGCTGGCTTTGAATTCCTGGCTTCAAGCCATCCTCCAAAGCACTAGGATTACAGGGGTGAGCCACCATACCTGGCCCATAATCTGTTCTTGAGTTGAGATTCTTAACCCGAGGATTAGTTATTTGTGGGGCGGGGCTGGGGGAGTAGGTATTTAAAATTACATACACACTTTTATAGCTACATAGAGGCCTTTTCCCAGTAGTTTTCATCAGATTCTCAACTCACAAAAGGCTAAGAACCATTCACTGAAATGATTTTGCATCCCTGGTGAGTTGGATAACACATTACAGTAAGCAACAGAATGGCTTGGTTTTGTTTGTGTGTGTGTGTTTTTTAAATGCATATTTTGGTTTACATTCCACTAGCTATGTGTTCTATTAACTCGACATGATAGTTTTCACATGAAGTCACTGCTTTCCTACTTAATTGTTTCTTTATGGTGGTTATTCAAAGCTAAAGCAGAAAACCATCCTTCCCCGAAGGAGGTTTATTTACTCTACTGCCTGTCTTATGAAAGAAGGTGCAGACCAGTAGCAGGCCGGCATAAATCCTCCTGTGTTAGGAATTAACAAACATTGCCCTCAGAATAAGTGCTCTCTGTTTTGAGAGAAAATAAGGTGGTG
Source organism: Macaca nemestrina (assembly GCF_043159975.1). Taxonomy (NCBI): domain Eukaryota; kingdom Metazoa; phylum Chordata; class Mammalia; order Primates; family Cercopithecidae; genus Macaca; species Macaca nemestrina. The sequence goes on along the minus strand of NC_092127.1, from coordinate 48,597,398 downwards.
GTGAATATAATCCCCCAGGTGGCCTATTCTCCAGGAGGTCTGGTGTTTGTATGCTGGGAGCTGCTTTGCATTACACAAAAGCTTATTTTTCCTCATGTACTTGAAAAGAAAGGTTTCAAAGAAAAATGGCATCTTTCTGTCCACTGCTACTGATGCTTATCTTCTTGAAAATAGGGCATCATTTCCAATCAACCCTGTATTGAACAAGAGCACCATAGGGAAGGCACTTTCAACCACATTGGTTGAATTATAATGTTGCTGTCTTTTCATCTCAGAATGTGAAACTCCCTTCAAGCTGGGGCAGTGTCTATATAGCCTGTCATAATCTTAGTGGGAAAGTTAATTAGACTTTAAATGCAGCATGTTTGCAATCAGGAAATGTGTTCCTTTGAATTCTTTTGCTTAGCAAGAATTTCTAAGGAGATAAACTACTTCCCATTTGGTTTATGTTTTCCCATTAATGACTGGCCTCTGATGTGAGAATGGCAAGGTCTCTGGACTGCTTTCCTCAGAGGGTATGCAATAGGATGGATACTAATATCTAGCATGGACTGGCTCCTTCCTACATGCCAGGCATTGTGCTATGCCATTAAATATATCACACATCACCCTCACAATAATACTGCTATGACGACTTCACATGTTATAGGTGAGGGAGAGCACATAGAAGATGGAAGAAATGGGATCTCAAGCCATGCCAGTGAAATTTGACAGTTGCACTATTCTGGAATGGCAGAGCTACTAGAGTTCTATATGGCAGCCATGTTGCTCTTACAGACAAGACTCAGCCACATTTGGAAACCCAGCAGGCTTATGATACAAATTCATCCATTTGGCCAAGTGAGTTCTAGAATTGTTCAGATATAACTGGCACTTTTGCCTTTTCAATTCCTGCTTCATAATTGCAAATATATACATGTTGTGGTCAAATTAGGAAAATTATTTCTTACCTTTCAGATGGGGAAGTTTAAAACATTGTTTTTATTTGGATTTGGTGAAGAAGAATTCGCTGGAAGCCTGTATATTAAATTAGATCACATAGTTAGGATTTCACTTTGCTTTTATCTCTTTGCTGTTGGTTTTCTTTCCCTGTGACACTTCACCTAGCAGGGGAAAGATTTTCTCCAACTGCTCAAATTCCTTACTGATTTCCTTGGCAGTTCATTCATTGAGTCATTCCTTACTAAGTGCCAAAAGAAGAGGCAATGTGATTTTTACATTAGTTTTACATTTGTTTTTGCAGGGAAGGAGGCAAAATCTAGTGCACATTCGTGTTGTCAACAGTTTCTTTACAATGCCCAATTAGTACCACCTATAGAGAACCTTAAACATTAAGCATAATATCTGGTAGATGAAAGACTTTTGATGAGTGTAAATATGATTGGTATTAAAAAGGAGTATAAAAGAGAAAGTTTCCAAATGGATTTAGAGAGATAGGCAGAGTTCATACATATTTATCCATTTCTGCAACTGTATAAAATTATCTGTAGACCCCATTTATTCATTCAACAATTCACTTAATCTTTATTCAACAGGTGTTTATTGAACATGTATTAGGTACACAGCACTGTTGAAGAGCAGTGTGGAGAAAAGAAAGATGACCTAAATACAGGCTCTGACTTTAAGGTGAATTTGATCTACTAAAAGAGATTAGATTTGTATCTAAAGAAATTTAATACAAGGTGACATATGCTAAAAGAGAGGTGTAGATAAAATGTCAAGGAAACAAAGGTGAGGGAAAAATATCACCTCCAAGTGGGTAACCAAGAGGATTCATGAAGCAGGTTATATGTAGGCTGGCAGTGAGGATCTGATTAGTACTGGGAAGTATGGAGGTAAATGGAATTCCTTTCAGAAGGGCCAGCATGACTATAGCAATCATCAAAGCAAATTTCAAGGCATGTGGATGGTTTGACTTGCCTGTGGCTTAGTGTGTGAAGAATGAGGAAGGGTTCAAACAGGTCACTATGGCTCCAAAAGTGTTGGCTGTGATTTCAATCAAATCAGAGGGAGAAAGATTCTCTATATCCCCATCAACACTTACTATTTTCTGTTTATTTTAAAATTTTATTTATTTTTAATATTAGCCATCCTAACAGGTTAAGGTGATATCTCATTGTGTGTGTGTGTGTGTTTTTTTTTTTTTTTTGTTGTTGTTGTTTTGCAATAGAATCTTGTTCTATCACCCAGGCTGGAGTGCAGTGGCACCATCTTGGCTCGCTGCAATCTTCACCTCCCAGGCTCAAGCATTTCTTGTGCCTCAGCCTCCCAAGTAGCTGGGATTACAGGTTATGCACCACCATGCCCAGCTAATTTTTGTATTTTTAGTAGAGACGGGGTTTTACCATATTAGCGAGTCTGTTCTCAAACTCTTGGTCTCAAGTTGATACACCTGCTTTGGCCTCCCAAAGTGCTGGGATTACAGGTGTAAGCCACCACACCTGGCCTCATTGTGGTTTTGATTCAGATTTCCCTGATGATCGGTGATGTTAAGTATCTTTTTTATGCTTGTTGGCCATTTGTACTTTTTCTTAGGAAAATTATCTATTCAAGTCCTTTGCTTATGTTTCAGTAGGGTTATTTATGCTGTAATTTGAGTTGTAGGAGTTCTTTGTGTATCCTGGATATTAATACCTTATCAAATATATGGTTTGCAAATATTTTCTGTCATTATGTAGCTTGTCTTTTCACTCTGTTGACTGTTTACTGTGTAGAAGATTTTAGTTTAATGTAGTCCAATTTGTCTATTTTTGTTTTTGTTGCCTGTGCATTTGGTGTCATTTCCAAGAAATCCTTACCAAATATAATGCCATGAAGCTTCCCCCTCCTGTCTTCCTCTAGGAGTTTTACAGTTTCAGGTCTTAGATTTAGGTCTTTAATTCATTTTGAGTGATTTTTTTTGTATGCTTATGCTATAAGATAAGGGTCCAATTACTTTCTTTTGCATGTGGACCTCCAGTTTTCTCTACACCATTTTTTGACACTATCCTTCCACCACTATGTAGTCTTGGCTCACTGTTGAGGATTATTTAACCATATACATGAGGATCTCTATTCTGTTTTATTGGTCTATATGTCTGTCTTTATGCCAGCACCATATTGTTTTGATTACTGTCATTCCGTAATATGTTTTGAAATTAGGAAGTGTGAGGCCTTTAGTTTTGTTCTTCTTTCTCATGATCGTTTTGGCTATTTGGAGTAAATATGAGTTTCAGAATTGTTTTTCTGTTTCTGCAAAAAAAAAAAAAAAAAAAAAAAAAAAAAATGCCATTGGGATTTTGATAAAGATTCCACTGAATTTACAGATTGCTTTGGATAGTATGGACATTTTAACAACATTGTCTTCCAGTCCATGAACATGGGATATCTTTCCATTTATTTATGTCTTAACTTTTTTAAGCAATGTTTTACAGTTTTCAGTGTACAAGTCTTTCACCTTGTTAAGTTTATTCCTAAGTATTTCACTTTTTTGATGCTATCATAAATGGAACTGTTTTCTTAATTTCCTTTCATATTGTTACTGTACAGAAATTCAACTAATCTTTTATGTTAATTTTGTACCCTGCACTTTGGGAGGCTGAGGCAGGAGGATCACTTGAGCTCAGGAGTTCAAGACCAGCCTGGGCAATATAGCAAGATCTTGTCTGTACAGATGAAAAAAAAACTAGCCTGGCATGGTGTCACATGCCTGTGGACCCAGCTACTTGGGAGGCTAAGGTGGGAGGATTACTTGAGCCCAGGTTGAGGCTCCAGTGAGCTGTGATTGTGCCATTGCACTCCATCCTGGGTGGCAGAGCAAAATCCTGTCTCAAAAAGAAAAAAAATATTGCACCTAGAAACTTTGACTTTGCTGAATTAGTTTATTAGTTTTAAGAGCTTTTGAAATCTGTAATCTTTAAAGTTTTCCACATATAAGATCATGTCATTTTGTGAACAGAGATAATTTTATTTCCTCCTTTCCAATTTGGATGCTTTATTTATTTATTTATTTCCTAATTGTTCTGACTAGGACTTCCAGTACTGTGTTTAATAGAAGTGGTAAGAATTAGCATTCTTTTCTTGTTTCTGATCTTGGAAGAAAAGCTTTCTGTTTTTCACCATCTAGTATGATGTTAGCTATAGAGTTTTCATACTTGGCCTTTCTTATGTTGAAAGAATTCTTCTATTCCTAGTTTGTTGAATATTTTTATTATTAAAGCATGTTGAATTTCTTCAAATGCATTTTCTGCATCAATTGAGATAATCATGTGATTTTTCATTCTTTGTTCTCTTAATGTGGTGTATTACACTGACTGATTTTTTTTTGTATATTGAACCATCCTTGCATTCCAGGGATAAATCCCACTTGATCACGGTATATAATCTTTTAATGTACTGTTTAAATTGATTTCCTTATATTTTGTCAAACATTTTTACATCAAGATTCATTGGTTATATTGGTCTGTAATTTTCTTTTCTTGTAGTATCTTTGTCTAGATTTGGTATCACAGCAATACAGGCCTCACACAATAGTTTAGAAGTGTCCCTTCCTCTCCAGTTTTTTTTTTTTTTTTTTTGAGAAGAACTGTCATAAATTCTTTTTTAAATGTTTGGGATAATTCTCCCAAAAATGTGTAAAGCCATCTGGTCCTGGGTGTGTGTGTGTGTGTGTGTGTTTAACAAAAGGTCTTTTTATTACTGGTTCAATCGCCTTACTAGTGATAGGTCTGTTGCAATTTCCTATTTCTTCATGATTCAGTCATAATAGATTGCATTTGTCTAGGAATTTATACATTTCTTCTAGGTTATTCATAGGTGTATATCTGTCCACAGTAATCTCTTATAATCTTTTTTATTTCTTTGGCATTAGTTGTAATGTCTCCTCTTTAATGTCTAACTATTTATTCAAGTCTTCTCTTTATTTTAATTTAGTCTAGCTAAGGATCTGTCAATTTGGTTGATCCTTTCAAAACACAAATTCTAAGTTTTGTTGCTCTATTCTATTGTCTTTCTATTCTCTATTTCATTCATATTTGCTCTAATCTTTATTATTCCCTTTAAATTCTGTTAATTTTGAATTTGCTTTGTTTTCTTTTCTGTAGTTCCTTGAGGTATAAAGTTTGGTTCTTTGAGATCTTCCTTTTTTAATGTAGACGTTTATTGATACAAACTTTCCTTTGATTATTTTATTTTATTTTATTTTATTTTAAGACAAGGTCTAGCTCTACAGCCCAGGCTGGAATGCAGTGGCATGATCTTGGTTCACTGCAACCTCCACCTTCTGGGCTCAAGCCATCCTCCCATTTCAGCCTCTTGAGTAGCTGGGACTACAGGCATGCATTATCACATCTGGATAATTTTTGTATTTTTTGTAGAGATGCGGTTTCACCATTTTGCCCAGGCTGGTCTCAAACTTGTGAGCTCAAGGGATCCATCCACCTCAGCCTCCCAGTGTGCTGGGATTACAAGCATGAGCCACCACACCTGGCCCCTTTGTACTTCTTTTGTTGCCTCCCATAAGTCTTGGTACATTACCTTTTTGTTTTCATTTGTCTCAAGAGGTTTTCCAATTTACCTTGTGATTTCTTCTTTGACCCACTGGTTATTCAAGAGTGTGTTGTTGGTTGGGCATTGGGGCTGATGCCTATAAACCCAGCACTTTGGAAGGCCAAGGTGAGAGGATTGCTTGAACCCAGGAGTTTGAGACCAGGCTGGGCAACATAATGAGACTATATCTCTATATGAAAGACAAAACAAAGCAAAATAGCCAAGCATAGTGACAAGTACCTGCAGGCCTAGCTACTCAGGAGGTGGAGGTAGGAGGATATCATGAGCCCAGGAGTTCCAGGCTGCAGTCTCATGTCACTGCACTCTAGGCTGAGTGACAAAGCAAGACTCCATCTCTTTTAAAAAAAGAGGATGTTGTTTAATTTCTACATTTTGATGAGCTTTCCAGTTTGCTATTGGTTTCTAGTTTCATTTCACTGTGCCTAGAAAAGATATTTGGTATGATTTCAATCTTCTTAAATTTCTCTCTCTCTTTCTTTCTTCCTTTCTTCCTTCCTTCCTTTCTTTCTTCCTTTCTTCCTTCCTTCCTTTCCTTTCTTTCTTCCTTCCTTCCTTTCCTTCCTTCCCTTCCTTCCCTTCCTTTCTTCCCTTCCCTCCCTTCCTTCCCTCCCTCCCTTCCCTTCCCTTCCCTTCCTTCCTTCCTTCCTTCCTTCCTTCCTTCCTTCCTTCCTCTCTCTTTCTTTCTCTTTCTTTCCTTCCTTTCTTTCTTTCTTTCTTTCTTTCTTTCTTTCTTTCTTTCTTTCTTTCTTTCTTTCTTTCTTTCTTTCTTTTCTTTCTTTCTTTTCTTTCTTTCTTTCTTTCTTTCTTTCTTTCTTTTTCTTTCTTTCTTTCTTTCTTTCCTCTCTCTCTCTTCTCTTCCTTCCTTCCTTCTTTCTTCTCTCTCTCTCTCTCTCTCTCTCTCTCTTTTTCTTTCTTTCTTTCTTTCTTTCAGATGGAGTCTTAATCTGTCACCCAGACTGGAGTGCAGTGGTGCAATCTTGGCTCACTGCAAGCTCTGCTTCCCGGGTTCATGCCATTCTCCTGCCTCAGTCTCCTGACTAGCTGGGACTATAGGTGCCCGCCATTATGCCCGGCTAATTTTTTGTATTTTCAGTAGAGATGGGGTTTCACAGTATTAGCCAGGATAGTCTCGATCTCCTGACCTCGTGATCTGCCTGCCTCAGCCTCCCAAAGTGCAGGGATTACAGGTGTGAGCCACTCAATCTTCTTAAATTTCTTAAGACTTGTTTTGTGGCCTAACATATGATCTATCCTTGAGAATATTTCATGTGCACTTAAGAAAAATGTGTATTCTGCTACTGTTGGGTGGAGTGTCCTGTATATGTCTATTTGATCCAACTGATCTATAGTGTTGTTCTATTCTACTTATGCCTATTGTTCTCAGTTTGGTTTTCTATCTATTTTTGAAAATGGGGTATTGAAATCTCTTACTCTTATTGTGTTACTATTTTCCCTTTAAATTCTGTACATGTTTGCTTCATATATTTGGGTACTCTGTTAGGTAAATATATATTAATAATTGTTATATCTTCCTGAATAATTAACCTCTTTATCATTATATAATGACATTCTTTGTCTCTTCTGACAGTTGCTTACTTAATCTATTTTTTCTGATATGAGCACCTCTGTTCTCTTTGGTTACCATTTGCATGGAATATCTTTTTTCATCTTTTCCCTTTAGCTCAGGTGTGTTCTTAAATCTAAAGTGACTGCCTTGTAGATGGCATATAGTTTCCTCTTGTTTTTCATTTATTAAGTCTTTTGGTCTGAGAGTTTAATCTATTCACAGTTAAAATAATTACTGATAGGGAAGTACTTATTTTCATTTTATCATTTTCTATGTTGTAGTTATCTCTCTTTTTCCCTCTCTTGATGCCTTCTTGTTAGTTTTGTTGATTTTTTTTTTTTTTTTGTAGTGCTGTACTTTGATTTGTTTCTCTTTTGTGTACTTTTTTGGGTATTTTCTTTGTGGTTACTATAGAGATGACATAAAACATGTTAGAGCTATAATAATCTATTTTAAGCAGAATGTCACATACCAAAACTTTACTCTTATATATTCCCTTCTACACTCAGTTATTGATGTTATAAATTATATCTTTGGTATATTTTACATCCATTAACATATTTTTTTTCACCTTTGTCTTTTAAATTCTATATCAGAATTAAAAGTGATTTATGCACCACCATTACAGTATTTATGCACAACCCTATTACAGTGTTCTCTGTTTGTCTACAGATTTACTTTTGCCGTTGAGTTTCATATTGCCATATGCTTTCATGTTACTATCTAATGTTCTTTTGTTTCAACTTAAAGAACTCACTTTAGCATTTCTTGTAAGGCAGGTCTAGTGATGACAAACTCTCTCAGCTTTTGTTAATCTGGGCAAGTCTTTATTCCTCTTCAGTTTTGAGGACAGTTTTTCAGTATATAGTATTTTTCATTGCCATTTTTTCCCCTTTTTCTCAGTACTTTAAATATATCATCTCACTCTTTTCTGGCCTATAAGGTTTCTGCTAAGAAATCTGCTGATAATCATATGTAAGCTCCCTTGTGTGTGATGAGTTAATTTTTTCTTGCTGCTTTCAAGATTCTATCTCTGTCTTTGACTTTGGACAATTTGATTGTAATGTGTCTCAGTGTAGGCCTCTTTAAGTTTATCATATTTAGAGCTCACTGAACTTCTTGAATGTAGATGTTCATATCCTTCCTTACATTTGGGAAGCTTTCAGCCATTACGCCTTTGAAGAAGCTCTTTGACCTTTTCTCTCTCCCTTTTTCTTTTAGAACTCTCATGATGCACATATTTGTCCACCTGATGGTACAGCATAAGTCCCTTAGGCTTTCTTTATTGTACTTCACTTTTTTTTTTTTTTTTGCTCTTATGACTTGATAATTTCAAGTGACTTGTCCTCAAGTTCACTGATTCTTTCTTCTGTTTAATCAAGTCTGCTGTTAATCTCCCTCAGTAAAATTTTCAATTCAGTTATTGTAGTCTTCAACTCATGAATTTGTTTGTTTCTTCTTCATAGTTTTTCTTTGTTGATATTCTCATTTATTCATACATCATTTTCCTAATTATATCCAGCTGTCTATCTGTGCTCTCCTTTAATTCACTGGGCATCCTTAAGATGATTCTTTGAATGAACTATTTATCTGATAATTCATATATCTCCATTTTTTAGGGATGATTTCTGGATATTTGTTACTTTGATTGGGCCATATTTTCTTGTTTCTTTTACTCCTTTTTATGCTGTGTTGGGACTTCAGTATTTGAACTATCTGCCACTTCTCCCAGTCTTTGTAGTCTGGTTTCATACAGGTACAGATAGTTCGCCAACTAGCCCAGCTAGAGATTCTGGAGGTCTCTCAAGCCTTTTCTGAGGATGTGTGCTTTCCGAGTTTTTGTACAGAATCTAATTGCAGAGGTTTGCCAGTTTTACTCAGAAGCTTCCCCAGTGTCTGCATCATTGAAACTTTCTGGTGCTATATAGAAAGTTGTGGTACTGGAGCTCCCCCTTGTGTTTATCTTTGAGACACGTGCTCAACCAAGTCCTCTTGATCACCTTTTTTTTTTTTTTTTGGGTCCCTGACCTGCTGCCTTGTTCCTCTCTGTGCTTAGATTTAGGCAAGACAGAAGCCAGTCCCTTAAGTAACACCCCCTCAAAAAGTCAGAATATTAGACATCCCACTTTACAATCACTTTTCTCTCTCTCTGCCTGAGAAGAACTCTGAGTTGGGAGTTTTCTCCAATGGTACCATGCTATACTAGAGGGGAGGGCCTCTGGTGAATGAGTGAGCTCCATGAATTTTCCTCCTGGGCTTCCAAGAACTTGGCTTTGTCCTTGCCTGGAGTGCAGGAACTTCTTAACTTGTTTCTGTTATTTCTCCCAAAGACAATTGGTCTGTATACATTTTTTAAGTCCACTGGTATCTCCATGGAGGAAGGAGGGTCTGGGGCTTTCTATTATGCCATCTTCCTGTTGTCACTTCCAAACCGTTTTTTTCAACATGGCTGTACTATTTTTCCATCTCTACAAGCAGTGTACAAGAGTTTTAGTTTCTCTACATTTTTGCCGACATCAATCTTTTTTTTGTTTGTTTGTTTTTGAGACAGAGTCTTGCTCTGTCGCCCAGACTGGAGTGCAGTGGTGTGACCTTGGCTCACTGCAACCTCTGTCTCCCAGGTTCAAGCAATTCTCATGCCTCAGCCTCCCAGCTAGCTGGGATTACAGGTGCATGCCATCCTGCCCAGCTAATTTTTGTATTTTTTTTTTGTTTCCCAATAAAATTTTATTTAAAATTTATACATAATTTTGATATTCAAAATTTAATAATTCATACACTCATAATAAGATAAGAATGTGACTAAATTTTTGTTTTCATATTTCTTTGACTGCCAATATACTTGGCTTGTATTTGGCTCATATTCATTAAAAATGCCATTTCCATGTAACTTCCTGCATTTTAAGCATTTACTTGCTTTTTATCTCTGCATAGATAAAGCACATACTTTCAGGTTCTTATATTGCTCATTTATGGAACTGTTTTTAAAAATTTATTATTATTATACCTTAAGTTGTAGGGTACATGTGCATAACGTGCAGGTTTGTTACATATGTATACTTGTGCCATGTTGGTGTGCTGCACCCATCAACTCGTCATTTACATCAGGTATAACTCCCAATGCAATCCCTCCCCCCTCCCCCCCTCCCCCCTCCCCATGATAGGCCCCGGTGTGTGATGTTCCCCTTCCTGAGTCCAAGTGATCTCATTGTTCAGTTCCCACCTATGAGTGAGAACATGCGGTGTTTGGTTTTCTGTTCTTGTGATAGATTGCTAAGAATGATGGTTTCCAGCTGCATCCATGTCCCTACAAAGGACACAAACTCATCCTTTTTTATGGTTGCATAGTATTCCATGGTGTATATGTGCCACATTTTCTTAATCCAGTCTGTCACTGATGGACATTTGGGTTGATTCCAAGTCTTTGCTATTGTGAATAGTGCTGCAATAAACATACGAGTGCATGTGTCTTTATAGCAGCATAATTTATAATCCTTTGGGTATATACCCAGTAATGGGATGGCTGGGTCATATGGTACATCTAGTTCTAGATCCTTGAGGAATCGCCATACTGTTTTCCATAATGGTTGAACTAGTTTACAATCCCACCAACAGTGTAAAAGTGTTCCTATTTCTCCACATCCTCTCCAGCACCTGTTGTTTCCTGACTTTTCAATGATCGCCATTCTAACTGGTGTGAGATGGTATCTCATTGTGGTTTTGATTTGCATTTCTCTGATGGCCAGTGATGATGAGCATTTTTTCATGTGTCTGTTGGCTGTATAAATGTCTTCTTTTGAGAAATGTCTGTTCATATCCTTTGCCCACTTTTTGATGGGGTTGTTTGCTTTTTTCTTGTAAATTTGTTTGAGTTCTTTGTAGGTTCTGGATATTAGCCCTTTGTCAGATGAGTAGATTGCAAAAATGTTCTCCCATTCTGTAGGTTGCCTGTTCACTCTGATGGTAGTTTCTTTTGCTGTGCAGAAGCTCTTTAGTTTAATTAGATCCCATTTGTCAATTTTGGCTTTTGCTGCCGTTGCTTTTGGTGTTTTAGACATGAAGTCTTTGCCCATGCCTATGTCCTGAATGGTACTACCTAGGTTTTCCTCTAGGATTTTTATGGTATTAGGTCTAACATTTAAGTCTCTAATCCATCTTGAATTAATTTTCGTATAAGGAGTAAGGAATGGATCCAGTTTCAGCTTTCTACTTATGGCTAGCCAATTTTCCCAGCACCATTTATTAACTAGGGAATCCTTTCCCCATTTCTTGTTTCTCTCAGGTTTGTCAAAGATCACATGGCTGTAGATGTGTGGTATTATTTCTGAGGACTCTGTTCTGTTCCATTGGTCTATATCTCTGTTTTGGTACCAGTACCATGCTGTTTTGGTTACTGTAGCCTTGTAGTAGAGTTTGAAGTCAGGTAGCGTGATGCCTCCAGCTTTGTTCTTTTGACTTAGGATTGTCTTGGAGATGCGGGCTCTTTTTTGGTTCCATATGAACTTTAAAGCAGTTTTTTCCAATTCTGTGAAGAAACTCATTGGTAGCTTGATAGGGATGGCATTGAATCTATAAATTACCTTGGGCAGTATGGCCATTTTCACGATATTGATTCTTCCTATCCATGAGCATGGTATGTTCTTCCATTTGTTTGTGTCCTCTTTTATTTCACTGAGCAGTGGTTTGTAGTTCTCCTTGAAGAGGTCCTTTACATCCCTTGTAAGTTGGATTCCTAGGTATTTGATTCTCTTTGAAGCAATTGTGAATGGAAGTTCATTCCTGATTTGGCTCTCTGTTTGTCTGTTACTGGTGTATAAGTATGCTTGTGATTTTTGCACATTAATTTTGTATCCTGAGACTTTGCTGAAGAGCTCTTTATGACAAATCCACAGCCAATATCATACTGAATGGGCAAAAACTGGAAAAATTCCCTTTGAAAACTGGCACAAGACAGGGATGCCCTCTCTCACCACTCCTATTCAACATAGTGTTGGAAGTTCTGGCTAGGGCAATTAGGCAAGAGAAAGAAATCAAGGGTATTCAGTTAGGAAAAGAAGAAGTCAAATTGTCCCTGTTTGCAGATGACATGATTGTATATTTAGAAAACCCCATTGTCTCAGCCCAAAATCTCCTTAAGCTGATAATTTTTGTATTTTTAGTAGAGATGGGATTTTGCCATGTTGGCCATGCTGGTCTCGAACTCCTGACCTCAAGGGATCCACCTGCCTCAGCCTTCCAAAGTGCTGGGATTACAGGCATGAGCCACAGCACCAGGCCTGAGCTTCTTTTTATATATGTTCTAAGAAGTATGTACATCTTTTTGGGAGGCTGAGGCAGGTGGATCACGAGGTCAGGAGATTGAGACCATCCTGGCTAACATGGTGAAACCCCGTCTCTACTGAAAATATAAAAAAAATTAGCCAGGTGTGGTGGCGGGCACCTGTAGTCCCAGCTACTTGGGAGGCTGAGGCAGGAGGATGGCATGAACCCAGGAGGCAGAGCTTGCAATGAGCCGAGATTGCACCGCTGTGCTCCAGCTTGGGCAACAGAGGGAGACTCCACCTCAAAAAAAAAAAAAAAAAAAAAAAAAAAAAAAAGTATGTACATCTATTTTGGAAAGTGAATGTTCAAGTCAATGTTAGCTTTTATTAATCTGCTTTTACTCCACATTTTTCCAGAATAGAGGAGTGTGCATATATGTGTGTGTGTGGTTGTGTTCAGCTGAGTGGAGTGGGCAGTAGTGAAAAACAGGAAATTACTAAGAAAAGCTGAACGAGGCATCCCACCCCACAGTGCTCCACCAGAGACATAAGGCAGGTCACCCACATTCTTTGCCCATTTTTAAACTGGGTTGTTTGTCTTCTTACTGAGTTATATGTTCTGAATGCAAATTCTTTATATGTTCTGAATACAAATTCTTTGTTAGACACAGGTATTGCAAATATTTTCTCTCAGTTTGTTGCCTCACTTTTCATTTTCTTAAAGATGTCCTTAAAGGAACAAAAATTGTATTTATTTATTTATTTTTGTTTTGAGACAGTCTCACTCTGTTGACCATACTGGAGTGCAGTGGCACAATCTTGGCTTATTGCAGCCTTGACACCCTGGACTCCAGCAATCCCCCTACCTCAGACTCCCTGGTAGCTGGGACTACAGGTGCATACCACCACAGCTAGCTAATTTAAAAAGTTTTAAATTTTGATAAAGGCCAATGTATCAACTTTTTCAATGGTTCACTTTTTAGGTCCTATTTAAAAAATATTTGCTTATCCTAAAGTTGTAAACATTTACTCCTATGTTTTCTTCTAGACTTTTTATAGTTTAGTTTTTACAATTGAAATCTATGACCCATTTCAAGCTAATGTATGGTGCAAAGCAGGAGTTGTTCATTTTCCCCCCAACATTTTTGTAATTAAGTTCTTGAATTAAATTCCCTTATTTTGAAATCCCTAGAGTGATTTCATTTTACTGACTGGTGTAACTCAATACAGGTAATAATATTAGAAAGAGAGGTGGTATTCAGATTGCAGAAGGATTTGAATGCCAGGCTAAATTATCAGAGCACTATTTAACTTACATGTATGATATTATGTTGATACTTGACAAATACTTGCTTAGATAAAATGTTGCGAAATAAACAATCTCAGCTTCCTCATCAGTAAAGTACTGATGATAATACATTTTTTATAGCCTGTAATGAGATTTGATAAATACACACACATATACACATACACACAATGCTATGCAGTATGTGCACTATATGCTATGCCAGATAATATGCAGCTAATATTGGATTTAGTATATTTACTGGGAATCTGTTTTATTCTTTCCCCACTAAGCTTTCTGAGCTCTTTCTTTGCCCATTAACATGCTGGTGACAAAGTACACCCTTCCTTTCCCCGGCTATAATCCCACTGTTTCTGTAATATTCTATTTCTTCAGTGTTGTTGGATGTAGGTCGACACATCAACATTTCATAAAGAGTTCATTCACCACGTGACAGGCTTATCCCTACTGCTTGTACAACTGTCACCCTGTTACAAGATAGCCCAACACCAGAGCCAGAAGAAACTAGAGAACAGGGCTCTGATGGAAACACAAAGTCTGATTTAAAGGTCAAGCTGCAGAACACAGCAAAGTAGGGAATCCTTTACTTTGCTCTGGGAGGGGTTGGGAAGAGGAAAGCAGAAATAGAAACATACTCTCTTACACCTGCATTTTCAAAAAGAAAGAAGCATTTTAAATAGAGAATGTGCCTAAATAGATATTCCTCAGGAAGAGCATAAACACATTATAAGGTAAACAGCTCAATGATAACTGGAGGCCAAACACTGACATGAGCACGCTTGGCTCTTATCATGCTGGCTTCATTTTACATCAACCTGTTTGACTTCCAGTCTATTTAGGGTTTTTATCATTTCTGACCATCCTGACATCTGTTTCTCCAGAAAGCACCTGAAGAAGCCTGATTAAAAACCTTAAGAATTGTAAGTAATTTGTTTAGAAGAATCTCTGGTTGCCTCGTCTTCCAATAAATATTGCATAATTCACCTTTGGTTGGTTTGAAAGCAGGTCATAACTGGTATGTTGGGGGATGGGCAGGAGGGGAGGGCTCAAAGTGGAGGCATGAATAAGCTCTCAAAAGGTGACAGACTCACTCTTAGCTACAGAAAAGAGGCTTGATGTTTTGACCCAGAGCCTGGGTTGATGTCCCAACAATAAATTTCTGAAATTCACCTAGACGGGTGTGTTTACATGCCTTCCCCGACAATCTAATGGGTTTTATCTAAAGCACATAGTAACAAGAGCAATGGTCCAGTCATGCATGTTGTGAGACCATAACCCTACCCATTCCTCTGGCTCACAGAACATAATTTTCAGCTCTTTCTGTTTAGAACAAAAACCAGAATTTGTAATCAATATTTGTTCTTACAACAAGAATTCCTTGCTATGAGTTTAGGGTGAAAATAAGGGAGATACAAATGAGGTAAGCTGCTCAACAAGGTAAGGATACATGAAAGGGCAAAAGGAATAAGGCGGACTGAGCTGAGCCCGACATTTGTCTTCCATTTTGCCCCTGGGGATGGAAACCACAGCTCAGGTAGTCTTTTGTGCTTTCTTCTTGTTTCCTTACTAGGCTGATAAAGCTGAAAGAGACTTAGAGATTATTTAATCAATCATTCTCTCAACCAAATAAGATAATGAATATAAAGCATTTAGCCCTGTTTCTGGCTCAAAGAAATCCTTAATAAAAAGTAGGCTGTTGGTGATCATGATACAGTTGAAGCTGTTTAGTTGTTCATGGTTATATTAACCCATCCCATTCACTTCATACTAAGAAGGCAGGTAAGAAACCCAGCATCACATACTGGTCCCTGAATGGGATAATACTTATTATGTCAGTGCTGAGATTAGGTCTTCTAACTCCTTAAACAGTTTTTTTTTTAAATAAAAAAATTACAGACCGGGTCTTGCTGTGTTGCCCAGGGTGGTCTCAAACTCCTGGGCTCAAGCAGTCCTCCTGCCTCAGCCTCCTGAAGTGCTGGGATTACAGACATGAGCCACCATGCCTGGCTTAATTAAACAATTCATTTAAACTATGTATTTTCCCTTCTGGAGCAGATTCTCAAACTTCTTTTGAAAAAAGTCACATTCCCTTTTGATAAAATTAAAAAGCTTATCCCTCCCTGTGAAGGTTTGACACCTCTATTCTCACACCTTTAGAAGTACTGTAATTTTTCCTGAATCCTTACCTATGAGGAAGATTTTGTTGAACTTTGGAGTTGGTATTTTAAAAAATAATTTGCATTTTTGTTTCCCACTTATAAAACCAAGTCATTACTTTATGTGATGTTTTTCTATACACATTCCTCCTAACCCCAATCATTGATTCAAAAGTTTGCAATCCCTAAATGCTTCATCTGGGTTTGGTACCTCTTTAAAAATCTCATGCTACTCTGAAGCGGATTTTTTTTTTTTTTTTTTTTTTTTTTTGTGGGGGGAAAGAGATGTTTTAAAATGCTACAAAAGTACAGGAAATAATATAGTAAACCAAACTGCAGTGTCTCCATCACTAAGTGTCAATGCTTAATGATATTCAAGTCCCTGTTCAATGTCACTTTCTCAGATAAGCCCTCCTTGAATGCCTGCCCTAATTAGTAGTCCCTGGTCACTCTCTCCTTACTTGGCCTCATTTTGATTTTATTTTTGATAATTGAATCCTGACATTATATTCTATATTTCTTATCTTGTTCAATAGGATGTAATCTCCATGAAGTCAGGAACTGCTTGCATTGCCCCAAGATTCCCCAGCATAGAAAGGAGGATCTGAATTATACTAGGCTCTGAATAAATTTTTATTGAATGAATGATGTTTCATTGAAGGCTGTCTTTTTAATTAAAGCAAAACAAAAAACAAATAAAACCCCCCATATTAGCTCCTTTTGTGCCTCACCATTAGTTTTATAACCCCAACATAGCAACCACCACTCTGACTGGATATGAATTCTTACAGTATCTTTCATGCAAATCAGTGTGTGTGTATGTGTGCAGGTAACAAAAAAAAAATCAATGTACAAGTTAAGTAATGTTTTGTGTTAGCATTTTTTATATGAAAGAAAGCTTGCTATTTGTGTTATCCTGCAATTTACTTATTTTTCCTTGTTTTCAGATTTAATTACATTATGTATTTAATTTCTTGTTAACTGCTATAAAAAAAAAACTAGTCCATCTAAGAATATGCTACATTTTATTTGTCCTTTCCCCAATAGAGAGACCTTTAGGTTACTTACAATATTTTTTCACTATTATAACAACTTTTCCCTGTACATGTGTTACGTGCTAATGTTTCTGTTCCCCAAAATTCATATGTTGAAAGCTTAAACCCCAATATAATGATATTAGAAAGTGGGGGTTTGGGGAGGTAATTAGGTTTAGATGTGGTTATGAAGTTGGGGTGCCCATGATAGGATTAGTGTTCTTATAAGAAAAAGACTGGAGTTCACTCTCTCATCTCACCACGTGAGGACACAGAGAGACAGCAGCCATCTTCAAGCTAGAAGAGGTATCTCAGTAGAAGTCAACCATGCAGGCATCCTGATCTTGGACTTCCCAGCCTCCCGAACTGTGAGAAATAAATGTCTGTTCTTTAAGCCACCAGGTCTCTGTTACTTGATGATAGCAGCCTGATAGACTAATAAGATGTATCTTTTAGCAAGTTCTCAAAAAAATGTTAGTTTCCTTTTCCCTTCCTTGTTTTCAGGTCTAAGAATACAAAATCACTTGCTTCTCCTCAGAAGGGACCTTTTGAGGAGTTTAATGCAGCTTCCAGATGCTACCACTTGTTTTGGCTTTCCAGAAAATAAATGTCAAATTAATAAGAGAAATGAAGAGGTGTAAAGTACCATTTTAAATCACTGATCTCACTAAAGGTTAACTATAATAATAGCTAGTCACCTGTCTGCACCTATTATTATATTCCATGCTCATGGCAGGTGGCAATGAAGGTGGGATGAGTGGGTGGGAATAGCACTGGTAGAAAATGATAGATTTGGCCAAGAATTGTTCTAACACACTTTTATTTTTATAACAGTGGTTATTATAATTTTATCACCATCATCACCATCCATTATATTTGATTTAGTTTCCAGTGTTCTTGCCATATTTGAGTCCGTTTTACAGCAGGCTACCTGACTTTCAGAAAGGCTACTGCTCTCTCAAAGTCTCAGAAAGAGCCAGTAGTAAGTGGCAGAACTAGGACTTGAACCTAGCTCTTCTGTTCTTGCTCCAGTAGGTTTCACAGTGCTCCATTAAGTCATACAAGTCCACAGAGCACCCCAAGGACCACTGTGGGAGGAACTGGGAAGGCTGGACCGTGGTGGAAAATGATGGTGGTGATGACAAAGTTGAAAATAATAACTGCAACAAGCCCAGCTGAGATGGTTCTTTCCAAACCCCTCCATTCCTTCCCCTCCATTAGCAGTTAGCATAGTTGTCCTTCAGTACCCAGTATTCGTGGGGGATTGGTACCAGGACACTGCCCCCCTATCAAAATCTGAGGATGCCCAAGTCCCTTATATAAAATGGTGTAGTATCTGTATATAATCTATGCACATCCTTTCATATACTTTAAACCTGGGCCCCCGACTGGTACCGGTCCATGGTCTGTTAGGAACTGGGCTGCACAGGAGGTGGGCGGAGGGTGAGCAAGCATTACTGCCTGAACTCTGCCTCCTGTCAGATCAGCAGCGCATTTGATTCTCATAGGAGCAGGAACTCTATTGTGAACTGTGCATGTGAGGGATCTAGGCTGTGCATTCCTTGTGAGAATCTAACTAATGCCTGATGAGGTGGAACAATTTCATCCTGAAAGCACCACTGCCCCACCCCCCACCACCTCTCTTGTGGAAAAATTCTCTTCCAAGCAACTGGTCCCTGTTGCCAAAAACGTTGGGAACTGCTGCTTTAAATCATCTCTAGATTACTTATAGCACCTAATATAATGTAAACGCTACCTAAATAGTTATTGTACTGTATATTTTATTTGTACTATTTTCTACTGTTGGATTGAGATTTTTTTTTCCTGAATATTTTTGATATGCAGTTGGATGGAGGGACACCTATATAGCAATGTACAAAAGCAGATGACTAATTAATAGTGTAATGAATCTGTTGAAGCTGTTGAACCCCCTCATTTACTTTACTAATTAGATCTATATTTCCTTTGCTAATCTGACCTTTGTTTCCTGAAAAGCTAAAACAAAACAAGCATCTGATGGCTAAAATTAATTCTGCCAAAGGCCTCTGCTTACAGTGATGCAACAACAAGGGAGTGGAAGGACCTATACTTCACCAGCCTGTGCAGTTTAAGTTGATCTCTTTATTACATTTGAACTGTACACAAATATCGGGTTTGAAAAAGACTTTTGTTAAAAACTCAAAGGGAAAGGTGTGGCCAATTCAGCCTTCCATACAATGGCAATTTTGTATCCTGCTAACTCTGTCTCCAGAAAGTGGGTTAGGGAGTCTGGGCGACTTCTTGGCCTCCTAGGTTCCTTCTCCCTCGGGAGGGATGTAGCCAAAATGTACCCTAGAGTAAAAGGTCTGTGGAGGCTGGTGTAGTGTGGCTCATGCCTGTAATCCCAGCACTTTGGGAGGCCCAAGCAGGAGGATCGCTTGAGGCCAGGAGTTTGGGACCAGCCTGGGCAACATAGTGAGACCCCCCCTCTAAAAAATAATAAGTTAAAAAATTAGCTGAGTGTGGTGGTGTGTACTTGTAGTCTCAGCTACTCAGGAGGTTGAGGTAAGAGAATTGCTTGAGCCAAAAGATTGAGTCTGCAGTGAGCCATGATTGCACCACTGCAATCCAGCCTGGGAGATGGAGTGAGATCCATTTCTTAAAATAAAAAAAAGGTCCGAGGGTAGTCCTGCCACCGTGACCACCCCCCGGCCTTTCTCCAAAGAACACTTTTATTCACAATATTCCAGACATGTGATTAACAGCACTGTCTTATTTCATTATTTAAATATTCCGCCCATGGATGTTTTTTCTCCTAACTAGAGCAGACTGGAATTTCTCAGGGGTGAGGGGCTTATTTTGCAAGACTCCGTCTCTAATGCTATAGATATAAAAGAAATGTAAAAGTTATCACTTGAATGTACTAAATAAATAAATGGGAAAATCTGAAGACATCATGTTGATTTTTTGAAAGGATAAAACACTGGGGAAGGGGACTCATGCTCTTTTGATATCAATCCTATGTGGAGTACATCATGCTAAGGAATCAAGGCAAAACCATAGAGCAGGCGAAGAGAAACAAGACCTAGACTGAGCAGCGAGCTCAAGCAATCCATTGATTGTGGGCCAGGAATCTCATTCCTGCTGTTTCCAACTCCACCTTACTAGGTACCTTTTAAGATCATTTTCTGTTTCCTTGTTTCTCTTTTAGAACCTCCCTAAGAAAAGGGGCCACCTGTGTGGAATTGTCCCTGAAGTGGGCAGTGGTGGGGGTGTGAATAAGCCAGTTGTTCTGGCAGTGGACTTGTGAAGCTTAAAAATGAAGATGTGAGAAGAACTGAAAAGGTATCGTTTAGATTTGGATTATCATAAGTGGCTGAACATGCACATAATAAACACAGAATTAGGAAAATTCTTAAAATTTTAAAACTTAAAAACTAGTAATTTTCTAGTATTAGGAATGCAAAATCTAAGACAGAGGCCCTTCATCCTAATATTCTTCAATATATGTACAAAAGGCCAAATTCCCTCAACAAGTCCATAGACAGTTCCTGGAATTTAACATGGGGGTTAAGGTTTTAGTATTTCCTCCACAAGCTGAAGAGTGATGATTCCTTTCTCTGTCTCTTTCTAAACTCAGGAAAGCTATGCAAATCCCTTATGTAGACAAAGCTTTTAGCAGATCTGGCAAATGAGATCTGTTCTTAAGAAAGAGCACTTGGCAAAGTAACTGCTATTTTGTACACATCTGTTTTACATCTGTTCAAACCTAAATTCCTTCAGAGGAGGGGCAATGTCATCCTAGCTCAGAATTGGCATTAATAAATCTTATGCTAAATCACCAACATCTTTTGGTAAAATAGCTGTGTTTAATTAATGAAACAGACTTCCAGATTAAGTTCTGATGAGGTCCTCTAGGTGTCTTCAGAGTGTTTTATAATGTCTTCTCTCCCAAGTTATTGTTAATATATTCTGTGACCTTTCCACAACAGAAAGTCATTTTAACATGTGGCCCATGAAGTTTCTGAATTTTTACTTCTTTTTAAAGGATCATGCTGCTGCTTTCTGGGATGATCACTGATGTTTACAATGAGCCCCATCCCCCACTTTTTAAACTCCATAAATATTTAGGACAAATAACCCTAAATATTTGTCCATGATAGAGCTCCTGGGTCCCTTCCTTTAATTGGTGCCTGCTTTATGATTTTGCCAGTGCTTCCCAGTAGCACACAATCAATGCACATTTTGAACTTGTATTCTTAAAAAATCTGCAGCCACAAACGTGGCTCATGTCCTAAATAGTAGGTGCTGAATAGATCTTCAATGCTTTTTTGTCCAGCCTGCAAATATTTTATATTATTTTGCCATGAAGAAAGCTGCCTGAGACTATGTCGACAGTTTCCTGTAATGTAGATGCCTTGTCAATAATGGTAAGTATGGTGCAGAGTGAACAAATCCATAAATCTCCAAGTCACATATTACTTGCTCATCTGGGGCTGAGCTGCCTGAGTCTCCATGGATACCAAGGGAGCATCTTCAATTCAGGGAACTCCCAGGGAGAGCAGACTCTTTCTCACCCCCGGAATCTGCAAGCCTGGCATAAAAAAGTGAGGGTCCTTGAGAACATTACCTTTGTAGATCCTTTTCATTAACCCACTAGAGACTAAATTCCAGGTCGCTTTTGGTTTCCTCCCACTCCCTTTAAGAGAAAAATCTCCTGGAGAGGGTCAGGAGGCACAGGTAGCATGAGAGCTGACTGGGATTTCTGAGACTGTTTGAATATTTTTCCCTCGAAACTTTGATGGGAATTCCTGCATCAGAAGTGATATATTTTTCTATTTTATAGTTGTGTTTTCAGAGAGAGGGTTTCTCTAAGGAGAAGGTGAATATTTAGGCACTGAGACAGCCCTGGAAGTAGAAAATGGGCATATTACAAGCACAGCCAAGCATCAATGTAAGTCAAAGTCCCCACAATATGCCTTGGAAGCAAAAAACATATGTCTCTGTAGGAAAGTAGCCTATATACATTATAAGAGCAAAGCTATGGTTCCATATGTTCCATAACTGTAATCGTTCCTCAAGATAGGAAAATAAAAACAAAGAAAAATGGAGTCCCTACCATTCTTACCTCCTGCCAATTATCAGCTCCCAGAATACATTGTCTATACTTTTAACTTTGGTGGCAGATCATTCTGCTTAGCAGTTACCAACTCTTAGTTCTGTGCTGCAGATCTTAGCTGCAATGCACCCAAATAAACTATAAAATGTAACCTTGTTGCCTTATCCTTTTTCTTATAGTAGTTAATTTTATGACACCAAATAATTCTTCCCTCAGTAAAATTATGCATCTGAGAAAACCAATGGTAATTCTTTCAAAACTTGTCTTTTGATCTGCTTGTTCAAGGACTTATTTTAGTATCTTTTTAAAGAATTTTTTTTCTACAGGAAGCACTTCCTTTTTCTAGTAGATGATTCTAGAATTATGGCTTATGCTAAAACTGTAAGAGAATGCCTGCACCACAGTGCGTAGGTCACACATCAGGTCGGGGGTGTTTCATGAGCAAAGGAGCCATTATTATAACAATCAAAAGGCAGCAGCCTTCTGCCCAGATAGCAATGTTGGCTGCTAGTATTAAACCTCCATCAAGATCACAAGTAAGGCATGACTAAGTAAAAACCTACTTGTATTTTCTATAAATGTATTTTGGGATTTGGACCAGTGCTGTAAGGATCCAGTGGTCATCTTTACTGCATGTGTCAATATACAGCATGGGTCTATTAAGAACGATCCTCCAAGCATCAAGCACATACAATTGTACTCAAGTGTTCAGTGGGGGAAACTCCCAAAGCAGAGTAAACAAGAAATAGGTAAAGTTAGTTTGACTGAAGAGAATGTTCTAACTCCAGTACCCCTGCATACAATTAATATCAGGGTGGATATAGAGAAAATGTCAAGGAGCTGTAGGGATAAGATACCAGTTATAATGTGTGCATTGTCTTGGGTTCTGCTTTCCTCGCGCAGGCACTCTGGGGTTGCTGGGCAGACATTTTGAAACTCTGGCTTTAGAACGAATTACTCAGGAAGCCTGATAGAAGTGACAATTCTCAGCCTACCCCTAGAAACTGTGATTGAGTAGATCCGGGGAGGGGCCTATGGATCTGCACTCCAACTACAGCCCAGGTGGGTGTTCAGACCATAGCTAGAAACTGGTTTGAGAAACTAGAGAAAGAATCTGGACTTCGATGAGAGTGCAAGAATTTTCACTCCAGCTCTACCATTTACCCCATGTGTGACCTCTGACGTGGTTCCTAGACTGCTCTCTAATTCAGTTTCTTAGATATAAAAGAGTGATAATTGAAAAGGCTAAAATATGTAAAGCTCTCTGTAACATTCTTGGCACAAAGTTTAATAGTGTGTGAGCCCCTTCACCTTCTCTTCTA
Source organism: Macaca nemestrina (assembly GCF_043159975.1). Classification (NCBI taxonomy): domain Eukaryota; kingdom Metazoa; phylum Chordata; class Mammalia; order Primates; family Cercopithecidae; genus Macaca; species Macaca nemestrina. The sequence continues at coordinate 48,574,107 of NC_092127.1, read as the reverse complement.
TATAGTAACATTTTTTTTTGAATGCTTATTATGGACCAGGTACTTTTCTAAGGATTATTGCATTACATTTAATCCCATGAGGTAGGTATTCTCTAAATTACCTCCATTTTACAGATGAGGAACTAGAAGTACAGAGAGGTTGAGCCATTTGTCCAAAGTTACACAGATAGCAGGTGGCAGGGCTGGGCCTTGACCTAGCTTTACTACCAAGAACGTACATTATTTTCAGGGACATAAATGAGGGATGGGGAATTTCAACACCTCTCTCTGCTGTCTAACAAAGACCTACACTTTACTTATAGTGCCTTTAGCATCTGATCGTGTTCCTTGATGCCCCACCAGATGAAGAGACTACTACCACTCAGTGTGGATGGACACATACAATTTTATTTGGCCCCAAAGGTGTTGTTCTATCATAGGGCTTGGATGCTAGGAATATACTACTCCTAAAATTAGGAACTGCCTTACTTGTAGAGGCATATTTAAATTTTTCCAGATATTAGAGAGCCTTAGGTTCACTTAAGAAAAAAAATGATGCACACATTTTTTTTTTTTTTTGAGTTCTCTCTCTTATGAGGTAAGCTGCAACTACAGTTTCATTTCTAGGAGTAATCAGGAGACCCATGACCAGAAATTTCTATGATCCCTGCTGAGACATGGCTAGCTACTATGACATAAAGTTGATGGTACTGAGTAACATGTATGTATATGTGCGGGCATGCATTTATGCTAGATAAAAGCACAGATGTGCATGTGTGTCAAAGTACTGCTTTAGGTACAAATGTCTGACACATATGCTATGCATATATGAACATGTTGTAGGTTTATTTTCCTACATAGGTGCATGGGCACACTTGGTATACAGATGTGCACAGGCACACATGCTTCCACATATGCATGCATGTATGTGCTTGTGTATGCAAGTATTTATGTATCCAACTACACATATTTTATCTCAGTTTTTTAACAAGGAAAATACGCTTTTTAATCCATTGAGTTCCTGCTTAAACTTTGATTTCTAAATCCTATTTTCTAATTAACTCCTTATTTAAATAACAGTGGCAGTATTATTACGGTATTATTTTTCTTTTAAAAATTCATTCCACTGTTCTTGTGCACAGCAGGAGTATTAAATGCAGCCAATACTTTATTGTGCTGACAGCCCTGATTAAGGCATACGTCTTAATTTAGAGAAATGAGTGATTTGTTTGACAAAAAAATTTTGATGGAACTCTAGTCTATAAATCTACTAATTGTTCCTCCGTGCTGCGAACATTAGATATCAGTGTGATTCTACTAATAGGGTTTTTTTTTTTTTTTAAATGAGATCTAATAGGAACATTCAAAACATTGATCTTAGCACTGTGTGTGAAAGAAGTACTGCTGCCCTGAAACTGTCCATAAATTTGGGATTGCAAGGCTGCAGTGAACTGCAGAGGACTTGCTTTGCCTTAAAAAGGCTGAACCAAGTGTCACCATAAGGAAATGTGGCCCAGGATTCCTGCAGCTTCCAGCTTTTCCAAATTAAAAATTCAGGTTTCTATGTAAAACCTTGCCAAATTTAAATGTGGGCTCCTCACTGAACTTTATCAGAAGCATTCTGAAGACAAAACACATTTCATATGTAGGCAGGCAGAGTCACAGGTGGCACCAGTTTGATACCTCTGCCTAGAATAATCCTGGAAATTTCTAGACATCTAATTCTACATCGAACTCTATCCAGTTATTCTGAATGATAAGCCAAGGCTGGAGATTGGTGGTGGTGGTGTGTGTGCATGTGTGTGCATGAGTGTATGCATGTGTGTGTGTGTGCACAAGGAACCTGGCTTGACTCTTATCCTGGTGTCCTGGTGTGTGCTCCTTGGGAAGCCTATGGAGCGAGGAGGAAGAACTGTCTTCTAAGCATCCTTGCACGCTCCAAATTATCCAAACAAAATGAAGGGTGTCCTAACTGATAACCACAATTGTGTCCTGGAGAGATGTGGGGAGGAGAGTCTGGTTAAATCACTTGAGCTGCAATATATTTTCTTTTCTCCAGAAGTTTTCCCTGAAAAATTTTCCCCAAAGGCGAGGAGAAACTTGCAGTGAGGATCACCACAGAAGAAACTGGTGAGGGAGTTAGATATTTCTGTATTTTAAAAGGTATCTTAGTAGGTTTTCTCTCTCTCTCTCTCTCTCTCTCTCTCTCTCTCTCTCTCTCTCTGTCCCATTTGCTGCAAACTTGGAGATTAGGTTGGTGCAAAAGAAACTGCGGTTTCTGCCATGACTGCAATTTATTTTGCACCAACCTAATAGCGTGGATATTTCCAAAATTTTCTTCCAAGTTGTCCCCTGAGGTTCAACTTATAAACACAAAAAGATCATGAAGACCTAGAAATCTGAAATTGCTGCTTTATTCATAGAGCAGTTGTCTACAGGTCATTATGCTCAAAACACTAAGGTTACTGGCAGGGCCACTGTCTGTTGAATACAATACAGAGTCATGTGTAGAAAGGGCATAATTACAACTTTCTAGGAATTGACACTAACGGGTTGCCGATTTACTGATGGGCTGACTAGTGATGATGCTGATAACCTCAGATGTTTCTCTGGAAATAAGGTTGTAAGGACACTCATACTTTTATATGAGATCATGGTCATAAAGACTGTAGCTAGTAACTCAGTAACACTCAAATGATCAATTAGAGAAAAAGAGAAATAACTACAAGCAAGCAAGCCATCCTGCTCAGGAACTAAAGTAGTCGTGGTAACTGAAGAAGAGCAAGGTGATGTCAGTTTTCATTCCCACAAGCAGATGGTTTAGGATACAATCTAGAGCTCTCAGGCCTCGACACTACATCTTGGAAACTGACAAAGATACCCTGCAGACATTTTTATATCTAGAAATTTCGATTTCATCAATATATATACCATGATGTGTCTGACCAATATCATTCTCATGAAGAGGTGGTGTGTGGGGTGGGGAGAGAAGTAACATTTATAATTTCTTAAATGTCAGGCACCAAGCTAGGAACTTTATATATATATTGATTCATTTAATCTTTACAACAAACCTATGAGGTAGGTTCTATTTTGACAATTTCCATGAAGAGGAAACTGGGGCCCAGATATATTAAGTGAATTGGTGACAGCTAGTAAGTAAGTGGCCAGACCAAGATTTGAGTCCAGATCTGTCTGACTCCCAAGTCATGCAGTTTTTTGAAACCTACATTATCTCACAGTAGGGTCATCTTTATTTATCATGGGTTAATATAAAATAGTAAGGGTCATGTAGATGGTATAAAACAAAAATGAAAAGCTGCATTTAAGTCTTCAGTGGTTTCTGGGCATTTGGTTTTATGACATTAGCAGGGCATTTGCAGAAATTTATGCACAGTTAGACGTTAGAATCTTTCTCCGTGACATTTTCCTTTGCTGCTGTTTCCGCTATTTCATCTCTCTCTGATGCTTTTAATTCCATTTCTGCTGCATAGTACAATATCAATAACGATAAATAATAAATCGTCAGTCCATTTCTACAAGGCATTAGTCTCCCTCTCCTCTTGTGATGGGGGACCAATTTAACACTGTGCTCCTCTTTCACACAGGGGTAGGGTCACACTCTCGTTCCACAGAAACTGGCTATACAGAGAATTGTTTGCTAGTGCCTTGGTCCAGCCTGAATATCATTGGAAAATATATTTATTATTTTCATTAGCAGCCAAAATATAAATATACATTGCAATACATTCTCCTTTACCTTTCATTACTGTTGTTGGTTTCCCTTAAAATTCAACATATTCATTTACTCATCCAACTAATGTTTATTAAATCTAACTGTATGCCATAGACTGTGCTGGGTTTTAGAACATAAAGGTAAAAAGTCACACAGTCCAAGCCTTTGAGGATCTATACATTTAAGGGAGTAACGGGCGATTTCTCAAGAAATTGTACCAGAGATAGCTATTTGAAAGTAGATAATTGTAAAAGAAACACCAGATTCTGCTTGGAGGAGCAGAGAAAATATCTCAGAGAATACAGCAGATGAGATGTGCTGGAAGGATATATAGGATTTGGCAGGTGGAGAGAGAAGCATGGGAAGACAGTGTACCTGGAACCACAAGTGGCTTAAAATGCTTCTGTGTAAAGAACCAGATGGGAGTGGTGAAGAGTCATGGAGAAAGATGCAGAGGCCAAATGCTTAATGATTTTGTTAGATTAGGCAGATGGAGATTGTAACCCATAGATAATAAAAATGTTTGGAGCAAAACACTGACAAAAACAGGTTTCTATAAATGACTACCCAGGAAGCAGGATGAGCACAGACTGGAGGATGGTAGGACCAGATACAGGGAGATAAGAGCTGATAAGGGCATGAATTATAGTAGTGGCAGAGGGAAATGGCACATGGAGAGATATTTAAAAAGCAGAATGAACAGGGTTGGTGATTGTTTCACTAAGGAGGCCAATAGCATGGAAAAAATATAGGGTAGCTACAAGTTATTAGCGTGAGCACTGGGAAGTAATTTTACTGTAAAAATGAAAGTCACTAACTTATAAAATGAACCTATATGCTAGTGTAATGCAAATATAGCATGTAAAAAGGCAACGCTCTTTACAATTTGGTACACATTTTCTGAAGCCAAGTATATCATGCAAAGGCATAATTTTCACTGTAGTAAAAAGCACATTTTTGCAGGGGACGTTAAAGCAAAGTACGTATTGAACTAGTGAATTCGTTATTTGATGGCATGTCAACAGACCTTTTTGTTTTTTCCTTATTTTTTAAATTTAATTTTCAGATCAAATTTAAATTTTCAATATTTATTTCTACACAACATTTTGGCTTAAATAACCTGCTATCATAACTATTATTGTTAAAATTTACACTAAAGTCTGTATAAGAACCAGGTGAATACTGCTTAACAGCATTTTGGGAGCAGAGGACTGTGATGTTTGGAGACAGGGTCTGTTGCATATAGGAATCCCAGAAGGAGACCAGGCTACAGCTGTGGACGGAGGCCAACTGTGCTGCTGTTCCAGCCTCCTCCACCTGCTGTCTTCTTAGCCATTCATCTGAAATGCAGATAGGCAGATGCTGGATCTCACAATGACCTTCACTAGTCTGAAGAATGTGGCGCAGGGAGAAAGCTGAGGGCACAGTTCCTTGCTAGGTTGGCTCAGTGGTGCCGGAAGGAGAAAGATGGCGAGAAGGGCTTGTAAGTGAGGATGCAAGACCTTGAACCTTTCTAGTGAGACTTGGAAAGGCGCTAAGACAGGCGTTCTAACTTTAATCATGGCGCTAGGGGCCTGAAAAAGATCTTAGAAATCACCTAACAGAAATGCAGAAAGGGTAAGTGACTTGTTCAAGGTCACACAGCTAACTGGGGGCCAAACCAGGACTAAGACCCCAATTTTCCTGCCTCTGGCTAGTGGTGTTTCCGTGATATCAGTTTACCTCAAGTAGCTCCAATGATGTCCTAATAGTGACACTTTCCTTTCTTCTGAACCACTGAATTTCACTTCGGAAATATTTTGACTTACAGAACCCTCAGACTCTGAATTTTCAAAGCCAGTTCTTATGTGAGCCAAGAGGCATTTTCAGCTGCTCCTGCTTTCTTAATCTCTGAATGATGGCACTTCCCCATGATTTGCTTTAGAATCGAAATGCAAACAGAAATGTTATCTTATTTACACGAGACCCTCTTCAGACACTGAAAAAGTGCTGACCTGTCAGTTGTGTTTCCTGCCATCAGCTGCTGCCTCACTGCCGAGATCCATGCACAGTGTGTCACTGTCTGGTAAACTGCAGGTCTGTCCCCCAAGCCCTTTGCCCGGCTCATGCTGGTAACAGCTGCTGAGCCATGTCAAAAGCAAGACACCATTGTGAGGAATTAATCCATTGGAGATGGTGCTATCAATGAGTAACTCAGGGCATATGAGACAATCTCCTAGCAATGAATGAATGGATTTAATCTGTTGGCTGAGTTACTTCAGTTCAGGAAGACAAGTTTCTTCTGGGTGAGTGGTTGTGTCATACTCAGGCTGAATGCTCCAAGTGGCAATATATCTACGGTCTAAATTGATTGATTCTCTTACAGGCTGTTTGTGAATCTGCAGATCCTCAACCCTCCCTGTCCGAAGTAGCAGGCACACAAAACAGGAAAGGCCTGGCAGTCTCTCCTTCAGTGGGCTTTCTTGGATTGGCAAGTGTTTTCAATGGAGGAGAAATGTTATCGTGCAAAACCCTGTGGATCATGGATTGGAGAGTTGCCATCTGCAAAGCTTGACGATGGAGGCATTTGTTTATTGCAGAGATCTTTGCTTTTTGGAACAGCTGTGTCTCTCGTGAAGCTGCCTTCCGGCACCACTGAGCCAACCTAGCAAGGAACTGTGCCCTCAGCTTTCTCCCTGCGCCACATTCTTCAGACTAGTGAAGGTCATTGTGAGATCCAGCATCTGCCTATCTGCATTTCAGATGAATGGCTAAGAAGACAGCAGGTGGAGGAGGCTGGAACAGCAGCACAGTTGGCCTCCGTCCACAGCTGTAGCCTGGTCTCCTTCTGGGATTCCTATATGCAACAGACCCTGTCTCCAAACATCACAGTCCTCTGCTCCCAAAATGCTGTTAAGCAGTATTCACCTGGTTCTTATACAGACTTTAGTGTAAATTTTAACAATAATAGTTATGATAGCAGGTTATTTAAGCCAAAATGTTGTGTAGAAATAAATATTGAAAATTTAAATTTGATCTGAAAATTAAATTTAAAAAATAAGGAAAAAACAAAAAGGTCTGTTGACATGGAGCTGGTGAGCTAGAGGGCTCAGAAGTAAGGGGGTGATGTTGCTCCAGGGACCTGGCACGTTAAGAGTCATGGAAATGACTGTCTGGAGTAGTGTTACAATCTGCAAATGCTTTGTTTTATATAGAAGTAGTCGCTGTGGCTTAACTATTTCCTGAAGGGGAGATGACAGTGGGGCCTAAAATCTTAAATGGCTGGCTAATTCTCTTGCCTGCCACAATGGAATGTCCTCACAAATCAAAGCAATCATCTTTCCAGGGCTAATGTGAATCTTATAGGCACCAAGGGAGATCATTCTCCTGGTTGGTTCCAGCTGGCATATTTATCCATAGTCAAGAACAGAGACTTCGCCATTTCAGGCTTTAATGCAAATCAAAAAAGCAGACATGGCTACTCACTCTTGCAACTCCCTCATCAATACTGGAATGGTTGATTTAAATGTGTTTATTTCTGAGGGCACCAGTATATTCTGTAGTCACATAAAACCTGGACATTGCTGTTGTGCAAATGCAGCAACGTGCAGCTGCACATGTGAAACAGAAATGTGAAATTTATGCCAACCCTCCCTTTTTGTCTCAGTTGTCTTGATTTACAGAGGTTCCCTGAAAAAGTCCTGAATGCACATTCTTTCTCTTGTTTTGCTGTTTGGGCTGTGGTCAGAGCAGGTCTACAGGCATTTACAAGTTTTGAATAGAGATGTTCTAAATACTTCATCAATTGGTCCCTCAATAAACTTGGAACTTAAAAAATATAAAGAATAAATGTCATTTCTGGCCTTATTTTAAGAGAATGCATCTTTGGGAGCAATGAATCCCATAGAGAAGTTTATATTGAGTTCCCCAAATTAGAGAAAGCAAATCCTTGCAGACTAAACACAAACCTCTGAATGAACTCTTTGGAAGTTTTTCCCATAATGAGTTGGAGTATGTGTCCCTGGAAAGCTCCTGGGTGTTTTGCAGTGGTAGGTGTCAGAGCTGGCATGAAAACCACTTTTCTCTGTGCTGTAGCTTCAGCTGTGCTTTAACAATTTTGTCTTGTAAGTGCATTTTGAAAAGTATTCACATATATATATATGTATGTGAATATATATACATATATATGTATTTTTTTTCCCCCCAAAAAGGCTAACCCATTTTAGGGCCTGTAGTTTAGTAGAGATAGTGGCTAAGAATGTGCTCCTTAGTTGAAAACCATCAAGACGTTTAGGAGTTAATTCTCTTGCACTTTCATGGGACTCTTTCTGCCTCAGTTTCTACTGAAGTGACGTGAATAACAAAGAAGCAGGAGACAGACTCTCCCTCCCCTACCCATCACTCTGCTCTGTGCCCCATTGCCAGATGTGCAATGAAATGTATAAAGGGGAACCTGTTCGGTAATTCTTGACCCCATCACCCGTTTTGAGGCAATAAAAATGGAAAAGGAGGAAAAGAAGATGGGGTAATTGGTAAAGAAATTGTCAACGGACAGAGCGATGTCATGCTGAATCCTGCTCCTCTAGTGAAAGGGGTGGAGAAGGGGCATGTTCCAATCCCAGGCCTGTGAGGGATTGCTGCAAGGGAATCCTCAACAAGATTTTGAAATATGTTACCTGTAGGTTGGACTCAGCAAAAATGTCTCAAACTTTCGTGAACTCAGTCTCCTTCCTGCCTGCAACCTTGAGAGGAGGCCCAAGACCTTCGTGGGGTCAAAGGCTGGAGACTGCTGCTGTCCTCGAAGAGGACTGTCAGGGCAGGTGATGTATCAGTGTCCTAGAGGTGAATGGGGTTAATGTGGGCCCTACCCAAAAGGAGCTCCTGGAGAGGTGAGGAGACATTAGGAGACAGAGGCTGAAAATGGACTCCTGGGTGCGCAGGATGCTCATGAGTAAGCAAGAGAGACCCATCTGTCCCAAGTTGTAGGAAATACAAGGGACAGTGCCCAGCAGAAAAAAAAATTTTTTTGGGGTCTGTGTTTGCAACTTACAGGGACTCTTAGGATTTAAAGGTACTCTTAGAACTATCAGTTACCCAAGAGTAGCAGAAAAATCTTGGGCCTGCTAGAATTTTCATCCAGGGGCAAGGAACTCTGACAACCACTGAATACATTTTAAGTGTCAATGTAGCAAAAATAAAGATGCATTTTGAATGGTCCCCCACATCTGCCTGAGCCTTGGGTCTACCACCCACCATGGCTCAAAAATATTCAAGGAAAATGAACAATAAAAATAATACAACAACAAAAAAATACAAATAAAAGTCAATATGCTAGAACAACTATAATATTAGGTATTATAAGTATCAAGAGGTGATTTAAAAGTATGGAGGATATGCAAATATTATACCATTTTATATAAGGAACTTGAACATCCTCAGATTTGGGTATCTTTGGGGGAAAGGGGGTATCATGGAATGAATTCCTTGTGGGTATCAAGGGATGACTGTCTGTTCAACACGTTAGATACACTCCTCTTTCCCCAAGGATCAGAGTTGATGGGAAGTTAGCAAAGGAAAATTTCCCAGAGGAAATCCATATCATTTTTCATTTCAACTGGCCAAGTTTTAGCCTTTACATTAATTCATGTGTACTGCTTCTTTCTGAAAGTTTGAAGATCAGGTCTCCTGGCCAGACACATCATGCCAAGTGCTTTTCAGAATGTATGGGCAGATGTGCCATATCTTGATTCTGCCATTCCCACCCTCCATGGGCCAACAGTTGGTTCCCTCTAGTCTGAGATGGAAGAAGGGCCAAGTGGGTAACGATCTGCAGGCAGTGCTAGAGGACTTGTGTAGTGACTCAGTAAGGGGAATAAAGAAATGAATGGCAATGTCAACAACCTCCTTGAAAAATCACAGGAAGGTTTCAGACCCCCCCAAGATGTGGAGTGGCACTCAACGTTTTTAAGAAGGTGTAATAAAGTCATCTTTTCTGTGTCTTTCTCTAGCTTCTCTCTTGAGTCTCCAAACATACAGGGCTGTCTGTTTCACTGTGTTTTCCTTTGGTTCTAAGGAACTGTTTTCCCCTGTGGAAGCAAATCCAACAATCTGCAGCCTGAGCTTGAGAAGTTAAAGGCAAAGTGTGTTTTTGGCATGATCAGGCCTACAGATAAAGACTGGTGAGTGACGTGTGGGCATTCATACAAATGACCACTCACATGAAGATGGAGGAGAAACGCTGTTCTAGGACTGCCGTGTGAGGTTTTAAAAGGGGAAATGTCAGAAACATTAAAAATATGTACTTAAAAACATCTTTCTTCCAGTGTCAGACTTGCAACAAGTTTGAATTTCCTTGGCTCTGCAAATGTTTTTCATTTTTTTTTCTCCCTGGGAGCTGAAGATGATCCTTTAATGCTAGATTTTTCTACTTTCAGTCTGAAGGCAATCTGTTCTACATCTTTGCTCCATGAGTGCTGAAATGACTTTGACATGCATTTGATCTACTGCACATGGGCCAGGAAAGAATGAATAGAGGTTGGAATGAGAGTATAAGTAGGAAGTAAACAAATTTTTGATCTTTTAAGAGATTTAGAAAAACAGAAGAACTGAACAAATAAACTAAATGGGAAGTGACTAGGTAACTGTGTTAATTTCCCCGCCCGTTCTGTCTCTGAGCATAGCGTCGCTAAGCCTGGGCTCTGGGGCCAGTGGCCCAGTGAGTTCCAGCCCCACCTGTCACTTATGACCTTGGGTCAGTGACATTAATCTCTCTATGCCTCCATTTCTGCATCAGTAAGATGAAGATAAAAATACTATTTACCTCATAGGGTTGTGGTGAGCTAATACATGAAAAAGGCTTAAAAGGGTGCCTGGTACGTAATAGGTACAACGTATTTGTTAGCTGCTGCTATTTCTTCCTTTCTAGTAATTTCCTGGGTCTGTGGAGATGTGAGGAGGGGAAAGAATAATTTGAAGAAAAGTCATGTCCAACCTCCACTGGGTTATTTATTTGCAATTTATAGCAATATTGTATATCCGACAACACTTATGTCTATCTCCTCATGATTTTTGAATAGCATTAGAGTTGAGTACAATACTGTTGATGAAAACTTGAATCTTTTGATTCATTTAGTTATGCATTTGTGTTTGTTCATTTATTCATTAAATCTTTATTTGAGTAAGTCACTAGGCAATTAAAAAAATCTGTAAAGAGCAGAGGCTTTTTCTCCTACGGAATTACAGCCACTTAGTTAATGGTATAACCATTAACAAATAACCAGAGTGTTCATATTTGTAAAATTCTGAGAAATCCTAATAAATAAAACTAACCAGAAATATATGGTTTAGGGAAAATATTTCGTGAGAAAATTTAGTTTCTATACTAGGAAACCGATAGCCATATTTATATATGCCATCAGTCTTCTGACTGTAGGTATTGTCATACCACTCTTATTTCTTTATGCCATCTTTACCAGTAGTTTCCTTCGAAATTGCCTGGTATTCTTTTCTTCTGTTATGAACAGAAGGTCTCTATTTCAAGCTTAGATTGAACACGTTTACCTCAAGTCATTCAATAAACATCTACAGAATGGTCGCTATGAACTAAACACTCTGAGTCTATTTTATGCAAAAACAGTTTAGGGATTACAAATTACATGGATATAGATCATACTTTTCTATTTTTTGAAGTATTTTAACCCACAATATATTTACATATTTTTTATTTTGGATGTAATTTAACCCACATTAAATTAAAATGCTTTTTTATTTGTCATCTTGGCTTTGCTAAAATGTATGAAGTATGTAGCCACTCTTCAAAATAAGGAATCTGATAGATGACATATCTTCTCTTGAAAATCAAATGGTCATTCTTTTGCAAGGATAATGATCCTTTAAAAAATTTTTGTTTTCAAAAGCATGCTCATGCCTTACATGTTTTTCAACTGCTGGCAAAATTTTATCAGACCTTCCAATATATTTCACTAAGATCACTTATGGCCATCTGTGTGATGGTAACCAAAGATGTCCAATAAATGGAAACATTTTGAGACCACTTGGTACACCAAAAAGAGGACTTACTATTTGACCTGAGTCAGACATTTAGTCCTCTGGGGCATAATTTTCTCATGACAAAAATTAGTAGTATATTTTGGTAAGAATCAAATGACCTTTAACGTTCTCTGTCATTTAAAGTACTAGGATTCTAGATCTATGCACTCCAATATGGTAGCAACTAGCTGTATGTGATTACTAAGCATTTCAAATGTAGCTAGATAAATTAGTTTTATAGTGTCTCAATAGTTTTAATTTTGAAGATAAATATAAGTTTATATTGTCTTAATAGTTTTAAATATTGTCTCAATAGTTTTAATATTGGAGACAATATTTTGTCTTAATACAAAATTAATTTCTTTACTGTTTGCTTCTTGAGCCACTTTATTTAAAAACATTCTGAAATGTGCTATAAGTGTAAATAAAATACACACCAGATTCTGAAGACTGAGTACCAAAAAAATGTAAAATATTTTGGATATACAGGGTTAAGTAAAAAAATATTATTAAAATGAACTTCATTTATTTTTTAATGTTTAGTGTGGCCATAGAAAAATTTAAATTACATGCATGACTTGCATTATATTAATATTGGGTTGCACCTGTCTAAACCTTCAAAATAAAGGGATCAAAATCCATCTTTAACAGCTTTTAAATGCCTAACGGTCAACATTTCAATACTGAGATCTTTATATCTGTAAAAGTCAAGTTTCTCAAGGTAAAGGTCCTATTTATCAAAAACTAGTAAACCTTGCATGTGCAGATATTTCTCACCAAACTCCTCTTCAAGTCACCTTCTGTCAAGGTCCTGTAAAAATGGTATGGTTACAACATTCAATGTTCAAATCCCATGGGATCATCTCAGCTATATAATAAAAGATGATCAGGAAATAAATCAAAAGGTTAAGAGTGATTGTTTCCAAGTAGTAGAGCCCTCAGTGATTTTTTTCATTCTTTTTTAGTCTTTCCTTTTTCTTTCAATTTTTCAACAAGGAAGTTTTTTCATCAGAAAAATACATATCTTTACATTTTAGCATGCTTTCATAAATTTTATAAAATCCCAAATATGTTAAAAAAAGACCAACTTCAAAGAAAATATCCCCAAATGCTTCAATCTGCTTTTCTACATTTCCAAATTTCTATAGTGAATAGGTTACTTCTATCAAGAGAAAGAAATACACTTTGTTTAAAAATTGCAATATCCACTCACTCTTTTAACCTTAAACCTGAGCTAATTTGCATCTGATTTTCTTAGAACTCCTGAAGCTTTTATCTCTTATATTAGACTGAATAGTAGGTACTTTAGATGTTTACCTCAATCTTGATGCTAATATACATAATTTAATATTTTTATGGAAACTACCATCAAACAGAACAGCATTTAGTGACTGTCTCTGTAGGAGATGGGGGAAAATACCCAGAAGGTATTTTAGTATGCGGGGCCACTGTGCACAGGGGTTTAGTGTCTCTTGCAAATATGGCCATCTAAAGGGATGCTATTCACATCCACGTCCTACGGCAACAAGGAAAGCAGTCTCCTGTGTGTGGTCCAGACTAGTTCATACAGTCGCATGCACACTCAGGGGACTCCAATGCATGTGTGTACACACATGCAAGCATGAGCACGTGAGTGGGTGTGGTTGTGCCCTATCCCAGTCCTGCTGAGCACCCCTTGCAGTTGCTCCCCTCACCTGCCCTCCAGTCTGAGAGGCTCCAGATCCATGACCCTATGTGCCTCAGGCACCATGGGAAGTGGACATGGAGAGTGTGCAGTGCTGTGATGTGTGAGCCCTGGTGTCAAGTGTGTGGGCAGGCTGGAGCATGGGCACACACAACCACATGGGCTGTCTGCCCTGCTGGCTCTAGGAACGGCAGTTCTTCTAAAAACTGGCAGTTATAACAGATGAACCTAGCAATGATGCACTCATTCAATATTTTTTTCTTCTTGAGGAAAGGTATTTTTATCCAATTCCTACAAGGCAACAGCCCTTCCGGCTATGTCACTTTAAGTATGGCAGAACTCACTGTTAGTAGTAAAGATGACTTCTCCCTCCTGGGGGGTGGGGTCTGTATCCTGGACCACCTGCAAGGCTCCCACAGTCCGGACAGCAGGGTCCAAAGTGACTGAGCTTTCATTCACTGTTGTGTCGCTTGCGCCTGTGATCTGGTTGGTGGGTGGACCTCCCAGAGAGCCCTCGAAGTCAGTGGGCAAGTCGTCCATGCAGTCGGCATTGGGCTGATGGGGTAGAAAAGGATCTGTTCTCAGTATATACCATCCACTTAGAGATTAAATGTCTATAGCCTAAAGATTTTGTCTCCATGAAAAAATTAAGTTCTTTATTGTTTACGTCTTGAGTCACTTTATTTAAAAACATTCTACATATAGCTTCTATAAGATTAACATAAAAAGATCTTCCAAAATTTCCTTTCTAAAGGTTCATTTTAGACTGAAAAGATTCCTTTTTAATTTTTAGGTTAAAAATTAAAGTTTTAATTCAAGATAAGCAAAATCTCTACATTTAAATAATCACTTAGGGGGAGTATGTGAAATTTACAATGAAGGCACTTCTTTCCATATAGTATTATTTACTCCACACCTAGAATGTAGCTGGTAGCCTGATCATTATCCCTTAAAACTCATGTGTTGTTTACAAATATACTAATGAGATGAGAGTGGGAGGGAGGATAGAATCTGAATCATTATGGTTTGTTCATTAAAGATTCATACATACCCTCAAACACACACAAAGCACAGGGTAAGGCTACATTTAAGAAAAACATAGGCCTAAAGCCAGCTATAGAAAAATATTCCTATGTCCTTAATATGGTATTGATCATACATTTGTCAAATCCTCTAAATTAAATTCTTAGAATCATAAGACTAGGGTGAGACCCCCTTGTTCAATGGCCCATTGGTTACAGGACACTTTCCTCTTCAATATCATTGACAGCTTCCCTTGAAGAACATAGCAATGGGAGCTCTCCGCTTTGCAAGGCACTCTGTGTTGGCCAGAGCATTGTTGGACTCTCTTATTATTGGGCAAAATCTTACGCTTTGCAAGTTTTACTCTTTTGTCTCAGTTCTGCTGGTTTGAAGTAAAAATGAATATATTTCTATCTCTTCCACAAACAGCTTTTCAAACAACTTTCAGTTGTTCTGTCTCTACACAAACTCAAAATTATGTTTAAAAGGTGGTGGTGGAGGAATATTGTCTTAAGCAGTATTAAGAATAGCTGTTGATTTCTTTTGCTCTGGTCTGAACTTCGGCTTTGTCTTGAAGGATAATAATTACATGGTTTTACACTCCCAAAGTAGGCAGAACATGATGGTCAGGATTAGGGGAGGAGAACCCTGGTTGACAATGATTGAATTAACATCATAATGACTGTTGTTTTTCAAGTTCACCAGAACAGAAAACCTACAACTCCTAGGGAACACAAAGCTAGAAATGCAAAGTGCTGGGCTCTTGTCCTGGTGTTCTGCTCTTAGCTGTGTAATGCCAGTCTCCTGAGCTCCACACCTGTGTCCTAACAGTCAGCTGGAGAGCTCTACCATTCCATAAACCCATCAAATTCAGCTCATTCATTTCTTTCCTGTATTCTTTCTTCTTTTTGCCCTCTCTAGCTGTATTGGAAGGGAGCCAATTCACTGAAACTCAATTTGTCAAAAGCTGATTCATAGAATAACCAATTCACTGAATTTACTAAATTTACTGATTGACATCGGACATGAGCAAGTGGGTTTATGAACATTCTCTCGCCATTACCAGTTTCCCTATCTACTTACATCTCTTCTCCAGTTTATTTCAGTCTGCACTCTCTCATCAGAGCATTCTTTAAAAACCAAACCAAACCAAACCAAACCAAAAACACCATGGGCTGGGCACGGTGGCTCATGCCTGTAATCCCAGCACTTTGGGAGGCTGAGGCGGGCAGATCACGAGGTCAGGAGATGGAGACCATCCTGACCAACATGGTGAAACCCCGTCTCTGCTAAAATATAAAAAATTAGCCGGGTGTGGTGGCGTGCACCTGTGGTCCCAGCTACTCAGGAGGCTGAGGCAGGGGAATCGCTTGAACCTGCGAGGTGGAGGTTGCAGTGAGCCGAGATCGCCCCACTGCACTCCAGCCTGGTGACAGAGCGAGACTCTGTCTCAAAAAAACAAAACAAAACAAACAAACAAAAAACAAAACCACCACAGGTGTGTTTCTTCTCTTCTCCCAAGGAAGGAATTACATGCTCCCTGGCAGGACAGAGGCAGATGCTCTAGAGTCTGGCCCCAGCCTACTTTTCTGGCCTTACCTTCACCCTTTGGAGACATGGAGCACACCATAACATTCCCTCCTCTCAACACTGTAGCTTATATTGTCCCTGTGATCAGGATGACATTTGATCCAATCACCCTCTTTTTCCTATCCCAAGGTCTCAAGTTGGGTCCTGGTGAATTCCTAATCACCCTTTAATTCTCAGGTCCACTGTCCCCTTTTCTAAGGCATGTTCCCTCCCAGGAAGGCATCTTTGATCCTGGAAGCACTTTATAAGGTACTTCTCCCATGCTGTATGGCTATTAGTTAATGTGCTGATCTCACTCTGCTAGTCCCCAGACATTGTAAAGTGAAGCAACCACACTCTACTGACTTTGGACTCCAAGCCCCTACATAGTGCCACTGACAATGACTAGGTCCTGCTCAGTAAATGTTGACTTGGAAATTTGATCTGCATCTCAGATTTCTGCCCTGGAAACTTGGGCATGTTAATATATGCCCTAAATCAATTAAGGGAGGATTTGAGAAAATACTTGAAAAACTGTAAAATTCTATTCAAAGATATGCTATACACAGGTGTTTATTAAACAAAACCAACTATGGGGGGGGTGGTTTTCAGGAGGAAAAGATTTCACAGAGAGGGTACTGTGCAGGTTGTTTTTTGGCCATAAATACTTAAATGCAATCATATGCAGTAATAATGGACATATTTTTCAAAATGTTGATCTAGCTGTTGGTATGGTATTGTTCTTTGTATATTTTCTTAATTTTGGTGCAGTTTTTTTTTTTGTTCTTCATTTTGTGGGATACTAGGAATCGTGCTATCTTTAACAGAGTGGGTAGAGGGCAAAAGAGCTAAGTAGCACAGTGAAACTGTCAATAGTAGCAAGCACAAATAATTTGGCTTAGATATAATATTTAATAGACCAACTTTACAGAACCTCACAGATTATATCCACTCTACATGGTTCATCAAATGGAATAATACTTTAAAAAGAAACCAAATCTACATACCTTTAAGAGAAGTCACAATCATAAAATTTAAAACAAGATGTCAAATGCTATCTGCAAGTGAAAACTGCACAGGTATTTAAATTCAAGTTAGCATGGGAAACCCCTCTAATAAAGCAACTGCTAAATAGAATCTTGTGAATACACCAGTTATACAGGATTTTGCATTCAATAAAAATCATCAGCCTATTCCTACCAGGATAATAGTGATAGAAGGTGGTTGCTGGCATATGAAAGTCCCAGGTTATATGGTACCTTAGAGGAGGATTCGCTGAAACTGTATTCTGTCATTCTACCAAGACAGACCTAGACCTGACTGGATAGAATGGAGGGAGAAGCACCGTAATGTAGATCAAAATGCTTCTGATAATAAAGGACTCCCCACTCTTTGCATTCAGTATTATATTTCCCTTGGCAAAATATAATAGAAAATGATACCTATTGTTATAGGAATTGCGTGATCAGTGAACTGTGCTCTCATTTTCATTGTAGATAAATCACTTACAAAATAACATCCTCAGTTTCTGACTTTCAATTTATTTGTCTTATACCATGGGTAGATACAAGGACACTCTGTTAAAACAACAAAAACAAAAACCAAAACCAAAAATAATATGCCACCTGTATTTGAATATGCTAGATCAGGATTACAACCAAGTTGTTTGTGAGTTGACACTATTCAAAGGAGAATCAGGATGAAATTCATAAATACGATTGTATAACTGGCAGCCTTCAAGGCTCTGAAGGGCTGTAACTCCACAGACATTTATTGAGCACTTAGCATATGTAAGGAATGCAGAGATGAAGCATCAACAGACATCAGTTATCAGAGAGTGACAAGCTCTTTTCAATTTTCTTTGAAGAAGAAGAAATGGAACACATGGAACATAGGAAAATTATAGACAGTTTGTTTAAGCTGTATAAAAAGGGTTTCAGTTTGATATAGGAAGTCTTTTCTAATTGAGAAGACTGTGAACTTGTCCAGTGAAATGGAAGTCATCTTGTTGATATAAATAAGACATAGTGCTACCCAATGGTAGAAGGATGAAGGGGAACAAAATCCAAAATTCCTCCTAGATCCTGACTTTGTCATTTCCTAGGAGAAAAACAGAAAAAGGTTGGGAGGCACAGAAGGTATCCATGGATGCCTTTGTGCTTTGTGAGAAGTAGCACAAAAGTGCCTTATTCTTCAGGGAGGATGTTCTGTTTTGTGGGGGCAGGCTTGGATGTGTATAATTGTTCAGCTGGACTTTAAAATCTTTACCAAATCCAAAAGATGCTATTGATGTTTATTTTTCTGACAGTTCATTGTGCTAAGTAAAATCCTATCCAAACTTGGTAGGCATCAAACCATGGCCAGAATGCCCAAATGCAAAAAGTTAAAATGTTATTAATCTTGAAAATAAGAGAAAAGGCCATCCAATAATTCTTCTAAAATAATTAACAGCGATATTTGCAACTTATTTACAAGTAGCTTCTGCAGAAGTTATACCACCACTGAAAAAGTCTGGAGTCAAATACTCTTCAGTACAAAATTGAACGATGGATGCTTGTTAGGTTCCATTGTCCTTACCAGAGAGCAGTGGGATTGGCACTTAAGATTTCTAAAAATACCCTGAACAATAGGAACACATCAAAGGAGGCAACTGTCTCTGTTTCATTGTGAGAACTGTGAGGATTCTAAAGATATTGGAGACCATAGACACACATACACACATTTCCCCCTCCCTTGAAAGACTCAGTTACAGACAGAAATGTGAAGAGTACAAAAACTGAGCTCAGCTTTCTAAGTCACCAGTATCTGGCAGAGCTGTTGGGTTTTTACTGATGTTTCGTATTCCCTGTAATTGATTTTCATCATGAATGCATTATGCATTTATAACTGGTCTGAAAATTTAATGCATTATCTTTAAAATCTAGCTTAAAGGTACAGTCATACAAGTTGATTTGTGTTCAGAGTATCAACCATGGAAGTCATACAGCAGGCATGGAGGCAGCTGGCACAGGGTAGAAAGTTCAGCCAATGCATGTCCTCATAATGCTTCAGGTGTCCCTCTCCAGCAGAGCTACTCTGATATTCCTAAGATAATGAGTCCTTTGGCATTAAAGTAAACCTTTGATATGGGATCTGATCCTTCTTCAGTGACATCTTGAGACTATTAACATTCTCTTTATTCTCTGCCATTAGCAGTGAGGAGTGACGATAGGCAGGTGGCAGCAAAGTGGAGGGGCTGAGGGGGAGCTGGTATCGGCATTTCGTTTGTCTGACTTCTACACAGCACCGTATGGTTTCTCGCATCTCTCAGTGTAGTCCTTGGATTTGGTGGCCTGCCTTGCTTCCTGCCCTCATCGCTGAGAGGGGAGAACATATAGCAGCTGGTGTCTCACCACCCACCAGTTTGCAGGCTTCACCTGATACAGTCCTGGGAGAGTCTCCCTGGAGCATCCAGCCAGCTGGCTGATTCTCTTTGTACAGGGGAGAGACTAAACTTTAGAAAACGTTTAGTCTCTGGGGGAGCTAACTGGGGGAACCCGTTAAATTAAGAACTAAATACTCGCATTAAGTAGCTCTGGCTCTGGTTTCCTGTTCACTCAAAGTCTCCACAGAGATCTGAGTTGAGCTGAGGCTCTGAGCTCTGAGGCTCAGCCTCTGTCCTCCCCTCGCATTGCTGGGAGGTGCTCGCTCCCTCTGAAACCCAGGTGATTGTGGGGCAAAGCATGGCTTACAGATCTCCCTGATGGCCGAACAGGGGTGATGATGATGCAAGAGGTGCTCAGTGTGAAACTGGTCCGGGGTGTGTCTGCTCCCATCCCACCTGCCCTCCGTGCTGCAGCCCAGAAGAGAAGCCAGTGAGCTGCACAAGTGATACCTTGACTCACAGACAAATACAATGGACATGGTGAAAGGTTGGGATGTCCTCAGAGAAAAAGTGAGGGGAGAAATGCTTTCAGACATAGGAGTTCTCCTGGAGCCTTGTAAGATGATGTGACTGCTATGTGTGACTGAGGGGACACAGAACATCCAAGTATAGTGTTTTCTCCCTGCTTTGGGGGCAACGCAGAAAGACAGACATTATGATGCTGTAGGCTGTGCTGTGCTTACCGGGATCCCTAGGGCTTTAAGAATGTTCATCTTGCACATGGGACAGGTGCGATGATCTAGAAGCCAGGGGTCAACACAGGACTTGTGGAAAAGATGCCTGCAATGAGAACCATACATCTTAGAGCGGCGATAACTGCAGAGACTACCTAGTCCACCATGGCCCAGGGACTCGTCCAAGGCCACGCAATTGCTCAGTGGCAGAGTCAAGACTCAAACATCCATCCCTAACTTGTGGACCAAAGTGTTTCCTGTTATACCCTGTGTTGATATAGTCAAAGTCTGTCTGGATCCCAAGACTGTCCTATATAATTTGCAATGGAGGCTTCCAAGTTTCAGAAAATGTACAGAATGCAGAAACAGAGATTTTTCTCTTTCTCAATAGGAAGAAGCTCTAATGAAAAAAATGCAAGTGGGGAAACTTGTACACACCTTGTAGGATGACTTGACTGATGCTACTTTAAAAAAATATGCAGAATTTCTTTTCCCACAGTCAGTAGACAACTGCAACGTAAAGGCTGATTTCCATTAATATTTGGGATCTAACACAAAAGGGCAAAAGAGCTCCTGGAAGCATTCAGTAACACCAATGCCATTTTAAGTTGTTTTGGCTTCTGACTGTCAAATCAAAAGCCAGAGTAAAAGGCTCTGGGGTTTCACGTGGGTAGCCGTCATATCTGCGCAGTTCATTCACTCAACTACATGGTCGTTCCCATGTGCCAGTCGTTACTAGCTTTTGTCTTTGTGGCAGAAGGGGGCATTTGGTGGCTATAGGAGGGCTTCCTAACTGAACTTTCTCTGAACTTGGCTTGAAAGGGTCTACTCAGAGATGTCAGGAACTCCTTGAGTCAGAAGCTTTGCTTCTAACTCCCAAGACTCCAGACCACAGGCAGAAGTAGTCAGAATTTCCTGCCTGGGGTAAGAAGAGAAAGAACTATCTGTTTTAAGCATGAGGACTTCCTTAGGACATTCCATGCATGCCTGACTCCCTTTCTGTACCCCCTGCCTGTCACCCCTCTGCCATGGAGCACTGTTCTTGAATATTTCTGCTCTGTTCTCTCACTTGCACCTCCTTTTGTTCTAACAGTTCTGAAAACCTCATTTGCTTTGTGTTGGGCTCAAATGCTTAAAAAGTACCTCCAAATTAGAAAAGAGTTCAGGGAAGTTCTACCTTTTAAACTGAAATTAGAAGAACTCAAATGCCAAAGATGAGATTGGCTGCATACAGGATATGATCAGACTGGGGATTAGAAGAAAGGACTGTGGCAACAAGGATGTGTTATTATGTTTCCAGATTATTGTTTAAGATGCCCTGCAGATTTACCATGATATGGTTTGGGTCTGTGTCCCTGCCCAAATACCATGTCGAATTGTAATCTCCAATGTTGGAGGTGGGGCCTGGTGGGAGGTGATTGGATCATGGGGGCAGATTTCCCCCTTGGTGCTGTTCTTGTGATCGTGATTTCTCAAGAGATCTGGTTGTTTAAAAGTGTGTGGCACCTCCCCACCCCGCTTCCTTCTGCTCCAGCCTTGTGAAGTGCTGGCTCCCTCTTTGCCTTCCGCCATGATTGAGGCCTCCCCAGAAGCCCAGCAGATGCCAGCATCATGCTTCCTATAGACTATGGAAACATGAGCCACTTAAACCGTTTTTTTTTTTTTTTTTTTGGAGTTTTGCTCTGCCGGTCAGGCTGGAGTGCAGTGGTGTGATCTCAGCTCACTTCAACCTCTACCTCCCAGGTTCAAGTGATTCTTGTACCTCAGCCTCCCAAGCAGCCGGGATTACAGGTGCCTGCCACCACGCCTAGCTAGTTTTTGTATTCTCAGTAGAGATGGGGTTTTGCCATGTTGGCCAGGCTGATCCTGAACTCCTGACCTCAAGTGATCTGCCCACTTCAGCCTCTCAAAGTGCTGGAATTACAGGCATGAGCCACTGCGACTGGCCTAACTCTATTTTCTTTATAAATTACCCAGTCTCAGGTATTTCTTTAGAGCAGTATGAGAACAGACTAATACATACTACTTGGAAGCAGTATATTTCATTCACTCATCCATTCCCTCCTTTATCTGTGCATTCATGCAACAAGTAGTATACACTAAGAACTGTGCTTAACACAGAGAATCAGCACAATGGTGATTTGGCTCCTTCCCTCAGGAAGCACAGCAGGAGAGGCAGACGTTAATAAAATAATATAGAACAAAGTACTTAGTGACAACAGTGTTAAGTATTACATTAGACGAAAAGGGAGTCTGGCGAGGAGGGGCTTATAACTGGGAGATTCATCCTAGTTGGGGTGTTCAGGGAAGGGCTCGCTAACAAAATGACAAAGCTGAAACTGAAGGGCTACGTGGGTCATGGTTTACATAGAGGGGAAGGGGAGATGGAAGAAGGGTGAATGGCTCATTCAAGAGCCCAGGGGAGCAAGGAGAAGCGGGTGTCTGGCATCCAAGCTGCATAAAGCCATTCCTTTCCTCGCACTTCCAAAAAGCAATTTTGACCACCCTATGTTCAGGATCTATGCTCTGTATCTTTATTTCTATTCCTACATATTTCCTGCTGGTTCTAATTCTCTGGAGACTCCTGACCAATATATCCTCCAATTAGAGTGGAGGATTTGCTCTCTATGAGAGCAAAATCCTTGTTTGCTTGATTCACTGTTGCATCTCCGGCATCCCCAGTTCCTGGCACACAGTTGATGCTCAAGTTCCTAATCTGAACTTGCTCACCAACTGGTGTTGCTCCTGGGAAAAAGTCAAACACTCTGGTCCTTTGATCATTCCCTGGAGGCAGGGCTCTGCTGTTTTCTGTACATGGGCTGAGTCAGAATGACAGCAGGGCCATTCATTAGCCATTTTAGCACTCAAATAAGATGATTAACATCCCCAAGTCTCAGTGGCCTGTCTGTAGGATGGAGAAGTATCTACTACAGTGGAAAAGCCTTCCCCAGAGTCTCTGATCCACAGACACTGGTCGTTGTTCTCAAACACCCTCAGTTATTTCTATACACTGGTCATTCTTACACCTCCCCTGGATGCTTAGTTTTTATGTGTCAATTTGGTGAGGCTGTAGTACAGTCATTCAATTGACACAAGTCAAGATGTTGCTATGAAGACATTTTGTAGATGTGGTTAATATCTACAGTCAGTTGACCTTAAATAAAGGGGATTATCCTCAATAATCTGGATGGGCCTCATGCAATCATCTGAACTATCTTAAGAGCACAGCTGAGGTTTTGGCTGGGCGCAGTGGCTCATGCCTGTAATCCTAGCACTTTGGGAGGCCAAGGCAGGCAAATCACTCGGGTTCAGGAGTTTGAGACCAGCCTGGCCAATATGGTGAAACCCTGTTTCTACCAAAAATGCAAAAACTAGCTGGGCATGGTGGTGTGTGCCTGTAATTACAGCTACTTGGGATGCTGACGTGGGAGAATTGCTCGAACCTGGGAGGTGGAGGTTGCAGTGAGCCAAGATCACGCCACTGCACTCCTGCCTGGGTGACAGGGCAAGACTCCGCCTCAAAACCAACCCACCAACCAAACAACCCACCAACTAACCAACTCTGAGGTTCCTCTGAGAAGAAATTGTGCTCAAGACTATAATCAGCTCCTGCCAAGAGTTTCTGGCTTATAGGCCTGTCCTGCGGACTTCAGGCTTGCCAGATCTTTCAATCACATAAGCCAATTCCTTGAAATCTCAACCTATATCTATATCTCCATTTCCATATATCTCCTGCTGGTTCTGTTTCTCTGGAGAATCCTGACCAACATATCCCTCCAATTAGGACATAAGCTGTAGGAGAATAAAATTCTGGTTTGCTCAATTCGCTGTTGTATCTCCGGGACCTAGAATAGTTCCCAACACACAGCTGATGCTCAAGAAACATTTGCTGCATGAACAGATATTTATTTACCCAAGGACCTAGCACTCCTCCCTGCCTCCACATGGTCAAGTCTCATTCATGCATTCTTCCTGAATCTCTGTTATCCTGGCGACTTTTCTTCTCTCAGCACAGCTCCCTCCTGCATTGGCTCATCATCTTTTTCTCTGTATCACTTCAATGGCATCGAAACTGCTCTCCACGATGCCAGTCTCTTCTTGTTCTCTTCATCCTACTCATTGTTGCCAGATTTATCTTCCTAAAATATAGCACTAGTTACGTCACCCCCTTGTTCCATTCTATTCTGTGCTGAGAGCTGGGTACAAAGATGAATAAGACAAGGCCCTGCCCTTTAAGGCAGCACCACAGTCATTTAGCGATTCGCTGTTAACGACAATGGAAAGGCCATAGAAAGGCTGCACTCCTGGATCTGCTGGTTTTCTTTTCTTTCTTTTTTTTTTTTTTGTCTGTTCTAGGCAGGCTACCTTAGCTATCTAAGATTCAGCTCCTCATCAGTGAAATTTTGTCTTACAGGTATGGGCTTCATGAATGAATGAGTCTCTGTGTGTATGTGTTTGGAGTGTGGGGGGAGAGAGAAGTGGAGGGCAGGAGAGAGAATAAACAATACCCATAAAGCTTAAAATGTAAGTCCTGGTACTCCTTAACTGTAAACTACCACAAATCTTATTAATAGCACTGTCATTTCATCTTATTTTTAAGCTATTATGTGATTACTATGATTTCTACTCTTTTGTGTAACCTTCCTAACATGGAAAGCAAATAACTACAAATTTTTAAAAAATCAGAGGGAGAACTAAGGGCAAAAAAGAAAAGCTGCTGAAATGCCACATAGGGCAGTCAGGCTTATTATTAATTCACATACATTTCTTTTTGGTACCATATTGATCATCAAATATGAAAACTTGATCCTTATAACTGGGATTGGAAAACAGTATTTTTCCTCCTAAGTGGAAAGAAAAGTAAAAGTCAACAGACTAAATAAATAAACAAAAGGATAGGGAAAGGATCTGGAGTTTAGTGAAATGCACCAGTTAGTAAACATCTTCAAGGCAAAGTCCATCGCATCTTTTTTGCAGGATTCGCAGGATAGCAGTGAACCTTCCCATGGTTTAACAAGTGCTGAGTGAGAAAGGACATGTGGAAGACGAGATAATCCATCTCTTAACAATCCCGACAAATTGGAAATACAACAAAGAGTTGGCCAAAACTGTTTTCTTTCCTCATTCACCAAAGGGAAGCAAACATTTTAAAAAGAGTTCTTTAAACACCCGACAAAAGAGGATGCAGACAACTGCATAATGATGCAGAGATGATGATGAATAATAAGTTTTCACACTTTTTGGTAGTAATGACAAACCAAGCTAAACTAATTTCCACATCTATTGATCCTTGTTTTCTGCTGTTCTTTCACCTATATGTGTGATTCCCTCCCCAATTTAATGACATTTTTTTTTTCCCAGCAGGAGAGAGAAAAGCCTGTCCTCTCTTTTCCATCTTGTTCACTTTCGTAGGCACCGTTGGACCCTCACACCCTGCAAGTGAGATTAGGACCCTGTGGTTTTCCTTTGGCAACAATGCAAGCTGTCTCATTCTCCTTAGTGAAGTGGTTAATAAAAAATGTGAAACACTCAGGTACCTGAGAATCCCATACTCCAGGCAACATGAATTATTTTAAAAAGGTACCTAGTACTTCTATGCATACCTGAAATGTTTCTGCAGAAGCTTATTGTTTCTGCAGAAGCTTAAATGATTCTGCATGAATCTTATTTGCAAAGCTGTCAGTAAAGAGTGAATTTTTAATTAATGAACACTGACATTAATGCCAGTAATTAATGAATGCTGACAGTATCTACCAGTTATTGTATCTCTACTATGTACCAGGCATGTTACATACATAATTAAATCACAAAAGCCCTATGAAGTAGAAATTATTATTTCCGTCTTATGGAAGAGAAGCCTGAAGCTCATTAAAGTAAATTATCCAAAGAGCTAGTCCGCTGCAGAGCTAGGATTCAAACTCCAACTGACAGTCAGTATTTTTACCCACTCTATACTCCTCACCCCATCCTCCAGCTGTCACAGGTAAGGGGGGTATTGGAGGTATTCAAACCTTTATTCTTTCCCAGTGTATTTCTTTGCTCCAGCTTAGCCTCTCTGAGCCTTAGTTTCTTCACTGATAAAATGAGGATAACAAGAGCACCTATCTGAGGCACCCAATACTGTCATCCAGTACATCAGCTCTCCATCTCTCCAGCACATGGGGAGATGACACGCTCTCTTGGTGGTGGTTATGGCCATGCGACTCATTCTGGCAGATAAATTATAAAGAGAAATGACAGATTTCACTTCAGGTCATGGCATGGCATTTAATTGCTGACCTATCAATTAACAATGTTTGAGATAGTAACTGCTTTGTCAGCCTGACTGCCATGAGTAGATACCCTCTGCTGACACACAGTGGACACAAAGCATGAGTGAGAAATCCTTGCTGTGTTAAGCCACTGAGAGTTGGGTTTGTTGTTGTTACTGCATCAAAGCTTAGCCTATCCTGACTAGTAAAAACCTTATGGGGCTGTTGTAAGGGTTAAATGGTTGTTTGTAAAGTGCTTTGTTAGTAAGTGTTCAGGGGATAATAGTAATATTAACTATTTTAAATGATGTTGGTATAACATGCACAGTGACAGGTCATAAATACAAATAAAACTGCTACTGAATTCAGCGAAAGGAGAAGTTTGTGAAGAAATTAAAAGGCTATGGGATACGGTAAGGCCTTTTGTACAGCCTAAAGTGTGGGAAGAACTTTGAAGCATTTACAGTGGAGGAAAGAAATTCAAAAAGAAGGGATTTACATGAATCAACATATAGAAGAAGCACAAGTTGAGTTTCCCTCGTCTGAAAATCCAAACTCTGAAATGCTCTAAAATCTGGAAAATTTTGAGTGCCAAAATGGTGCTCAAAGGAAATGCTCACTGCAGCATTCTGGATTTTGGATTTCCAGATGAGGGGTGATTACTGGTAAGTATAATGCAAATATTCCACAATTTGAGATGTGAAACACTTCTGGTCCCAGGCGTTTTGGGTTAAAGGATACTCAACTTGTATCATGACATGTATGGGTTGAAATGTAGGCTATGTTAAGTGGATGAACAGAAAATGAAGTTGGAAAATATGATTCTAAATCAACATTCTGAAATAATCTAGATGGACTGCACAGGAAAGAGGTATGAATGGTGAAGAAAATAA
This sequence comes from Macaca nemestrina, assembly GCF_043159975.1. NCBI lineage: Eukaryota > Metazoa > Chordata > Mammalia > Primates > Cercopithecidae > Macaca > Macaca nemestrina. Next base: position 48,546,846 of record NC_092127.1, on the reverse strand, counting down.
TCATGGACCTGAGTCATACTTTCCCTGTTCCTTGTGATGGCGAACTTTGCATAATTAAGCTATTTCCTTCTGTACTTTTCCATCTGTCTATGACTCCTATACAGGAAGTCCTTCTAATGGGGATGATCTAGTCACCACTTGCTATGTGGTGTTGATTAAGTCAAGTAAGCAGACACCAGTCTCGTCCTACCATATACTCAATCTCACTCACCTAGTGCCACACTGTGGGGATAATTCTGCTAACGGGCTTGATCTGAAATGGTTGGACCAATTATTTAAAAACATTTTTATTTATTTATTTTTAAAATTTGTTTATTTATTTATTTGGCGATGGAGTCTCACTGTATTACCCAGGCTAGACAGTGCAGTGGCGTGATCTTGGCTCACTGCCACCTCTGCCTCCCAGGTTCAAGTGTTTCTCCTGCATTAGCCTCCCAAGTAGCTAGGACTATAGGCACACACCACCATGCCTGGATAATTTTTGTATTTTTGTAGAGACAGGGTTTTGCCATGTTGGCCAGTCTGGTCTGGAACTCCTGATCTCAGGTGACCCACCACCTTGGCTTCCCAAAGTGCTGGAATTACAGGCGTGAGCTACTGTGTCCAGCCTAAAAACATCATTTTTTTAAAAAGAAAACAAACAAACAGAAAAAAGAGTTGAACATAGAACCAGTAGTAACCATATTCTGGCTGTAGTTAAAAACATAATAACTTTGTTTTGGCAAGCAAATATAGCAGTTCCATCTGATAGAGCAAAAAAGAAAAAAAATGCAATAAAGTAAATTGTTGCTCACTGCATAAGCACTGTCCTTCTGTGAAAAGGCTGTTTTCTTTCCAGGCTCACAGTAACAAGTTTGGAAAGTAATATCCAGAGAACATACAGAGGAAGTAACATTCTTAAAACTTGGCTAAATTTGATTTAGTTTCCTTGAGGTGCTTAGACATTTTGCTTAGAGTGAGAGGGGGTTTCTGAAGCAGATTTTTAGTCAAAACTATAACCCTGGAGGTATGAAAGTACAGCAGGGCATCCTCCCCGAGCAGGGATAAGTGTGGCTATGGTGGCAACTCCATAGCCAATGATACAGCGCTGGCCCAGAAGTCAGAAAATCTGGCTTTACTTTGGGTCCTGGAACCAACTTCTTTGAATTAAGGTTTTCTTTCAGGAAAATAAAGGGGCAATAATTGATACCTGTCCTATCTATATTATAGGCTGGTCTGAGCTAAAGTTAGACATTATATGCAAAAGTGCTTTGTGAAGAGTAGAGTGCTTTTCAAAGTTAAAGTGTTATAATAACCATTTATTCCACACAGCTCTTCATTGTGTTAGATTTATAGCATGAAAGAAAAACCAACAACCTAAAAAAAAAAAAAAACCTATATCAGATCCTCTTGCTACTAATGTCAATTTCTTTTTAAATTACAATGGAAGAAATGTTTACTTTGGGAATGCAAGCTGGGAGAATTGCAGGACCCTCATTTTATAGTGTGTCTCGCTCCTTGGGTTTCTGGCAGAGGGAGGCTCTGTGCTTAGAACTTGACTCTGGTCTAATTATATCGTTTGGCTGGGGCAGCCAAGCTAGTTGGCATTCATCCTGTGTGTCTACTTGATTAATATAACTGGGGATCAGGACATTTGAAGTCAGAATGCCATATTTAACGAGGTTATTACAGTGCAAGACTTCTGTCCTAAGGCAGCATTTGCTGTGTTGAAAAACAACATCATTTACAGCACTGCCATCTCTTTCATGTTCCCTTCCTTTATTCCCTTAATTAAGTGATATCTTTTACACATGTAATGTTGTACACATAAAAATCTGAAGTAATCAAAGAAAAATGATAAGAAAACACTTAGCAATCTTCAAATTTAGAAATACTGTGTAATTTCTACTAATGAGTAAAGTGAACTATTGTTGTTTAAATTCTAAAACATTAGCTTCTCTGGTACTTAAGTTTTTTTCCATTACTTTAAATGAAGGTATAATGTACCATAAAATGCATAAACCTTAAGTGAGCTTGATGATTTCTTAAGTGTGTGTATGTTCACATACATACTACCCAGATGAAGATATATGCCATCCTATCACCTCAGAAAGTCCTCCTGTGCCCCTTACCAGTCAGCACCCACTCTCTGCCATGTAACCATCATTTTAACGTCTGTCACCATATATTAATTTTTCCTGTTATTGAATTTCAAATGGAATCATAAAGTATGTATTCTTTTTTGTCTAGCTTTTTAAATTCAAAATAATGGTTTTCAGATGCATCTGTGCCTTGGTGTACATCAATAGCTTGGTTTTTTTATTGCTTAGTAGTATTCCATTGTATGGGTGTACCCCAATTTGTTTGCAGATTGTTCCATTGTTAGACATCTGTACTGTTTTCATTTTTTTGGCTATTATGACTAAATATGCTATGGCCACTCTTGTATCAGTCTTTCTGTTAATATATGCATTCATTTCTCTCGGGTATATATCCAAGAACAGAATTGCTAGGTCACAAGGTAGGGTGTATTTAACTTTAGTGGAAACTGCCAAACAAATTTCCAAAGTTGTTGTGCCATTTTAAACTCCTCCTACACTGCCTAACTTTTAATTTGGCCAAGTATATAAAATTATGTTCTTGGAAAAATGGGTTTAAAAAATAGCTTTCATAAACTATTTGAGTGAGATGCCATACACCAGCATAAATTTTCATATAAATTTGAAAAGAGTAGTTAATTAATCAGTTATCTTATTTCTTGATAGGGAAGGATTAAAACCAAGGAGGAAGAGATAAAAACACAAATTCATTAATTTTATAGCATAACTTTTAAATTGTTAATCAAAAAGTATCATAAAAAAGAAACATACTTAATAAAAAAACGATTCACCAAAAACACTAAAACAAAATGTTAAAAAACAGTATCATATTTTATCAATTCTAGGCTGTATCATTCTCCATTCCCATTTTAACCTATCTAAAAGTAGGAAACATCTTCCAATCAATGACAATTTATATTAAATATGATATGATGTAAAAAGAACTTATGTCAGTCAATAGTCATATATCAAAGAAATCAAAGACATGAGAATTAAAATTACCGTTATATTTGGCTGTCAGATGAGAAAGATGCTTTAAACATTTACTACTCCATGGTTCTGAGAGACTGCTAGCATAAACACCCTCACATACTGCTAGTGAGGTGTCAATCATTACCACCTTTCACGAAAGCAATTGGATAAAATTTTTCAAGACCCTTTAAAATTCCTTTCAATCTAGTTAAGTTCACTTTTAGGAATGTATCTGAAGGAATAAATACAGAATAAATATATAAACAACTAACCTCATTATTTTATAATGATGAAAAACTGGAAGCAATTTAAATGCTGAACAATGTTGGAGGGTAGTTAAATAAACACTAAAAATGAACTATTATGCAACTACTAAAAATTTTTAAATTATTTATTTATTTATTTATTTTTGAGACAGAGTATTGCTTTGTTGTCCAGACTGGAGTGCAATGGTGCGATCTTGGCTCACTGCAACCTCCACCTCCCAGGTTCAAGTGATTCTCTTGCCTCAGCTTCCCGAGTAGTTGGGATTACAGGCACCTGGCACAATGCCCATCTAATTTTTGTATTTTTAGTAGAGACAGGGTTTCATTATGTTGGCCAGGCCTGTCTTGAACTCCTGACCTTAAGTGATCCGCCTGCCTTGGCCTCCCAAAGTGCTGGGATTACAGGTGTGAGCCACTGCACCCAGCCAAAAAATTTAAAATAATTTCTAAAGTTTTTAAAAAATGCTTTTTATTGTTGAATGAGAAAGTAGAAGAAAAACAATATTAATTGCTTGACTCTACAATGTTTAAAAACATAAAAATATTAATATATGGGCCGGGCGTGGTGGCTCAAGCCTGTAATCCCAGCACTTTGGGAGGCCGAGACGGGCGGATCATGAGGTCAGGAGATCGAGACCATCCTGGCTAAGACGGTGAAACCCCGTCTCTACTAAAAAATCAAAAAACTAGCCGGGTGAGGTGGCAGGCGCCTGTAGTCCCAGCTACTCGAGAGGCTGAGGCAGGAGAATGGCGTAAACCCGGGAGGCGGAGCTTGCAGCGAGCTGAGATCGGGTCACTGTACTCCAGCCTGGGTGACAGAGTGAGACTCTGTCTGAAAAAAAAAAAAAAACATTAATATATGTGTATTATAAAAATTAACTATGCCAATATTAATAATGATTATTTCTGGGTGGTCAGATTATTTTTGTTTACTTCTTTGTACTTTTCTCTGTTTTTGACATTTTGCACAATTAACAGTGAAACCTTGAAAGTTATTTTTAAAAAACACATTTATAAACAGCTATAAATAGATTGACCAATTCATAACATGGGCATAAAAGAGTAAGTCAAATCCTATGGAAATCAGCTAATATCCATTGCTCTGTTTTAAAACAAAGGAACTTAGAAAAAATCTGTTCCTAATCAAGCCTATGTAACAGGCACGGCGGGGCGGGGTAAAATCAGGACAGGCCATTTCTGCCTGGCTAGAAAGTGCACTTTTGTTTTTGACTTCACGAGTTATAGGACTCATAATCGGAATCCTCATCACAGTACAGCATTCTGTAAACTTTTTTTTTTTTTTTACTCATAAAGAGCTTGGAATTTTCTGTCTATACATTCAATTCATTTGACTCATCTTAAAGTCAGACTGATCCCTGGGTTTAAACATGTTAAGGGGCTAGTGCCTTTTTTCAGTGATTTCAGTAAAACTTGGTGGTAATGCTAAGTTTTCAAATATTAAAATGATGTTCACTTTTATTTTTAAACATAATTCTTCCTCATGTTATGCTATTTATTATGATCATGTCATCCCTGGCAGGGAGAGTGAATGAGAGGCTGCCCCAGCCCCCCAAAGAGGGAATTTCACAAATGAATATCAGAGCCCAACTTTGATTTTGTCTCGGTTGTCTTGAAGGATCCAAGATGTGAATCCTATATTGAGTTTAGGGAGAAGCAAGGAGGCTATGAACCACCAGGGGGCTTTCCGTCCAATGAGGATAAGGAAGCTCTGTAGGACATAACAAACAGACAACCTTCTGAGGCCTGTCAGACTCAAGACACTGTTCATAAGACATTTTTGGTGTGGGCACTGTGCTGTCACCTACAGTAGCTCAGTAAACCTCACTAAATCAATTTGAAGGGGGCAGGCAAGTCACTGTGAGCCTTAGAGTCTGTGTGTGTTTAGAAAGCCTTACCAATGGATTTCCCTACTATTTCTCATGTGCTTTACACTACATGTCTCCCAGTGTTGCTTCTCTGGCAGGGGAAAAATGCCCCTGTCCTTGGGGACAGGAGTTCACAGAATATACTTGAAGAGTCAACTAATAATGAGGTCCATGTTAAGAATATACATCAGTCCCATTAACTGAGACAGAAAAGCAGCTGTCTGGTTAGATGGACAGGGATGATTTATGAATGTTGTGTCAATTGTTGACACATGGTACAAAATAACAACTAATTCATTAAAACTAGTAGACCATATTTGGGTTTTGACTTTTCAACAGCCCTCAAAAAAGTCCTTTTCCAAGTCTCAAGGTCTATCCCTTTTAGGTTCTTCTGTCTGACTCAGATACTCAAATGTCATTAGAAATCCCTTTGTAAGTTAGGGTATCTATTGCCACAATTTATATGTACAAACTTTATTTCTCCTTTCACCATTACTGCTCTGTATCAGGAACCATTTATTCTGTTTTTTTATTTTTGGTCTCGTATGAAACTGTTTAATACATTTCCACTTCATCTCTTTCAACACTAATGCTTTTAGTTATGTTTTGTTCTTTGGAAAAGTATAGCCTTACATTGCAAATTTTTTAACAAGTAAACAGTATAATGTATTCTATGTCCCAAATTACAAAGGGGAGCTCTGGAACTGATACAGAAATTTAACCTTATTCCTAAAAGGAAAGAAGAGAAAGAGGAAGGGTAACACAGTGTTTACAAATATAATCAGTTATTTATTTAGAATGGAGCTTTGCTTCTGAGACGGGGTTGTGAGAGTGCTTTGGGACTGGATAACTCTGAAGAAAGGCTTAAAAAGATAAGCCAAGGCTGATCCTCAAGTGGAGTTTGTGTGTTTGTGTGTGTGTGTGTGTGTGTGTACGTGCATGCGTGTGTGTTTGAGTGATGAAATTCATTTCAGTGCTTGAAATCTGTTTTTCGTGTTATGGTTTTTGAGTGATAGTTTGCAAGCTGCTATATATATATTTTTTCTGTTTAGAATTCAAATGGACATGAGCATGTTTTAAATGCAAGCAAACATATATGTATCCATCAGCTGCCTACCAGAGAAACAGGCAGCCATTTTCAATTATTCCAAACGTTGAGTCATCTGGTTTACCCATGAATCTCTCTTGAATACGTCTACCTCTCTATGTCACAGTGCCAGCACTCCAATTCAGACTTCTAGCATTTCCTACCTGGACTTTGCAACAGTCTCCTCACTGGTCCGTCTGACTCCAGTCAGATCCCTCTTAACCATGCTGCATACTGCTGCCAGTGTGTTGTGTATAAAGCACAAACCAAACCCCTCACAGTGGGTCCTCCAGCACTTGGTTGTAATCCAGGCCCCTGAGCCCAGACATTTGGGCCCTGAAGGATCTGGGGTGCCTCCTCTCCAGCCCCATGGCCAACACAAGCATCACACTCTAACAATTCCAGGTCACCACAGTTACCTTTGCTTGGAATGTTCTTAGCTCTGTCTGGAAAGCTCCTTGTATACTACTTTATGGAATATAATTTGGCAATTTAAATGTATAACCTTAGAAACAAGGAACTAATCTAAAATGTGAACTAAGGTCTAGACACAGAGCTACTTATCACAGCCTTATTTATAATGGCGGAAGAAGTGTGTGTGTATGTGTATGTGTGTAACAATTTAGGTGTCCAAAAATAGGCAATTATGGCACATGGGATATTATATATTAATTAAAAGTGATGCTGACAAACTTTTGGAAGACATGGAAAACACATGTTTATTCTAGAAAATGAAGTAGGAGATCAGCAAGACTTGTTTTCTGAGCCTTGGTCAAGACCCTCTTGATCAAACCAGGATGTAGCCAAGAAACTGGCCAAAACCAGCTAGGACCAAGACGGCAACAAGGGCAACCTCTAGTTGATAGTCTATAAATGATGCCATGGCAATGATCTGGAAATGACCTTATCTAGTTCTGAGAACTCCCTGCTCATTTTCCGGAAAGTTCATGAATAACCTACCCCTTATTTAGCATCTGTTTAAAAGTGGGTATAAATATAGCTAGCTGGCAATCCATGAGTGCTACTCTGGGCCACTCTGCCTACGGCATAGCCCGGCTCTGTCTATGGAGCAGCCATTTTGCTGTACGCTGTGGCTCTAATAGAACTTGCTTTCTGCCACTGTCAGCTTGCTCTTGAATTCTTTCCTGAGTGAAGCCAAGAACCCTCCTGAGCTAAGCCCCAGTTTTGGGGTACCAGATTCAAAAAAACTTAGAGTGACTGGAAGATGCAAGTATCCAAAAATACATTGTAAAAGCAAATGAAGAAAAAAAATAATAAGAATAGAGACATAAAACAGAGTAAGAGATGGGGCTAAAAAACACCTTTTGGCTATTAGGTAGGCCACAAATTTGCCTCTTAGATTTCTGTCAACAAACAGAAAAAATCTAGAACACAGTTGCATATCTAGAATATAAAAACATTCCCCTTGCTTGAGAGAAATACAGTTATTCCACACATGAATTATTCTGGTTGAGTCCCCACGAAGAAGTCAGAGTGCAAAATCCAAATGAGACACCATGGAAAGTTTGCTAAGATTGCTTCTTAATCACCAATAAAAACCATGGCAATTGCACCAGCCAACCCAAATCTCCTGTAGGGAGTTAATATGAAATAGTGCATGTTTTTAGTTTTCTTGTGAATTTACCTTGTTTCAGGAGTACATTTTAGAAAAACAGAAGGACCTAATTACATTCCAATTAATCTTCTTGAAGAATAATTTTTTAGTCACCCTTCTGTTATACTTAATGAGTCTGAAGTTGTACTTGCTGTAAAAGTACCTAAAGCCAGCTAATCTAGCTTGACAATTAAAAATAGACTTATCAGGATAATTAAAAAGCAGGAGTAGAAGGAGGGAGACTGGTGAGAAGCCTACTGCAGAAAGTCAGGGAAGAAGCAATGGTGGGAATGATGTTAGCGATGGTCACAGAAACCAGAGTAGTACCATTGATAATGACAAGAATAATATCATCTGAGTATTGTAACAATAGCAATAATATAAATGTATAAAATTATTACTTTGTCAGGGTTTTCAGTGTATAAATACTAATTTCTATAATAATATAAATGTATAACATTATCACTTTGTCAGGGTTTTGAGTGTGTAAATACCAATTTCTATAATATAAATGTATAACATTATCACTTTGTCAGGGTTTTGAGTGTGTAAATACCAATTTCTATAATATAAATGTATAACATTATCACTTTGTCAGGGTTTTGAGTGTGTAAATATCAATTTCTAGTTAGCCAACTTTAATTGCATTCTTGAATCAAATCTAAGTTCCTTCATTGACATTTTCTTCTGTTAACAAAAGTAAAGCCCAAATTAAAAATAAAATGCGCACAAAATTCCAGACTAGGGGAATGAAGAATTGCTGTTTGGTGAATTCAGAGTTTCATATTGGAGGATGAGACATTCTAGAGATGGACAGTGGTGATGGTTTCACAGCAAGGCAAATGTACTTAATGTCACTGAATTGTATATTTAAATATGATTAAAAAGGTAAATTTTACGTTATATACATTTTACCAAAAAACAAACAAACAAATAAAAAAACTGAAAAACAAACACCACACATACACACAACCCCCACACAGCTCCAGGATTATCTGATCTAACAGGTAACCTTGCTCAAGCAAAACTAACTTCTGCTGTAAAGACAGGCCTGCAAAACCTGGGCCTGCAGAGCCACTGATGGAGCCCGCCTCAGGCGCTGCTCAGAGAAGTCAGCGCTGCTCTCTAATGCTAGAATCTGCTTCAATGTGCAGATGCTAAACAGCAGCAGTGCAACGCTTTTCCACAAGAACTATTTTAGGATAGGTGTTGTTAGGTATTTATTTGATTCCACCATCTCCCCCTGCTCCCAAATAAGACCTCATTTAAGTCCAGGTGGGATTGACAACACTGCTTCTTGGCATATCCTCTGAGAAACACTATTTACAAAATGGAACTATATGCAGTATGGGTTGAACATCCTTTATCCGGGATGCTTGGGGCCAGAAGTGTTTTGGATTTTTTTTCAGATTCTGGAATGTGTGCATTATCCCAAATCCAAATAGCCTAAATTCAAAACGCTCCAATGAGCATTTCCCTTGACCATCATGGTGCTCCAAAAGTTTCAGATATGGAGCATTTTGCATTTGGATTTTTGGACTATATATACTAAACTTGTAATTTGTTTATGAACAAGTTAAAAGTTGGGAAGCATCTACCAAAGATGATAACATGAGTTTTAGAGAATTTTGTTTGTAATCCAGCTCTGACAATAATAACCCAGCGGGACATGCTGCCCCTACACACCACATAATCAAACTAACTATTTAAAGACGAGAAGCTGCTTTTCTCTGTCTTCTGTAGTGCGGTGGGATGGTGACACGCAAAGAACTCATCAAAGGATATTATAAAATAAGCTAAAGGGGGCCAGGACACCTCCCTGTTTTATCTCAGTAGAAAATTCTGATTGGGCCAGAAAAAGACCCTGATCTTTGAAGAGTGAGTTTTATATAAGCACCAACATCCCAGGGTCTTTGGTCGGTATATGCACCTTAGGGTTTAAATCAGCTTCTGTCAATAGTATCAAAGGCCAAAGGAAAGTCAAAATGAGCCACAAATAATCTAAAAAAGACCCCCAATAATCTAATACCGTTTCTAGCACATTCTTACAATGTATGTGAAAAGAACAGAATAGTAAATGATATTGACAATAGTATCTTAAAGTTGCAAAATAAGCATAAGAAACAAAAAGACGACGATATATAACAATGACAGCAGTAGTTACCTGCATGAAGGAGTTAGGCAGATATTTAAATATTTACCCATTTTACAAATTTTCTAGAATGAGGATGCAATGGACAATATAAACCACTGTTAGAAAATATGAAAACATTACTTTTTTTTTTCCTGTGGAATCTTTCTTAACTTCCTTGTGCCTGGTATTAATTCCTCAAAAATTTTAATACATTGTGTTATTATTGTTACACATACCATTCTCTATCATGAATGCTTATTTAAATTCCTTTCTCTCCCACTAGCCTATTTCCTTTAGAGCATGCATCATGCCATTTGTCTTCTCATGGCTGGGGATTTCCACTGTTGCTGGCATACAGTTGCTACAAAATGTTTTTTGTTCCAAATGAAGCATTTAGGTACTAAAAGTGTATTACTAGACAGGGTTTACATTTTTCATCTGTTGTGGAGGAGAGTTTGCAAAAATCAAAGAAAAAAACAGTAGTAGAAACTAGTATCTTCCCTAATTGGTGATAATGCTATAGGGATAAATTAGAGATAGAAGAGAATTTCATAGTAATGTAGGGAAACAGTGTATCTGTTGCTTTGGTTTGAAACAATGGCAAATAAGGACTTCTGGCCTGCCTAAGAAATTCATATTTTTTCTGAGACACTGTGTGTTTGAAATTGAGAAGCTCACAGGCTGAAATGAATAATCTCTGAAGAACAGTAGGGACACCATGAGATAAAAGCCATGGAAGAATCAGAGAGGCTAACTTACTCTCTGTGCAAGAGAAGATAATAAAATGAAACATCTTTTGTGGCTAGAAATCATAATCACAAATACTAACCTTAGATACAAAAACCACCCCTAAAATATAGCATAATGCATATTTTGGCATACGTATGAGGTAGCAAAACCCAAGTGTCTCGAGTAATGTCCCAGTGGTGTATAGGATCAAATCTAAACCACAGAAGTTAGGCTTGTCTGAGGCTGAGCTGCTTTGTGGGCTGAGGGGGGTTTGTCCCTTACGGTAGATGTACACATCCAGGCTCACTCCCAGGGGCCTCACCTTCACATGCTAGAGAGGGACTGGATGAAAAAAGGATGAAGGGGAAGAAATGGTAGGTGTGTATGTGCATGACTTTAGTAATCGCTATGACAAATAAAGAGAGGAAGGCATTTATTAATAATTCATCATAATTTGTTCATGGGTCTCAGAAAGAGACAAGCAATAAAATGATTTTGAAAAAGTTGTGGCACAAGAGTATAATTTGGAAAGACATCCTAAATGAAAACAACAGTGAAGAGATGCACCAAGAATGTCAGGAGTTATGAGACCACAGAAAAAAGTGAGTGAAGGGAGATGATAAACTGGAACATTTTTTGAAACAGTTTTTATGCCAAGGAGATGCAAAGAAGTCTGTGGATGAATCAGCCTGGAAATAATGGGAAGGAGAGTCTATGAAGTTCATAGGAGCAAAGGCTTAATAATACCCCGGAGAAAATTATGTAGCAAAAAGCAAACGCCAATGCATTTGTTTGATAATATCCATTAGTGCAAACTGTCTGGCAGAAAACAGCAACAAGCATAAAAATACCTTGATTTTAAAATCTACAAGGAAAAAATGTATGAGCTATTCAGAATAGATATGTGTGACTAGTGTAAGATCAAACAGTAATTAACTGTAGCTGTATTTGAAAATGCTCAAATGCATTTTGTTATTTAAAGCAGGGTTCATAGTATGGAAATAATAGTAGATGGACAGTAAGGAACATGAAACAAAATCAAGGAATGAGATAAGAATCAAATAATCATTTAAACAAGGAGGAGCCTGAAGCCAAACTAAACTAGCCAAGAGCAAGGGCTAATGTATATTAAAATCCCTAAGGTTTAATTTTCTGTGGTAAATATTAAAATGCTATTTTTTGGTTAATATTTCCAAAAAATTACAATATAAAAGGAGATCTGGAATAATACATCATGAAAATCTAAACACTGTTAAAACAACGCAATCTGTCATAAATAAAAATTGAACTCAGCCAAAAATGTTCCCGAATAAGGATATGGAAAATTAAATTGTGGTACATCTATGACTTGGATATTATGCAATCTCTAGCAGTTATATATATATATATGTAGTAACATGAAGTTTATTTATGAGAGAGCTTTAAGTGAATAAACTATTTTATACTGTATGAATTGTAGAGCTAAAGTAATACTATGTATATAATTTTTAAAACAGATTTTCTTAATTTACATTTGTAAATATCTTTGGATTTTTCAGAAGAATGCAGATATTTAACTTTAATCGGCTCTGAATTTTTTTTATTAGTAGTAATCACATAGGGCTCTAAATAATCTTCAAGAAAAAGATAAAGGAAAGCACTTTATTTGCTTATATCTAAGAGGCTTTATTATTATTATTTTTAATTAATTTATTTTTTTGAGACAGAGTCTTGCTTTGTCACCCAGGCTGGAGTGCAGTGGCATGATGTCCGCGCACTGCAAGCTCCGCCCCCCTGGGTTCATGCCATTTTCCTGCCTCAGCCTCCCGAGTAGCTGGGACTACAGGTGCCCACCACCACGCTTGGCTAATTTTTTTGTATTTTTTTTAGTAGAGACGGGGTTTCACCATGTTTGCCAGGATGGTCTTGATCTCCTGACCTAGTGATCCGCCTGCCTCGACCTCCCAAAGTGCTGGGATTACAAGCGTGAGCCACCGCGCCCGGCCTAAGACGCTTTATAAAACCTTTAATAAAATACTGCAGAGATACAAGATGTTGCTCCAAGAGGCATTCTGTAGTTCACATACTGCATTTGTCTGCCCGTGTTTCTGGAAATCACTGAGTAAACACTAAGTGTATGTAATAACTAGAAAGAACTTACATAGCAAATCCTCATATGAAGGAAACTACCAAATCTTCAGTTATCTCTGTTGATGATTTCGTCTCAGAGAAAGGTGTCTACAAACTAAGGGAAAGTGAATCACAATTGAAGGCTTTGGCTGGGGCCACCAGGATGTACTTCCCTAACGCCTGTTTTCCTAATGATCAATTTGCCTATGCACATTTCAACCAAGGTCTGTTTCCCTTGGGAGTTTATGCATCAATTTTAGTATCCTGTCACTTCTTTTTTGGTCCACTCTTTGTCATTTTGGGATTATTAAGCCATTCCTCTAAAGTAATTTTTGTTTCTTTTGTAGTTCTAGTAAACAGTCCTTAAGTTTGCATTGCTTTATGAATATGTAAATTGTCTTATATCTTTGTGGTATATGTTTTCCTACTTTACTTTTAAAGTCTAAGAACTGTTTTTTTTTTTTTTTGAGACAAGGTCTTGCTGTCGCCTAGTGCACTGGTGTGATCACTGGAGTGTAGTGGTATGATCATTGCTCGGTATAACCTTGAACTCCTGGGCTTAAGGGATCCTCCCACCTCACCCTCCTGAGTAGCCAGGATTATAGGCGAGTGCCACCATGTCCCAAGCACCACCATGTTCAGCTAATTTTTACTTTTTTTTTTGTAGAGACAGAGTCTTGCTTTATTGCCCAGGCTGTTCTTGAAATCGTGGTCTCAAGCAATCCTCCTGGCTTGGCCTCTCAAAGCACTAGGATGACAGGTGTGAGCCACCGTGCCTGGCCTACAGTATCTAAGAATATTGAACGCAAGTCTTTCTAAATGAAGAATCTCCCACTAAGGCATAATTTCATTTTTATTTTTGGGACATTTACACAGATGAAAAAAAAAACACTAAAAAAGGTTATCAGTGAAGGAGGATGGATTTTATGTGACTTTTAAAAGATTTAAGTATTTAAATTTATTTAATTTTAACAATTTAAAAATTCAGACAACTTCTCGTGAATTTCAATTAGGGAGAGGGAATAGGGTTATATGAGAATCACCTGGGGAGTTTCCCCAACTATCCATGCCTGGCATCCTCCCCTAGATGCAAGAATTTTGTGGGAATTTGAGTGTCACATTCTCTTTCTGTTAGTTTAAAAAAAAAAAAAAGAAAAGAAAGGGCACGGTATCTGTCCTTGGCTTCCTACTTACTTCTGACCATATTCTAATTACCACACTGTTCATGATCATTCGCAAAAATTTTTTCAGATTTTAATTAATTTTTTATTATTTTAATTAAAATAGTACTGGTAAAAGCCAGAATTGATTCTGAATATCAAAGATCTGTTGTTCAAGAAAACTTGTACTTGGTGGCCACATCATAAATTTCTGTATCATGAAGTTCTAGTTCATAGCAGTATACTTCCTTTGATGCAAAGGGGATAGGGGATCAGAAACACATTTCATGACACAGTGTTTTCAAGGACAAAGGTTATACAAAAACAAGAATGTCTGGGTTGTCTGCAATGGAAACATGGAAATGTTGAGGCAGACTGACCTGGCAGCACTATGCCCGGCAGGTCTGGGCCAGGGAGGCCACGCAGGCATGCTCCACACACACAACCCAATCAAAAGCAGGCAGCCTAGTGACTCACCGGCAAGGCAGGATCCGGACAACGTCATTGGGCTTGTACCCTTCAATACAAACTGCACAGTTGTCAAAATCGGACTCTGTTTCCTGCAACAGAGGAAGCACAGATGAGCCTATTTTCTTAGCTTCATCTCTTGTGTAAATATCCAAGCCAAAACCCAAGGAGAGCTTGCCTGGAGCAAAGCTTTCGGTAGTGCTGGTGCCAGTTTTTAAATCAAATTTACCATCATTTGGACTAGTTTCCATTCCTTCCAACCTCTACTTTTTGTTTCTAGGTTCTGCTTCAAGTGCTTTTGTGAGGAAAACCATTTTCTAAAGTACATTACTAAAAATGCTATTAATTATAATTAGAGGCAACATATCTAAATTTTCAGGATGAGAAATAATACTTATGGTGAATCACCTGAATGATATTTAATCTATCCATTCTTCTGGAATCTAGTGTATAAAATAAATATTAACACAAAATGGTAGTTCCAATTTTTTTCAAGTATATAAACCTCTTTTGATGCCTCATAAGATAGTGCTATGTAATAGTCCTTGTACTTTTATTACTCTCTGATTGAGGGGAAATAACATACTGACTAAAATATACTTTAAATTTAGTAATGCCTTTAAATAAATTTTATCTTATAAGCCCAGTGGCGTTTTTATATACTTGAAAAATAATAGCACATAATTTGTGAGATAAATCAATTATTCAGAATAGAGACAATACCTGCTTATATGTGGAGTTGTAAATCCCTTACATTGCCCCAAGGAGCTCCAAACCCATGTATTGTAATCCATTGCTCTAACTTGGCCTAGGGAATAAGGAAGACCCTTAGAAGCCCGTACACCTGGGCAGGACTGCTTTGTTTTTCCTCCTCAAGATATACTATTGCTTCTGGCTTTATGATACCATTCTACAGTGAAGGAGACTATTGAAATGAATTCGGGGCTCTGTGTTTTGGTTTTTAAAAAATTTTTATAGAGACAGGGTCTTGCTGCATTGTCCAGGCTGGTCTTGAACTCCTGGCCTCAAGTGATCTACCTACCTTGGCCTCCCAAAGTGCTGGGATCATAGGCATGAGCCACACCACCTGTCAACCTTGGAGTTCTGAATACTGGATTTCAGAGGGATTGAATATACTTCCTGCATTTATACTGTAGACTTGAGTGGAGAACATAGCTCAGCACAGAAAGCTGTCTTGCTTGCAAAGATTCATGAAAAACTTTCTCAGGTCATAACATCAGGAACAACCATTTTGATTTTATCTTGTGGGACACTGGAATAAACTCATGAAATATTACTTGAATACTGAATATTGTTTCCTTTGTACTGGCTGCTAGAAAGCCCCAACTTAATTTTGAGACCCATTTCTATTACACATTTTAGATAATCCATTTGTGTACTAATTTCATTCTGGCTTCATCTATTTTTTTATACACTTATCAGTTTTTTTTTTTTTTTTTGGGACGGAGTCTCGCTCTGTCGCCCAGGCTGGAGTGCAGTGGCCAGATCTCAGCTCACTGCAAACTCTGCCTCCCAGGTTTATGCCATTCTCCTGCCTCAGCCTCCTGAGTAGCTGGGACTACAGGCACCCGCCACCGCGCCTGGCTAGTTTTTTTTGTAGTTTTTAGTAGAGACGGGGTTTCACCGTGTTAGCCAGGATGGTCTCCATCTCCTGACCTCGTGATCCGCCCGTCTCAGCCTCCCAAATTGCTGGGATTACAGGCTTGAGCCACCGCGCCCAGCCCTCATATTTTCTATACAACTATTTTATTATCATAGTATATGCATTTTATAAGAAACTTTAAATTATGTTTAATTAAGAAGAATATAATAACATATACTGATAGGACAACTGTTAGCATATATTTCCCTTTGCCATCCTTTCCTCTCTTCCACCCTGGCTGTAAGAAAAGTTAGAAGCTTTTTTGAATAGCTCCTCACCAAAAAGAAAAGAAGCTGTTACCTTGTCACCCTTCTTGATAGTCCTGACCTGGAGTTTGCTGATGGCTTTCTTTGCTGCATCCCCCAGTCGGCGCTGAAAAACCAAAACATGCTTGTTAATAATAAAGATCTGTAATTCTTGACTTCATTTCTGATGTTGTTTAATACACCAGGGCAGTTAGCTCTGAAATCATGCACATGTGGCATGAATGCAAACAATGATGACTAGAAAAGATGGGGTAGTGGCATTTGTGCAAGGGGGCTCTACCAGTTGAGGTCTATAAAAGAGTTATGCCATAGAGAGAAGTTCTTCATGCCTAGTGTTAAGCAAGTGGCATGTGACAAAGACCCTGCCCTATAGTTCTACAGTGCAGGTTATATGTGCATATACTAGCCAAAAAAAAAAAAAAAAAAAAAAAAAAGGAGTTTAGTAATTTGTCACTCTAGCCACTCAATTTGTGACACAGAGATAGTCAATCTGGAGCAGCTGGAATAAATTTCATCTCCTCTTTTTGATAATCAGGATTCATTGCTTGGATATTCCTTCCAATCTGCTCATTTAGGCATAACATTGGTTTAACTTTGGTCTGTTCTATTCCATCACGTTCTCACATGGCAATTTTACCTCCTTTATGCATGTTTAAGTGAGGGTGCATATAGAAAAATACATAAAACATAATGTTCAGTTTAGCAAATAATTATAAAGCAAACACCAGAGTAACCACAACGATCCATGTCAAGAAATAATATATCACTCTCTTCCCATTTTTGGCAGAGAAAATTACCATCTTAATGAGCCCTGCAATAATGCAATCAGAGGGTGATGAGGAAAACTGGGAGAAGGATAGGGTGGTGAGTAAATTAATCAGTCAAGAAAAAAAATTGTTCATGTGCATGTGAGTTTTCTACATGTTTTATCTTCTTAGGTATATCTATTTCTGGTCTGCAATAGATGTGTATCCGTAGTAGTAAAACATTAGAAGGACTAAGATTAAGAGGGTTAACATTTAAACACAGACTAATCATTTGCTTTCACTAATTTTGTTCCTTTTGGAAAAAGCACTCAAGCTTCTTGCTTTTCTTTAAAATAGTGAACGTATATTAGTGAACAGTTAATATATCCTAGGTGCCATATTAAAGCTATATATGCATTATCACCTTTGATATTATAATAACTATGAGAAAAACACTATTTAATAGAATTAACTGAGGCTTACAGAGCTTAAGTAAATTGTCCAATATCATAGAATTAGTGAAAGGTAAGTCAGAATCTGAATAAAATTAAGTTTGATTTTAAAATCAAAGCTCATCTATCACCCTCACCTTCATTTACAAAACCACCCGATCAACCAATCAGCCAGTCAGCCAACCATCTAACATCTGACCAGCCAGTCAGCCATCCATCCAACATCTGGCTAGCCAGCTAATCAGTCAACCAACCATCCAGTCAATCAGAATCACTAAGTGTTTACCATGTGGCACTTCTCTAAACACACAGCAGTTAAAGTAATTAGCAGAAAAGATGTTTTCCTTGTCAATTCATTTTTCTCTTTGATAGTTTGTCCTTCATGTCTAAAATAATACTGACATTTTTATCAGAAGGGTAAGTTTTGGCTGTTTCCTAAAAGGAGACCTATATCATTGAGATTTATGCAGAAGTCCATGAGTAGCTAGCAAACTAAGGCAGCAGGCAAAAATAGAAAGAGTCTTTAGTGATAAATACCAAGGAAAAACAGGAGACTGAGAGGAAAAGAACTGAACTGAGGTGAACTAAACATGATGGAACTTTCCTCTCCTCTTCTTCTGGTTCTTAGGTATTCATCCTTTAACTTCAGCTCAAATCATTTATTCAGGGAGCCCGAGCCCTTCCTAGATGTATCCAACAGGATCCCTCTCATCTAGACCCTGATAGCACTATACCTCTGCACTGTCACCTTTGAAATTTGAAATGTGTTTTTATGATCAATTACTGTTAGATTGTCCTCAGATAAGCTCCCTGAGGGCAGGCCTGTGCTTATTTTTTGCTTCACATTGTCCCCTACATCCCCAGCATATATAAATAGAAGAAAGCTGCCTTCAATAATAGGCAGTCAATCATTCAACATATATTTTTGATCTCTTATTCTGTGCCAAGTATAGCTTTGGGTTTAAAAAAATGGTAATGAAAACACATGCGTATGCATACACACACACACACACACACACACACACACGACACACTCCTATCAACTGTAGTTTAATTTATAATCTAGTGAAAACTCTAAATAATTAGTTAATAAAATCTTAAGCCAATAGTGGTTTTTGGTTTTTTGTTTTGTTGTGTTTTTTTTTTGCTTGGAAAACAACCTGAGAAATTTAGCCAGTTAACGGGAATATTTAGGGACAAACTGTAAGTGATACACGTTGTAAGGTAAGCAAACCTGTGGTCCTAGCTTGGCAAACCTAGCCAGTATCAACTGACAGCTGCTCTCCATTGAAGGACCCTGGGGCAAGGATTGAAAGGTATTGAGAAAGGGCTACTAGTTATTGGAAGTAAATGCCACAGACCTGTAGAATATTATATTTAGAATAAGAATCTGAACCCTAAACAGGCAACCTACAGAATGGGAGAAAATTTTTGCAATCTACTCATCTGACAAAGGGCTAATATCCAGAACCTACAAAGAACTCAAACAAATTTACAAGAAAAAAACAAACAACCCCATCAAAAAGTGGGCAAAGGATATGAACAGACATTTCTCAAAAGAAGACATTCATACAGCCAACAGACACATGAAAAAATGCTCATCATCACTGGCCATCAGAGAAATGCCACAATGAGATCAAAACCACAATGAGATACCATCTCACACCAGTTAGAATGGCGATCATTAAAAAGTCAGGAAACAACAGGTGCTGGAGAGGATGTGGAGAAATAGGAACACTTTTACACTGTTGGTGGGATTGTAAACTAGTTCAACCATTATGGAAAACAGTATGGCGATTCCTCAAGGATCTAGAACTAGAAGTACCATATGACCCAGCCATCCCATTACTGGGTATATACCCAAAGGATTATAAATCATGCTGCTATAAAGACACATGCACCCGTATGTTTATTGCGGCACTATTCACAATAGCAAAGACTTGGAATCAATCCAAATGTCCATCAGTGACAGACTGGATTAAGAAAATGTGGCACATATACACCATGGAATACTATGCAGCCATAAAAAGGATGAGTTTGTGTCCTTTGTAGGGACATGGATGAAGCTGGAAACCATCATTCTTAGCAAACTATCACAAGAACAGAAAACCAAACACCGCATGTTCTCACTCATAGGTGGGAACTGAACAATGAGATCACTTGGACTTGGGAAGGGGAACATCACACACCGGGGCCTATCATGGGGAGGGGGCAGCGGGGAGGGATTGCATTGGGAGTTATACCTGATGTAAATGACGAGTTGATGGGTGCTGACGAGTTGATGGTTGCAGCACACCAACATGGCACAAGTATACATATGTAACAAACCTGCACGTTATGCACATGTACCCTAGAACTCAAAGTATAATAATAATAATAATAATTAAAGAATCTGAACCCTAAAGAAACAAATACTGTTTTTCTTTTTCTGTAAAGAACTCAGATATTTTTGCAATTGTGTTTAACTGGCATTACATAATATTGCACCTAATTCAATCACTTAAAAAATTTTTTTGAAGACTAAACAGAGTAATTAAGTAGAAAAATATATTTTCATACAATGGTCATAGATTATACTCAAAGGGAACTTTTTTTTTTTTTGAGATGGAGTCTCATACCGTCACCCGGGCTGGAGTGCAGTGGTGCGATCTCGACTCACTGCAACCTCTGCCTCCCAGGTTCAAGTGATTCCCCTTGCCTCAGCCTCCCAAGTAGCTGGGATTACAGGTGCCTGCCACCATGCCTGGCTGATTTTTTTGTATTTTTAGTAGCGATGGGTTTCACTACGTTGGCCAGGCTGGTCTTGAGCTCCTGACCCCATGATCTGCCTGCCTCAGCCTTCCAAAGTGCTGGGATTACAGGCATGAGCCACCGCGCCCGGCCAGGGAGTCAACATTTTTAAAAAGCAGGTGAACTAGAAATAATGTTTTCAAAACTCAATTTCATTTAAAATAATGTTTTAGCAAATGAAATATGCTCTTCTTAAATGTGGGCATGTAGGGGAAGTTCAAAGACTGCATTAAACTTTGGCTGTGTATTTAACTTAACAGTTGGCTACATCTGAATAAAAATAGATGGCTTTTGAAAACATTCCCTCAATCTCTTCTAGAGAAAAAACCCTTTCCATGCCCTTTTAAAATAATGCAGGCTGCCTTTATTTTTTTAAAATGGCATGTCCTTTGAGGAAATGTAAAGCAAGCTGACGTTAAGGTAACAGGGATTTTGGCTAACAGTAAAGTTAATGGCTAGGGAATTAGAAAGACGAATTCCATTACTGGCATTTGTATGACTGGGCCCTGGAGAGGTTAAAGAAGTTCAGCAGAGGATTAAGTCATTTAGGAGACGGGCTTCCCAAATTAGCAGAATTAATAGATTGAGGGAAAGGGAGTAAAAGAGAAAGTACAGCCATACGTGGCTTAATGACAGGGCTACATTTTGAGAAATCCATTGTTAGGTGACTTCATCACTGTGTGAAATCATGGAAGATACTCACACAATCCTAGATGATACTGCCGGCTATATACATAGGCTCTATGGTCTAGCCTATTGCTCCCAGGCTACAAACCTGTACAGCACGACTGAATACTGTAGGCAGCTGTAACACAATGGTAAGGATCTGTGTATCTAAACATAGAAAAGATACAGTAAAAACAGGATATTATAATCTTACTGAACTACCATCGTACGTGTGGTCCATTTTTGACCAAAGTGTAGTTATGCAGTGCATGACTGTAATAAAGTCATCTTCAACTACAAGTCTATGAGGCCTTCCTCCTAGAAGCTCTGAGAAATCAAATGATTCACAAAGGTAGGAAGACATATTTTCCTTAATCATTCTAAAAAAGGGTATAATGGTATTCTCTTCCATTCCCTTTCCAGTGACATTCCTTGAGTCAAGCCTCATTCTGTATGTTATTGATAAACGATACACATATTTTCTCCTCTGCTGAGGAGGAAAAACATAGCATTTTGGCAGTGGCAGATAAAGGATATGAAAGTCTTCCCTGGCAAGGGCAGAACAGATGGTCCAGATACCTGAGGAAGGAAAATCAGCTTCTGAGATGTACATGATGATATGGGATCATGTAATAAAATATATTTTTTTTTCTGTAAGAGTTCTGGATTAACAAAATTAGGGAAAAAGCACCACAAAGTTTTGAAAAAATGCAATTTCCATATGCATGTAAACAAGTACTATCAGTATATGCATACTTATTTCTTTGTAGATGGCATGAAAATTACACACCTACAGAGAAGACCCCATTAAAAAAATTATACCAAGAAAAAAGTACCACTTTCAACATTTAAAAAAAAGTTTTCAATATTAAAAAAAAATCTTTCAATAATTTTCAAATGAGTGTTACTGGATTTCCAAAATGCGAATTAAAGAGATAAGTAAAAACATAAACATTTAATGAAATGGCCCAAATAAGGCTACTGTTGCTTTTGTAATTGATCTCTTCTGTCTTTGGGTTTTTGATTGCACCCAGTTTGAAGAGGGAAGGAAAACTACAGGCCCTGCTCAAACTGAATCTTGTACCTAGCCTGAATAGAGAATCTAATTGCAACTAGAAGTCTTTTACAAAACAGACTCTTCCCTTTGCCATTCTCAGAAATGCAGAGTAAAGTGCTGCTAATGGAGGACTCAGGGACCACTTCAGGTGGATTGAGGAACCATCTCAGGTTTGAGTCAGCCTTTTGTTTCAGGTAGGGATTCCACTCTCTTCTCTAGGGTGCTCCTATGAATTCTTTCTAATCTAACCAGACCCAAATCATACTTATTATTATTATTAATATTATTATTACTTTTGAGACACAGTTGTGTTCTGTCACCCAGCCTGGAGTGCAATGGCGTGAATCTCGGCTCACTGCAGCCTCTGCTTCCCGAGTTCAAGTGATTCTCGTGCCTCAGCCTCCTGAGTAGCTGGGACTACAGGTGTGTGCCACTGCACCCAGGTAATTATTGTATTTTCTGTAGAGACAGCGTTTTACCATGTTGGTCTTGAACTCCTGACCTCAGGTGATCTGCCTGCCTCGGCCTTCCAAAGTGCTGGGATTACTGGCGTGAGCCACTGGTGCCTGGCCAAAATCATGCTTCTTACTAAAGCTTGTTAGGTGTTAGGCCATTGTAATAATTAGGTTTCTCCATCTATTTGATCTAAACAAGCGTGAATATATTTACCAAGGTTACTGGTTTCTTGACAGTAGTGAAGATAAACTGTTATGCAAAATAAATACAGAGCCATGTATTAAAAGAATAAAGTCCTACATAAATTCTAACAAGAATGGTAAACAGCAGACTCCAGTTCAACCCGAGACACATAAATTAGTAATCTAAATATTTAAGAAACTGAGAAAAATAAGAAACTTTCCTCTTCCTCTGTTCTGTGTTATAAATAGAAATGCAGTGAAAGTGATAATACAAATTTGGAACATAAGGATTCCAAAACATAGCATCAAAACTGAGTTTATTTTCTTCCTATCTCATTTGATTGGATAATTCTGTAGCATATTTTATTTTTTCCAACAGCTGTATTTTATGATCATGTTCATTGTCATCATCACCAAGTGGATGATAACTAAGTGTTCTTAAGTTCTAGGTGAAGGGAGGCCACTGCCAAAGTAAACAGAATTGGTCCCAGTTGTGTAAAACCTACATGGTCATGAGTGACGCAAACATTTTCCTCATGCACTCTAATACATAATAATGATCCTTCCAGGACTGGCTGATATGATAGAAGTCATAGCACAGCCAGTCCAATAAATTTCCATGGTGTGGATCACCACTCCACAAATCTAGAAAAATAGATAAAATAATTTGACTATTTCGATAGCTGTGATGACCTCACAGAGTGATGCCATAAATCTGTTTGTGAACACACAATGTGAGGTAGAAACATCAGGGTTTGTTGTGGTTGTTGTTGTTGTTGGAGGTGTTGTAGAGCAGAAAATAATGGTTTCAAAGTTAGAAGACCCAGCTCTTTATCCTATTTTTGTCACTAGTTAACTGTGTGACTTTGGCCAAGTCACTTAAACATTTGTGGCCTTCCGTCCCCTTACTAATAACATAAGGTATGTAAAGTAATGTCATCTCTAGCTTTACCAGCTCATGATTTTCATCCATGCACAAAAGAATAGGGAGGCAACATGCTTTGAGACCTGAATAATCCAAAAAAAGCAAATCAAGGGCTAATTACCTCACTGAAGACTGCATGGATACGACACGCGCTTTTGCCTTTCTGTTTCCCTGAGGGCTTTCTAGTTTCTTCTAGAGCAGTTTCAGGGACAATTTTAGTCCTCACTCTTTAGGAGACAGAAGCATCTCTGCCTGGACTCTCCCTTGGTGGCTGAGACTTGGCAAACTCCTTTCCTTTCTGTTTTTCTTTGTGAAGTTCATGTTTATTTTAAATTTCATTACTTCTTTTATTCCAACGCAGTTTAAGTATCAATATGCAAGGCGTGCAAAAGAAATCAAAGGCACACGGGCCATGTACATGTAAATAATAGGAAAAATTATTCTCAGGAAGAGAGAAATCTTTCAGGAAAACTTTGCTGAATGTCATTACCAGGCCTCAAATAAAAATAAAGCAAATCAAAACAGATCTGGTTTCCTTGGATTAGCCTCAAAGGCAATATTGTTTATGAAAACCAAAAAAGATCCCTACTTAGTTTATCTGATCTGTCCATATTTGAATAAGCTACCATTTATTAGGAGTTTTGTGTTTTTCAAGTCACAGATCCAGTCCTTGTGTCTGAGATGAGATGTCCTAGCAGATAGTGAGACAATATTCCAACATCACAGAAGACAGGGATACCCACCATGGCCATGGCAGGAACACCGCTTGCTGTTTGCCTTGCCATCCTGCAGGGTTTTCATAAGTAGGGTAAGAATCAGTGAATGGCAGCAGAAGTGGCACCTCTAGGGAATGAGGGGATCCTTGGCCTTCTGGTAGGGAGAGGAGAACTGTCCATAGTGTACACTGGTATTCAGGATCAGGAGTCTGTCATGAATCTGGCCTCCCAACTCAAAGGTCAAGAAGAGGTCACAAGATCGTAGGTCATTAGATGGGCAGAATGGAGATGAATCCTTAGCATTCTCTGGGAAGCCCCTTAAGGTGAGGAGTCTTAAACTAGACACAGCCAACTTTCTGTATGGCAGATTCGACCAATAATGGATTAAACACATTTGGGGGAAAAAACCAAAAAAAGATAACAATACAACAAAATAATACAAATAAAAAACACAGCATAACCACTATTTACATAGTGTTTACATTAGGTACTAGAAGTAATTAGGTAATATAAGTAAATAAGAGATGATTTAAAGTATATGGGAGGATGTGTTATATGCAAATAATATGCCATTTCATATAAGGGACTGTGGACTTTGGTATCCATGGGTAGGAGGGGGGTCCTGGACCAATTCCTCATGGATGCTGAGGGATAACTTTATTAGGAAGGACTTAACATGACAGCCTTGCTTCTAAAGCCGGAAAGGGCTGGCGCTCAGTATTGAATGATCAGGAGTTGCTCATTTTACAGCTATGACTGAGGCAAAGACTGGCAACCTGTCCCATGGGTTAGGTCTCTGCACCTCAATGCCATTGAGGTGGCTTCATCTGGTGGAAAACACTTTGACTTGCAATCATCAATCTGGCTGCATGCCCTTGAAAAGAAAATCACTTTACATTTCTCTCTCCCAAATTCATTCTATTGACTGTTCTTTTAACTTCTAAAAACTATAATTCTAGGATCAGGCAATCAGCATTCTCAAATACTTGAGTGAAATTACAGCCAGGTGTCTTCTGCCTCCCAGTTCCCATGACTGTGGTTTCCTCTCTGCAACCCTCTGGCACATGGGTTCTCAGGGCTGACCTGAGAGGTGTCCAGTCTACACGGTGTAGAAGTCCACACACTGGTGGCATCGATGGGCTATTTTCTTAAAGTACTCATCCAGGGGCATGATCAGGGCTGGTGAGGAGAGAGAGATCTGTCATGGTATTTAAAAGTCATCATGACATGTGTTAAATGGCCAGTAAAATATTTTTTTCTAATCATTATTGGGCCTTTCCTTCTTTGACAAGTGGGTTGTGGTTTGCAACTTCTCTTTCCATGCCATCAGGGCTTCTACCTGCTCTTTTAACAGGTAGAGAGTCTGATATAAAAGGTTTCCTTCACCTGAGAACCATTCCCTCAGCTTCCTCTCCCAACCTGGCCTGCTTTGTTCTGCCTTGCTCGACCACTGTTCCCATTTTATGATAAATCTGGCTCCGAACTCCACATGGTCCTATGCACTTAATACCCTGGGTTGTCCTCTTGCCTTATAACCCTGGCCTGCCCAAGACTCTGATTCTACTTTGCACCAAAACCATTGTTAGATATAACTTTTATGTGGTCCCAGCTCCTAAAACCCCAACCTTGACCCCCATCTAGCTGCCTGGGGGTGTGACGTTTATGTCGGATTATGTTAAAGAGTATTGTGGGCTTGGTTAGAGATAAGATTCCACTGGGCTGGAATATGACATCAGGAAATTAGCTCCCTAAATGTGCTGTGTGTGCTCTGAGTAGAGCTGCATCCTAATCCACATGCTCTTAAGTGTCACAGTGCTTGAATGGGAATGAGGAGTCCATTCACCTCCCTGAGCTCTGTGCAGAGAGAGCTTGAAATAATCAGTCACTGGACTCAGGCACATATAGGCCATCTGACAGACCAAGGTCTCCAAAGGAAAATGGTCTCAAGAAAAGATGATGGGGCTACCAGGAGAAACAAGCATCGCGAGTGAAGAGGATGGCTGTGGAACAGTTAACCTTGACCAGGGAAGCAATGGCTCCACATGGCGTGTGAGGCTGTCCTTGGCCTCTGCAAATCAGCCTCCTTGTTTCACTTCCCTCAGAGTGTCATTGTGCACTGCGAAGGCAAGGTGTAACGCAAGGAGAGAAAAATTTCAGACCGTGGTAAGAATTGGGAAGAAAGGAAACTAACATAAAATGATGATTGTAGGAGACAGGCTGGGGTAAAGGTGAGGCTGTATTAGAGTATCTCAGGCTCAGGCTCCAGAGGTCTTCTGCAATACCCTCTCCCCAAGTGAGCTCCTCCTGTCCTGACAATTTAAATGTCATCTGTATTCTGATGACCCCCACATTAGTACCCCTATCCCTGTCTTCTTTCCTGAGCTCCAGACTTACACATCAAAATACCTACCTGGCATCTCTGCTTCAATATCCAAAAGGCTTCTAAATTTAGCATTGTCAAATCCAAATTCTTGATACTCTAGCCCTTTGGATCTCTACTTTTTCCATCTTTCCTGTTCTAGTAAACACCATGAGAGTTGACCTAAATGTGTCCTTGATTCTTTTCTTGATTCCTTTCTTTCTCTCACACATATGGTAACCATAGAACTTATCATCCAAACTGGAACAATTCTGAGAGTAAATTGGGGAGCTATTAATGATTCGGCTGTGTGATACTGTGATATATAATAAGGACTATCTATATTTTGATCTTCATCCCAGCTCCCAGCTAGAACTCCTAAAATCCTTGTAATTTCCTAAGTGATGAGAGTGATAAAGGTGAAAGGGCAGTTTTTGTAATTCATAAGAAATCCTTTTCAACCACACCTGAGTTTATGTTAATGAGGTAACTTTGGAACGTTCCTAAGAAAAAGGTCTGGATGCTTTGGGAACCAATCTTGTGATTAGAGGGTTGGAATTTTCAGATTCCCTCACTCCTAACCCTGCCCTTAGGAGGGAAGAGGGGCTGAAGGCTGAGTTGATCACCAATGGCCAATAATTTAATCAGTCATGCCTACATGATGAAACCTCAATAAAAACCCCAAAGGATAGGGTTCAGAGAGCTTTTCCCTGACTCTGGGGTAAAGATGGAAGATTGCATTTGGTTTCAAATTGTGTCAATAGAGCTAAAAAGGTCATCTGAAGACTAAACTATATGTGAGGTATGTAAGAATTGAGCTATTTACTATTTGTATGGTAGTGAGGGTAAGGTGGGGAATATATTTTCCAAGCACGCTTTATCCAATAAACGTGACCCATTTACCAACCCTCTAATAATATGTCATGAATATTTTCTCATTCAATCCTCACATCAAGTCTATGGGGCTGGCCTTACATGTGGGGAAGCCTGGGCATAGACAAGTGAAGTAACTTGTGAAAAGTCACACCACTAGGAATTATTAGAGCAAAGATTTGAATTGAGACCCATCTGACTGCAAAGTTGGTATCTTTAGCTATTGCCCTATACCAGATTTAACTTGGTTAAATCTTTAAGAAACATGGTATACCAGCCAAATCTTCCTCTCCACTTTTAGTTGTAGCCCTTATTCTCCATGTTACCATCTAAAAGACCTTGCTGGGAGGCTTCTACTGTGAAGAACTTTAGCAAATATTACTTCATGGGAAACTGCATTGAAATGATCTTCTCCAGGTAGATGTGACATGAAACTGGCCATGATTATGTAAGATGCTGGTGGCTTTCTTTTAATTGTGATCTGCACAAAGCCAAGCAGAGACTCAGGTGCTCATCTGGCTAATTCAAGGTCAGTCTCTCTTTCATATACCGGAATAGTTGGATACTTCGACAATGTAAAATAAACGCCTTTGATGTTCCATTTCAGGCTGTGAGCCTTCATCTAACCTGAAAGTCACTCCTTCTGAAGGCCAATAATGCTTTAATAAAAATAAATGGTTTAAGTTAACCTGATGCTTATTATAGCTATGGCCTGCACAGCTATAACTTTTTGTTGAATGGAGTGGAATACTGACCATTAAAGGAGAAATATTTTTCTAAGGGAAATTAAATGTTATTCCACCCATCAAAGGGCTAAAGTATAGTGTCCATTTGATCAGGAAGGAGTGTTAACTTTTAACATGATCACAATTCACCGAGTGACCCTATGGTAGCATCCTACAATTCAAGGAACGTTAATAAAATGGGAGGATAATAAAAATTTAAACCCCATGAACCACTTTCATACCATTACCTTTCAATTTGTTTTTCATATACCTCACAGTATGCATGTGTCTGGATACACATGCAAGCTAGATCTACCTGCACACAGTAACATAATGATTGAAGTCATTACTCAACTAATTCAAGCTTAATATTTCACCCATATCTTTACTGCCTAATAATTACTCCAATTATCTACAGGACCAAAAATACAGGGATGCCATTTCTAATATCATTGTCTGATTAACATCTCTCTCTCTCTCTCTCTCTCTACACACACACACACACACACACACACACACACATGCGTATATATGAATACATATGAAGAACACATATAGTTTACATTTTTATTGTGTTTAGATAATGATTATACCGTTTTCTAAGAAGAGTTTGCAAACTTTTCTCCATTTTCTTCATTCTACAGCTGTGGTTTCCAACATAGTAGTCACTAGCCATGTGTGGCTATTTAAGTTAATTGTAACAAAATAAAATTTAAAATTCTGTTCCTCAGTTACTAGCCACATTTCATGTGGCCGCCATATGGCAGTGCATATGCGCATATATAGGACATATAGATACACACACAAATAATGAAAATGACATATATGATATATATGTTTTATGTATATAACACATACACACATATAAGTTTCTCATATATAACCTATATGAACCAACTGAAGCATGTTAGTTCTACATCTCATTTTCATTGCCTTGTGTTTGGGATTCCATCCATTTAAATTCCAGAATACTTAATGAAAGTGGCAAAATTGAATTTGTAAGCAGTCATCAAAGAATCTATATGATAGTAATAAAGGATACCATTCATTGAGTGCTGATTGAATGATTAGTGCCAGGCTCAGTAGCTTTAAAAGTAATACATATTAATCCATTTAATCCTCACTGTGACCATAATAGAAAGGTATATTCCATTTAGTTTAGAAAAACAATGAATAAAGAAATTAAGTTTCCCATTTTGTGTAAGCAGTGGAACTTCATTACTATGTAGCCATAAAAATCATGTTTTTGAAAATTATTTAATGATAGAGGGATATACTCACTATTCAATAAAAGGCAGAACATAAAACATATATGGATATGTTTGTGTCTCCTGCATATCTAGATATACACGTAATGAAAATGCACTCACTATATATAGAGAGAATTAAAAATACCTGAAAGGTAATATACTCACATATTAACAATTTTGTGGGGTAGTGGATAACTTGTCTTTTTCACGGTTTCTCTATGATTGTTAAATTTATTGAAGTAAGCATGTATCATTTTGAGACTCAGATAAAAGCAATAAAAATGTTTTCAAAAATTGTCCCAGAAGCTACAGAAAATTTAAGCAGAGAAATTGTGATAACATTAACAGAAAAAGAACAGTTGTCTCCTAAAACATTCACGAACTTAGACCTCAGTAACTTACAGAAAATTTCTACCAATACTTTAAGAATCAGCTAATTCCAGTGCTATTTAAAATGCTTGAGTGCAGTGTTACCAGTAAGAATTTCTGCAATGATAAAAAGGTCCTATACATGCACTGCCATATGGTGGCCACATGAAATGTGGCTAGTAACTGAGGAACAGAATTTTAAAGTTTATTTCATTACAATTAATTTAAATGTAAATAGCCACACATGGCTAGTGACTACCATGTTGGACACCACAGTTCTAAATTACAGAAAATGGAGAAAAGTTTGTAAATTCTTCTTAGAAGACAGTATAATCATTAAACATAATAAAAATGTAAACTATGAACAGATTTCATATATGAATATAAAGGCAAAAAATAATATAATAAACACTAGCAAATATAATCTCAAAAACATTAGAGGAATAGTATATAGTAGAAATTCAGGATTGATCATAATGGAAATCCATTAATATCATCCATTTATTTGAATAGATCTAAAGAGAAAACTTAGACTATGGCCATTGGAAAGGCATTTGCTAAAATCAAACATCCATTCTTGATTACAAAATTCTTAGTAAGATAGAACTAAGTTGATACTTCTGACATTATATATTTTATAACATGATAAACTATATAT
Source organism: Macaca nemestrina (assembly GCF_043159975.1). Classification (NCBI taxonomy): domain Eukaryota; kingdom Metazoa; phylum Chordata; class Mammalia; order Primates; family Cercopithecidae; genus Macaca; species Macaca nemestrina. The sequence goes on along the minus strand of NC_092127.1, from coordinate 48,516,189 downwards.
CTCAACCTAGAAGACTACATGGGAAAATAAGAAAATGAAGAAATGACAAAAACAATCCCATTAAATTGAGGAAGTTCCCATTAAATACACAATGAAGAGAAATATGTTCACTGTAACCATGATTACTTTAGATTATTCTGGAGATTCCAATCAATGAAATTAGATAACAGAAAAAACAGGATGTCTAGCATTTGAAAGCGGTAAGTTACCCCTGATTGTGGGCATTATTAATATAGTTCTGCAACACTAATATAAATAATCACAAATACTACGAAGTAGCGGTTAAGGGCATGGACTCTGGAGTCCTGCTGCTAGTTCAATTGCTGGCTCTATTAGTAACCAGCTATGTGACCTTGGGCAAATTACTTAAACTCTCTGTGCTTACTTCCAATGCCGTAAAATGAGGACAATAAAGTTATTTATTATGGGGCTACTATCTATTAAGGCGAAAGTAGGTAAATAGAGCAAGAGAGCTCTTAGGACATGCCTGCAGCATATAATAAATGCTATACATTATTATAATTAGGGTTATAACAAGGAGGCTATTAATAATATACAAAATATACAACAATCCAAAGTTTCCAATATGAAAAAATGAATTTAAATTATAATAGTAACATAATGATTAAATACCTAAAACTAAACTGAAGAAAACTGTACAAGATTAATAAATACTGAAAAATGCTACTGGGAATAAAAAGAAGAGTTGAATAAGGGGAAAACATATTATATTTGAATAGGAAGATTCAACATCATAAAGTTACAAATTTCCCCTAAATTATCCTATAAGTTTAGAAACTCATATAATGATTCTAAATTCATACAAAAACAAACATGAAAAGAATAAAAATAGAGCAATAAAGAAAACAGCATGAACAGCCGTGAGACATTATAACTCTAGAGTACTAATACAAGATGGTGCTGCAGTATGAATAGAGACCTAGATTCATGGTACAGTTTAGAGAGCATGGAAATAGAAGCAAGTACATATGGGTATTTAATAGATGTGAAATGGGGATACTGCATATGAGAGGGGGAAAGATTAATTATTCAATAAATGCCAGTTACAAAAACGATAGGCCATCTGAAAAAAATAATGTCGGCTCTCTACTTCATTCTTTACACTGAAATAAGTTCTCTACAGATTAAAGATTTAATGACAAAAAAAATTTAAAAAATAGAGGCTGAAAACATGAATGCTTTTCAGTAGTCTTGGTCTATAGAAAATCTTATTATGGAAATACTAAAACCACTATGAGATCACACCTCACACCTGTTAGGATTGCTATCATCCAAAAAACAAGAGCTAACAAGTGTTGGTGAGGGTATGGAGAAAAAGGAATCCTAGTACACTGTTGGTGGGAATGTAGGTGGGAGCAGCCATTAGGGAAAACAGTATGGAGGTTCCTAAAGAAATAAAAAACAGAACTGTCATTTAAGATTCACCAATCCAGGCCGGGCGCGGTGGCTCAAGCCTGTAATCCCAGCACTTTGGGAGGCCCAGACGGGCGGATCACGAGGTCAGGAGATTGAGACCATCCTGGCTAATACGGTGAAACCCCGTCTCTACTAAAAAATACAAAAAAAACTAGCCAGGCGAGGTGGCGGGCGCCTGTAGTCCCACCTACTTGGGAGGCTGAGGCAGGAGAATGGCGTAAACCCAGGAGGCGGAGCTTGCAGTGAGCTGAGATCCGGCCACTGCACTCCAGCCTGGGCGACAGAGCGAGACTCCGTCTCAAAAAAAAAAAAAAAAAAGATTCACCAATCCCTCTTCTGGGTATATACCCGAGGGAGATAAAATCACCACCTTGGAGAGAGATCTGCACTCCCATGTTAATTGTGGCATTACTCACGATAGCCAAGTTAGGGAAGCATCCTAAGTGTCCATATGTCCAGTGAAGGATGAACGGATAAAGAAAATGTATATACATACACATATACAATGGATTATTAGTGTTTATCCTCAACAAGGGACATCCTGACATTTGCCACAACATGGATGGGCCTGGAGGACATCATGTTAAGTAAAATAAGCCAGACACAGAAAGAAAAATACTGAATGATCTCACCTATATATTCAACCTAATTTTTAAGAAAGGTCAAATGTCCAGAGATAGAAAATGAACCAGTGGTTACTGGGCGGGGGGAGTAGAGAGAAAATGGGGAAATGTAGGTCAAAGGATACAAAGTAGCGGAATGTATGATGAGCAAGTCTAGAGATCTAATGTACAATGACTACAGCTAAAAAATTGTATTAGAAATTTCTATTAAATAAGTAGATTTTACCTGCTCTTGTCATCAAAAAACTATGTGAGACAACAGATATGTCAATTTGCTTTACTATATTAACCATTTTACTGTCTGTATGACTCCCCAAACATCATGTGGTAAACTTCAACTATGCACAATAAAATTTATTTTTTTAAAAAAAGATTAATACACCAGGTGTAGTGGCTCACACCTGTAATCCCAGCACTTTGGGAGGCTGAGGTAGGAAGATCACTTGAGGTCAGGAGTTTGAGACTAGCCTGGCCAACATAGTGAAAACCCACCTCTACTGAAAAAACAAAAATTAGCCAGGCATGGTGGCGTACACCTGTAATCCTAACTGCTTGGGAGGCTAAGGCACGAGAATCTCTTGAACCCAGGAGGCGAAGGTTGCAGTGAGCCAAGATCGTGCCACTGGACTCCAGCCTGGGTGACAGAGTGAGTGAGACTCCATCTCAAGAAAAAAAAATAATAAATGTAGCTCTGTAAAAACCAAAAATTTCTGCATGGCAAGAAGCACCACAGATAAAATAAAAGGCAATGACAAGCTGAGGGATGGGGAGGTGAATACTATCCTACAAAAAATGGTTAATTTCCTTGACTAATAAAGAGTTTATACACATTAATAACAAAATGACAACTCAATTGAAAAGAAGTCAAATAATAAAAGTAGACATTTCACCAAAAATATTCACTTTTTCTATTGTACTTGAAAAGATGTTCAATGTTACTTGTAATAAGAAAAATGTGGTACAATTTTTAACCTACCAAATCAGTAACAACAAAAAAAGCTATAACATTCTTTTGGTCAGGATATGGGGAAGCAGTAATTTTCATATACAGTTGGTTAAAGTGTAAATTGATTCAACATTTTTTGGCAGACCATGTGGCAGTATCTATCATAGTCCAAAATGTATATGCCATTGCCCTAGCAACTAAACTTCCAGGATTTTACCTTGTAGATATACTTAGAAATGTACGAAGTGTCATGTGTACGTGTTTTCTTAAGAAGAGAAAACATGTCCATTAATAGGTGCTGGTTAAATAGATGTGACACATACAATGGAATGCTATGCAGTCATTAGAAATGAGAAGGAAGCTTGGCTTATGTATAGATGTGAATTAATCTGCAAGATGAAGTGAGAGAGAAGGGGTGCTATCATTTGTTGTTGTTGTTTTTATAAAATATATGGGCATGTGTGTTTATAAGTGCATAGAAAATTCCTGGAAGATACTCCAGGGAGAGGAACTGGGTAGCTGAGAGACACACATGGGAAGGCAATTACTTTTCATTATATGCCATGTGATACTTTTTTGCATTTTGTACCATGGGTATACATGATATGTTTAATTGCTATTTAAAATAGGTTTTAGTTTTTATCTCTTTTTTTTCCTTCGGTTCACAAGGAGGAAATCTTGGCTCTTTCCAAATTATCTTCACACTATTAGCGCTTCCTTTTGTTCCCTTCATTATGTGCATAAATAAATGTCAAAAACATAAGCAATGGGAATGTGGGACAAATCACCTCCATTTTACACAAAAATACAGTAAAACATCAAAATAGGTATATTTGGATAATATCTGAAAAATGATACAGCAAATGTTAACAGTGTATATCGTGAGTGGGGGTGTTTTGGTTTTGGCTTGGTATTTTCTGTCATGTTCAAAGTTGTTTATACAATCATATATAACATTTTTGTAACGATTTTTAAAAGTTTTTTTTAACTTTTTGCTACTCACCTGGTTCCTATCCCTGGCATTTGCATATCGAAACCTCTGGATGTAATAAAAGACGAGCCATGCGAGGGAAATGATCATCAGGACAATGAAGGAGATGGAGACAAACACAACCGAAGTGCGGCTCACATATTTCTGCAAGTTCCGGGTTCCGATGGTGATGTACATGGTCACGGTGATGTTTCTTTCCAGCAGGCTTACTATCTCCTTCCCTTTTGGCTCAGGAATCATTATGGCCACGATGTCTTCTACACCTGTGGCGAGAGGGGCAGGAAGCGGCAATAAAGGTTAGGACATAAGATGCGGGGGATCCCAGTGAGATGTGTGGACACAGTCACATGAAACCAAATAAGGACAGTACTTTTGAGAATTCTGTGCTGAGCTAAGAAGATCTAATAGTTAGAAACCAAGTCAAATTTTCTCTTTCTTCAGTTACGTAGCTTTCTTCAGCTGCTGTTTTATATGTGAAAAAAGAACCTAAAATGAATTCATGATGATTTTAGTACCAGTGAAGTCATAATCATGCTATGCCCTTTTCAACTCTCCAAAGCATTGACCCCAGGTCTGGTAAAGAAAGGTGGACCCTTCCCAACCAGCCCAGTTCTATGTTGCACTCCACAGATTCCCTGAGGATGGGAACGGGACTTTGCATTTCATGACAAAAGGGTAAAGTGTCCTGCATTATGCCACCTGAGATGAGAGCTCTCTTTTCCCCACACTATGAATATTCAACTATAGATCTCTCTATAATATTTCTGAGGTAATTTTCTCCTATAGTGAGTACCCAAGCAACCAAAAGAGAATATTTCTTAAGGAGCTCTAATATGATTTGCCAACATGAAATTATGGTCCCAGAACTACTTTCTGCTTATTTTACCTAATTCAATGGAAACAGCATGTTTCCACTGAACGGTGTACCAAGTAAAGAGAAGTGTGGTACAATGTTTCCATTGAACCACAAGCCACATACCAAGCAAAGAGAAGGTGGAAGCAGTACAGATAATTCCAGGATTGTTTCACTTCCACTCAGATACTCCCACCATGGCTGCCTCAGTTATTAGACAGCTTGGAGCAAAAGCGCCATTTTTTTCTTGGGCCACTTTTATATATATGGGTCATTGTCCTTACACATCATGACACTGTGTGAAGTGAAGCCTCTTGGGGAGGAGTTCTGGGGTCCCTACAACAGGTTCTTCAGTAATATCATACTGAACTGGGTTCATTTGAATCTCGTATGATATTATTATCATATTAATTTCATTAGGGTATGTTCTCAGGAATCACCCCAATTCAAATCTAGGGAGAAAGATGCAAGATGATTAGGGTACAGAGGTCTCACATCCACGTGGAAATATCCCATTACCTGGAGTGACTACAAATTAAAGGGAGGAAATTTGCAACAGGCATGTTGTAGATTAAGGGCAAAATTAAACTCCACTACAGCTGCTTAACACTGGCTGTATTCACATGTTGAGGTCAGTTAGATGGAACTACCAGGTTACATTTGCTCAGGCTGTTGCAAGTTTCTTAGAATGTTACTTAGGGCTTTCCTTTGACCTTGATCTCCGTGCAGGTTTTCAATCTTAAATTCCTTGATGGTGTTTCACTTAGGCTGAACAAATACTTTAAAACTACATATTAAAGTGTCTGTGTATGCTATATCAATTATATATTTAAAAAATTTCTAAAACTTTTGCAAATCCAATTGTAAAATCATAAAGCCACAGCGTGGGTCTGGTTGTTATTTCTGGGAATAACTGAAACTGGTGGCTCGATTTTCAACTCTGAAGAATTTACTGGCAATTTTGACGCACCTTTCCTTTTCATTTTTACTTTGGTTTATGGCTGCATGTGGTCTGAGGCTGTGTGGGGGATTAAGGCTGCTGACTGGTTTTGTCTCTAAAGAAGCATGATCTTTGTATATTGAACTAATCTGGCCTAGTGAGGCTCATCCTGGTGCTGCAGCTATTTAGAGTCACTGAAGTAATGGTAGAATAATAATCTCTCATTTCATTTATTCCCTTATTTATATTATTTTGGCATGTTTACTTACAGCTCTAGAAGTACTTTTTTTTTTCTCGGGATGGGATCTTGGGGTTATTTATGAGGCTTTGGATGTTCAGAAATGTGCAAGTTTTACATTCTTTTTTTTTTTTTTTTTTTTTTTTTGAGACAGAATCTTGCTCTGTCACCCAGGCTGGAGTGCAGAGGCATGATCTTGGCTTACTGCAACCTCTGCCTCCCAGATTGAAGTAATTCTTAGAGGCCTCAGCCTCCCAAGTAGCTGGGACCACAGGCATACGCCATCATGCCTGGTTAATTTTTGTATTTTCAGTAGAGACAGAGTTTCACCATACTGGCCAGGCTGATCTTGAACTTCTGAGCTCAAGTGATCCGCCTGCCTTGGCTTCCCCAGGTGCTGGGATAACAGGCCTGAGCCACCACGCCCAGACTTACATTTTTTAGTAGTCAGATTTCACTAATATATTCCTTTATGGCTTCCAGTTTTGATACTCTTTAGAAAACTCTTTTCCACCCAAGATTAAAGAAATACTCATCTAAAATACCTTCTCAAAACCTTATTATAGCTTTACTTTTTGCATTTAAGTCTTGAACAATCTGCGATTCAGTAACAATATTTATTGAATTCTTACCATGTGATAAGCAGAAAGAAGGAAGATTAGGATGCAATTTTTTCCTTTAAATTGTCAGATATATTCGGGTCAATTTTGCACTTTTTTGCTCTTGCTGTGAGGTTGACCTATGTTTTGCTGAACCTGTAGCAGGCTGTTTTAGTTGTATAGCTTTAACATATTTACTATCTGGTAGCCTAATTCTTCCTTCACTATTTCCCTCCCTACAATATTCCCATTAATTACTTATACTTAGGAAACTAGAGTCTAACAGAGTTGGCTTCTGGACATGGACAGCTTGTTTTAAACCCCAGTTCAGCACTTTAAAAATAGGCAACCAAATTTTGAATCTCCAAAAAGCTTTAAACTACTCATCATCCATTTTCAGGGACTTCAGAAAACATTTTCTCTTCCTGTAGGGTAAAGTATAATTAACTATTTTAAAGCATTTATTTTAAACTTCAGTGCTTAGTTACACTGCTTGTGTTGTCCGTGCCACTGTTGTGCCCTCATGACATATAACATCTACTCAGAAAGACAAGCAGTACAAATGGCAGTGAGGAGGGCCTCTTCATCCGAACTTCAACCTTATTCATTTTCAGTATTCATAATACATTTCTAGAGTTCATCTCGGTAAAAACACATGAGATTTTGGGAGATTACTCTGGTGTGCTTTAGTCTATTGTGCATGGTAAAAAGTGATACTAGGGATATGTATTTATCCTAATAGAAACAGTCACTAAGAATTTAGGTATCTAGGGTGTCCAAAAAAAGATACAAAGCAAAGTGGATTTGGATGAATTATCTTATTCTGATCAATGCACAAAATCCAGGGCAAAATGCTCCTCCAGGATCTATATTGTTCAACTGAGGCATGTGCACTGATACGAGTATCAAATTCCCTGATCTTTGCTTCATTTTGGAATCTGCAGCTACAGTGTAAGGGAGAAGCCAGCAGGTTCTCCCAAGTATACTAGGATATGCTTTGCTTCTGTGGGTGTGTGTGAGGCAGGGAAGAAGAAAAATGGGTGGCGCTAGGGGGAGTGGTGCAAGCCCAGCACAGTGATCTCAGAGTTCAATGCTGCCTTAAGTAGCTACTACGCATCTATGACATTCCAAGGCCCAGGGAAAAGAAGTTAACAAATAGCATATTTGGTATGGGAAAACCCACAAAGAGGTCCTGCTACTTGGGCAATTCTATTTATTGTAACACAGAGTGCCTCTTTTTGCAAAATTATATCAGCCTACTATTTTCCTCCCAAAGGCACTTTATACTTGTGAGTGGTGAGAGGTTGCTATTATGTAATTATCGTGTGCTCTGGAAAAGCTCTACAGTCAGGGAGAAAATGTGTGACCAGGACACGTATGACCTGGCTGCCAGACGACAGCAGAGAAGCATCCTGTATTTTTAGTGCTTCCTTTTCCCATGAGAGGGCTCCATTGCCAGGATCTAATTTGGTATATGCAGATCAAAAAGGAATCAAAACAGAAGTTCACAAAGTCAAATAATGTTTAATAACTAGGAAAGCCTTTACTTGTAAATTCAAACCAGGTTGTTCAGACATTGTATTAATAAAATATCTAGAATACCAGTGCAGTGCTAGACATTTCACAAAGCCTGCAATCCCATTCTTCCCAGGGACCCTGGAGATTGACAGCATCTCTCCCTGGGTTCATTTGATCAAAACTTCTTTTTCAACCTCTTGTATTCTTTTCGCTCCATTAATCTTTACTTCAATCTCAGTCTCACTGTTGGCCCTCTAGAACTTAGGTGGGAAAAAAAAAACCCCACCTTATATTGTCCCATTTGTAGATATTTTCTATTTGCACACTTAATATCTACTTTTTCAAAACTAGAGTCCTCTCTTGTTGATCATTTATTCTCAAAAGGAATGTGTATGAAATTATTTTAAAAACTGTAAAATACCATATAAATGTAAAGGGTAATTACTACATTTTGCATCACCAAGTATATTTTTAATAAACACAGATGCAAAAATCCTAAGACAGTACTCATAAACAGAATCCAACAATACAGTAAAAAATATCTTCATGACCAAATGGGATTTATTCCAGGAATGTGAAGATGATTTAATATTAGAAAATATATTAGTACATTTTAGTACATTAACAAATTAAAGGAATAAGGCATATAATTATATTACATAGCTAGTTGTCCTCCAACATTTGGCCTTTCTTCCTTCTACAGTATGAATGTTTTAGCTAGGCACAGGCTGTACAGTGAAAAGGCTCCCCTGCAGCTGGGTGTGGTATGTGATTGGTATTTGGTCATCGAGGTTTGAGTACAGATGATACTTGCCACTCCAGGAACTTATCTACAAAAGAACTGAGTATGTGCTCTCCAGGTCCCTTCTCTCCCTTCCTTTTGACTTCAGATGGAGAGACATGAGCAGCCAGCTTCATGGAGAATGAACCTATCTGTTGAGGACTGAACACATTCCTGATTCTTTTTATGAGTAATAAAAGGAAATTTCTTTAATGTGATAATAAGGATCATTGAGAAATATTCCATTAAATGGGGGAAAAGCACTAGAAGTTTTTCAGCTAAAATCGTGAATAAGACAGGATGAGCCAACATGGTAAGAAGTTATACTTGGTGCAAAGAGACAAAGAAATTGGACTGCTAAGTTTTGGAAAGAAGAGCACACACTATCATTATTTGGGGTATCACATGACCATGTATAAAAGACAAGATAATTATGTTACTAAAATTAGTCCATTCAGGACTCTTCTCAGAAGTTACAGAGGGGAATCCATATTGACAAATGCAGACTGTACCTCCCTACCATCTCTATTGCCTGATACAAACAAGAAAAGTAAGTGATGAGAATAAATATATACAATTAATGTTGTCAATCATACATCAATAAAGCTAGGAAAATGACAAAACTGGAAAGAAATAAATTATTCAACAGCAGTAAAATAAGTAAGTAATCTGTGGTTTACTTACTTTCACTAAGAATTGATAATTCACAATGTCTTGACAATGTCACAATGTCTATTTATGAGCGAACTCAGTTATATTTGTAATACATGTACATTTTCAAACTGAGGTATTTCATTTTATCTTTAATTCTGAAACATTTTTCCTCACATTTTATTACAGTATTTCCTCCTAAATTTTTTCTCTCCTGTGATTCCTATTATCCTGTTGGGGTAGCACTTCTTCTTCTTCCTCCATATTTCTTATACCCTTCCCAATTAAAAAAAATTGTAGTTTGAAATAATTATAGACTACTAACAAGTGGTATAAACATGCCAGGCATGGTGGCTCATGCCCGTAATCCCAGCATTTTGGGAGGCCAAGGTGGGCAGATCACCTGCAGTCAGGAGTTCAAGACCAGCCTGACCAACATGGTGAAATTTCGTCTTTACTAAAAATACAAAAATTAGCCAGGGATGGTGGCGCGTGCCTGTAATCCCAGCTACTTGGGAGGCTGAGGCAGGAGAACTGCTTGAACCCGGGAGATGGAGGTTGCAGTGAGCCAAGATTGCACCACTGCACTCTAGCCTGGGTGACAAAGTGAGACTCTGTTTCAAAAAAAAAAAAACCAAAAAACAAAAAACAAAAAGAAGAAAACAGTACACGGAGGTCCTATGAACCAATGTCCCAGCTTCCTCTGATGGTGTCATCTTATATAATTATAGTACATTATCAAAACAGGAAATTGGCACAATATAATTAACTAAATTATGGAATTTATTTGGATTTCACCAGTTTTTGCATGTACAAAATTTTTAAATGTCTTTGTGTTTAATTCTATGAAATTTTATCACATATATAGAGTCAGATAACCACTAACACAATTAAGACACTGACATATTCCACCATCAAGAATAAATTCCCTCACTCTCCGCTTTCCCTTCCCTAAGCCTTCTATATTCTCCATATTAATTTTGTCAGTTCTAGAATGTTACATAAATGGAATCATATAGTATGTGATCCTCTAGATTTGCTTTTTCTCATTCAGCATAATGTCCTTATTATACAAACAAGCATGTATCAGTAATTCATTCCTTTTGATTTCTGAGTATAATTCCGTGGTAGAGACTGTGGTACAACACAGTTTAATTATTCACCAACTGATGGACATATGGATTATTGCTGGTTTTTGGATATTATTAATAAAGCTGCTATGAACATTAGTATACAAGTTTTTGGATGAATATAAATGTTCATATCTCTGGGATGAATGCAAAGGAGTATAACTGCTAGCTTGTATGGTAGTTGAACATTTGGTGTTCTAAGAAACTGACAAACTGTTTTCCAGAGTGGCTGTACCATTTTACATTCCCACCAGCAATGCATGATTCAGTTTCTTAGCATCCTGGTAGGACTTGGTATTATCACTATTTTATTTTAGCCATCCTGGGAGATGTCAGTGGTATTGCATTGTGTCTTTACAATATCTCTTTATTCATTCTGAGTGACTTATAATTTTTCAAGCTGATCTTCCAGCTCATAAATTTGTCTTTAGTTGTATTCATTTATATTTTATCCCATATTTTGGTGCTCTTTGTTTAAACTACAGGTGACCCTTGATCAACATGGGCTTGAACTGCATGGATCCACTAATACAATAATTTTTTTCAATGAATATAATTGGTCCTTTGATCTACAACCAAATGTGGATAAAAAATGCAGCATTTGAGGCTGGGCATGGGGGTTCACACCTGTAATCTCAGCACTTTGGGAGGCCAAGGCAGGAGGACTGCTTCAGTTCAGGAGTTTGAGACCAGCCTGGACAACATGCTGAAACCCTGCCTCAACAAAAAATACAAAAATTAGCTGGATGTTGTGGCATGCTCCTGTGGTTCCAGCTACTTGGGAGGCTGAGGTGGCAGGATGACTTGAGCCTGGTAGGTCGAGCCCGCAATGAGCCATGACTGTGCCACTGTGCTCCAGGCTGAGTGACAGAGCAAGACCTTGTCTCAGAAAAACAAAAAGATAAAATACAGTATTTGCAGGATTTGAAACACAGCTATATGAAAGGCAACTTTTTGGGGATTCTGCAGAGCTGACCATGGGACTTGAGTTTGTGCAGATTTTGAGTTTGTGCAGGTATCTGCAGGTGGTCCTGGAACCAATCCCCAGGGAAGATTGACAGAAGACTGTATTGTATTTTTCACACTAAATATTTCCCATTGTGTGTGTATGTGTTTTATAAAACAACTTCTAGTTCCTGCTGCATAGGATCGTCCCTTAATATTTGTGGTCCATTTTTAAACCATTCTTTCTTAGGTGGTATCTACTCATTTTGTACTATCTTTAATAACGGTGGGATTCCTCAGTTCTCTTGATAACTTGCTAATGAGCTCATGTTCCCCTGACAGAACCAGTTTCTCTGCCTGGTCCTACTTTCTGGGGAAAACCGAGGTGGAGGTCTTAGTTGTGTTCCTCCAGAAGATCCAGAAGAGAGTTTAGTATGTTTAGACAGCCCCATGCACCAAGAAACAACCAATGAAGCTTCCCATGAGGGCAGGCTCTCTGCAGTATTACTGGCTTCTCACCCTCCTCTCACATGACCCCATGTACCTTTTGCCGGAGGCACTGCTGAAGTTCCGGTCTTCTATGCCATGAGTTCTCACTCAGATCCTCATTTGATCATCGAATCCAATATAATTTCTTTTTTCAAACCCTTTCTATGTGACTCAAATTTAAGTCTCTGATTAACAAATTCCCTAACAGCCCTGGTCTTAGAATAATCCCTTCAGTTCCTTGATCCTTAACTTTCTTGCTTTGATTGGTTTGGCTTTTCTATGAAGACACTGATTTCTCTGCATTATGGTGAAGGAACGAATTTTTTAAATTAAATTTATTTTTATTAAGCCACATTCATTCCACATACCTCAGCACCAGAAGACGGTTTGCTGAGTGTGCTCTATCTTGTACCTCCAGATCATTACTTCTATCCCCATCAAATCCTCCTTCAAAAGCCACTCATCTTTTGAGATTCTTTCCACTTGGACTTACAACCTTTTCCCCTCTCTCCTTGCCACCATCTTTCCCTCATTTAGCTCCTAGCTCACAATACTCATCTTCCTCAAATCAGAATTTCAGTGTTTGCGAGGATGACCTAGCCAGTACTCAAGCCTGTCCATTGCTTGCTCCTCTCCTCCCTATTGACCACTGCCTCCATTGCTCCCTAGACACATGTTCCCACTGTTGTATCCTGGACCTTGTCACTACTAGAAAGTGCACCACCTCTGGAATGCTGACTTCAAATATGTCATTTTGCAGTGCCACTTCCTCTTCTTCCAGATCTCTTTGCTCAGTCATGCCCACCCCATTACTTTCCTCTACCTTCTATCCATCAGCCCTCTCCTGGCCTCCCTTCTCTCCTTACCAGCCCACATTCCACGATCCATCATTATAAACTCTTCTTAAAATACCCTTAGCTCCCCTGCACTTCTATTTCTCCATGGAACCTGCCCTACAAAATTTTCTTTTTCTATGCTTCCACCTCTTCATGTGAACATTGCTAAGAGGAAAATCTCACAAGTCACCTTTTTTTCACTTAAAATTTATGATCACTATCCCCAGATGAACACCTGCTATCGCCCTGTTTTCCTGTATTTTGGACTCACTACTGCTTTGTCCAAATGATGACCTCATACCTTTATGTCCGGAACCTCCCACACCCTCTCCCACCCACATTCTAAATCAGTGATGTTACCACAGAAGTCATTGAGAAAAAATACCCATAAGAGGCAAATATCCTGTCCTATTATTAAATGAGATAATTCACAATGAATTACTTAGCACAGGGCTTTCCATATAGAACCCACTAAATAGATGTTAACTTTTATTACTACCATTACTGTTGCCTTACCACTGCCAAATACACAAATCAGTCTGCATCTGTGCCTCCTTCTCTTGTTACAATTCAGTCCAATTTCCCTCCACCATAATGACCTAATCCAATCAGTAGGATTCCCTCACCTGTCACAGTCACTACTGCTCAGGTAGGGGCAGGGCACGTAAGAATTTTATCTGAGTTATAACGAAGCAAAGGCCTTCTTTTGGTCTTAAACAGGAGCATCTGTGGTTGTGAGAGTCATTTTCAATCCATGAGGGCAAAAGACTAAGAATAGAGCTGGCAGTGAAGGAGGAGAGCCATAAATAACCTGATGACATGACTTGAGCCTTGATCAAGCCATATCTGAAGTCAGTCTACCTTTGGGTTTTGCAGTTATTTTGCTAAAAGTGGTTTGGTTTGAATTTTCTGCCCTTTACGTCCATATTGTATAACCAGGTAGTGACACACACAAAAGTGAATCCAGGTCTTCTGAATTCCCAACCAGAGTCACTGAACCTCTCATTATACTCCCATGCAATTCCTTAGGTGGTCTATAATTTAATTTTACTTCAATCAACTTATTTGAATTCATATTCGAATTCACCATTAGTGTTTGCATACATTTCAGAAAAGAATATCCATATTATGCTAAATTATTGCTATCTGCCTTGCACATACAATTCCAAAGTCATCCTAGACCATGAATAAGCAGTCATTCCATATGGCTCCAAAGTATGTTCTATCAGCTTTTCTACCCTAGGGAGAAGTTAGTACTATCCTGAAATATGTATCTTTCCTGAAACTCATGGTATTACCATACTTGTTGAAGATGGGAAGTGTGTCGTCTGGAAGACAGTCTTAGTCTGAACAATAAAAATAGTTCCCAAGGGATAAAAACTTAAATTCACAGGACGAATTTAGGAGTTTGAAAATTTATCATTCAGGAACAAAATTAATAACTTGTAGAGCTAACCAATTGACTTGATTTCTCCAGAAGACCTCCAAGCTCAAAATATATAAGGCTCATCTAAGTTGCTGAATAAACACTGGTTAATCTGTGCTCCCCCAATACTCTGCTGGCAACTTGAAATATGTCAAATGCTGATGTTCCTGAAGTGCACTGTAATTTCACAACAGATCCTCTCAGTGTAGATTTGTCATTACAGTTACAGCTAACTGTTACGGCATTTAAAAACATATTTAAAGGAGATGCTAACAAGAGCCATCTCATTGATGTCAATTCCTCAGCTATACTTGAGGTGATCAATGACTCATACTTTTTTGAAAGTTCGTAAATGTTCCTATTCTACAACTGTATAGAATTATTTATGAATTTGTGGTATGAATATAGAATAAGAATTATTGAATGTTGACTTATTACATTATTGAGTGATGAATAGGGAATTATTTATGAATTTGTGATAACTGTATGGGGAGTGATGAATATAGAATAAGGCATTGTATTTAGAAACTCACCTGTAGGATTTTCTTAGAAAATATTCAGTAAATCAGTCTTAAAAAATAACTTACTGCTAGTTCTGTGAGCATTTCAAATGGTTAAAAATAATATGATAGAGTCCAGGCTGAAATGAAACAAATCATAGAATACTAAATTGATTTTACAATAATTCCATTTTCATTAAAGTTAGCTTCTATTGGAGCAAATAATAATGCTTAAATAACTTTCTGCTTATATATAAAACATTTTAAATTCTAATTTTTGCTTGGACAAAAAACAATGTATAGTCATTCTTTGGTGTATGCAAGGAATTGCTTCCAGGACCTCCACATATACCAAAATCTGCCCATACTCAGTAGGCCCGCAGTTGGCCCTGAGGAACCTGTGTATACAAAAAGTAGGCTCTCTGTATATGCAGGCTTCACATCCCAGGAATACTCTATTTTCAACCTGTATTTGATTGGAAAAGATCTGCATATAAACAGACCAAACCTTTGTTGTTCAAGGTTCAACTGTACATGTAAGTCTTATTAAGGAGCAGACTAGTGGAATCACAGTATAGGAGACTGTGAGAGACCAAAATTTCCCAGCATTTCAATCTTGATAATAGTATCATAAATGAAATTAAATAGCAGAATCATTTACCATAACTTCTAACTGGGTGACTCTGGAAGATTTATTAAACCTTGAAGCTTCAGGTTCATTATTTTCACAACTCTCGTATTATGTACCAAAACGAAAGGGCTGAGTAAGGATTAAATGAAAGAATGCACACAAAGAACCTAGAACACAGATTACATTCAGTAAATATTAAGAGTTATTATTATCATCGACATTTATCAAGTAAATACTTAAAGCATTCTAGATAATATGAAATGTGCGTTTAGACCAAAAGAAGTAGAGTGGGAAGGAGCACACTAACCTTGGTTTCCACTGGGGTCCAGGGACAGGGATGAGTTTATGGACAACTGAGAGCACTGGATATTGTAGGGACCTCTGAAAATAGCTGGGGACCATGAAGCCCAAGCTGGGCAAGTTGCCATTTCTGCAACATTAAAAGGTAAACTTTCCACCTGTTTTGGTCAATGAAAGGAAACTCGAAGGCAGATGAATGCAAAATCAATATTCAAAGTAAAAATGAATAATTGTGTTAGCAATTAATGGTTCAATTCATATTACTCTCTTAAGGTAGTGAAAAATAAAAATTGTGTAATTTTTAGTCTGAAAGTCACTTAATAAAACACAACACGCAATTATGTTTTATTTTGCTTTGAACTACTGGGAAAAATCACAATTAATCCCCTTTAGGCTATTTCCTTTTTTTTCTTTTTTTTTTTTTGATGGAGTCCCACCTCTGTCACCCAGGCTGGAGTGCAGTGGCATGATCTTGGGTCACTGCAACTTCTGCCTCCTGGGTTCAAGCGATTCTCCTGCCTTAGCCTTCCGGGGAGCTGGGACTACAGGCTTGCGCCACCATGCCCAGCTAATTTTTGTCTTTTTAGTGAAGACGGAGTTTCACTATGTTGGCCAGTGATCTTGAACTCCTGACCTCAGATGATCTGACTGCCTTGGCCTCCCAAAGTGTTGGGATTATAGGTATGAGCCACTATGCCCGACCCCCTTTAGGCTATTTTTAACAATACATGGCAAGAACCTAGAATTACAATTAAAAAGCAATCACAGTATCATGGATCTAATGAACTTCTAGATATTTATGATACATTATACTGTACCATTGGAATAGGAAGATATAGATGGAGCACCTTGATATGGTTTGGCTGTGTCCCCCGACAAGCTCATCTTGAATTGTAGTTCCCATAATCTCCACATGTAGTGGGAGGAGCTGGGTGGGAGGTAGTTGAATTATGCGGGCAGTTTCCCCCATACTATTCCTGTGATAGCAAGTTCTTATGGGATCTGATGGTTTTATAGGGGCTTCCCCCTTCGATCAGCTCTCATTCTTCTCCTTCTCCTTCCTGCGGCCATGTGAAGAATGTGTTTGCTTCCCCTTCTGCATGATTGTAAGTTTCCTGAGGCCTCCCCAGTGCTATGGAACTGTCACTGAGTCAATTAAACATCTTTCCTTTATAAATAACCAGTCTCAGGCAGTTCTTTATAGAGCACAACAGACTAATACACACCTTTTCTCAACAATTTTTGGTTATTTGTCTGGCAGAAGTTATCTGGAAATTCCCAATTTACCGTATAATTTTTCATTACTTTTACTTGCTTAATAATTTCTATGTGTAAGTATTCAACAACTTATCTTCAGCAGTCTTTGAAAGTTGAAGTGAGAGATTCCTTTATTAAAAGCTAACATTGGAAAATCCCTGTTTTTAAGGCCAATTAAAGTTTACTATTTTGGTTTCTAGAAGCTGGAAATCCCCATATAGTTTTCCCTATGGTAAGATGACGTGTACTATAAATTCAACAAACATTAAGGTCAAGTTAAAAGACCAACTACAGGTTGAGTATCCTTATTTGACATGATTGGGACCAGAAGTGTCTCAGATTTTGGAATTTTTCAGATTTTGAAATATTTGCATATACATAATGAGACATCTTGGTGACAGAACCCAAGTATAAACTCAAAATTCATTTATGTTTCATATACACTTTATGCAAATAGTCTGAAGGTAATTTTACGTAATACTTTTGGTAACTTTTTGCATGAAATAAAGTTTGTGTACACTGAACTATCAGAAAGCAAAGGTGTCACTCTCTATGCCACCCACTTGGACAATCTGTGGTTGTTTGGCACCACCATCATTCCTGACTTAGAATTTATATGCTACCAAAAAGCAATATTTTTTAATACTTATTCACACATAGGTACTTAACAGTAAAAAACATGACATACCATTGATACAGAGAAAAAATAATGTGTGTGGGGTAACTAAGCAGCACAGTAGCATCACCAGGTGCTTGTATCAGCTGTTAAATAGCAGCAACAAACAACAGCAGGATTTTGGTCTCCACCTGTGATGCCATGTTTTGTTTAAAAGGTTATAGTGCATTGTATTTTATTTTTTAAGGTGACACAGAACATCACAAGTAGTTGAGGAATCAGGAAGTAGGTCCTCTAAGGTTGAGGAAGCATTCTGCCGGAAGGCAATGTTCCCTCCAGAGTCATCAGCCTCATTAACAATGATTTTTGTCTTAGAATGCTCTCACTGATTTTCATAAACAAACATGATTTCATCTTGTTATGAATGCATGCTGCTCTAGTCCTTACTCCTTCAATAAGCCTATCACATGTTTTTCACTATGTTATCTATAGGCACTTTTTCTGTAGTGTTAACATCATCTTCACCATAACTATTATTACAATCACCTTGATTCAGAACCATTTTGGATATTTCACCATTGGTCAAAGAATATACAGTAGGAGCCTCATCAACAGTAAAAGCTTCTTTGATATCCACTTCTTCCAACTTACTGACGGACTCTGAAGACATATTTTTTGCATATGCAAGGAGGTCAGACATTATCTTTTTCTCACTTGACATATGAAATTCTTCAAAATCACCACCTTATTCATCATCATCACTGAACAGAGTTTTAGGCCAGAGGTTGAGCCAGGCATGCGCAAATGTATTTTTAGTTACTGTGTTCCAAGCATTGGTAATTTCATATATGGCATCCTTCATCCTCTTGAAAACCTTCCATACCCATGCCTCTGTTCACTGCTGCTAGTCTGCTGTTCAAGAAAGTGTTTTTATATTTATTCTTCCTTGATCTAGCACTGGTCATGGCTGAATTAATGAAGTATGTGGCACAAACCGCCTTTTTTTGTTGTTGTTGTTGTTGGCGAGAAATTTTTCAGCTGGAGAATGAGCAGAACAATTGTTAGGGACTAACAAAACCTTGCAGGTCTTCATCCAGTCCAGCTTCTCTGTAGTGAGCATGGGTCACTGGAACAATCAGTGAAACTAGTCAGAAAAGATGTCCTTGGTGATGCACGCCATTTTATTAAAACAACAATGAACTGATAAGAAATTAACACCTTGAAATACTCCTTGAAACATCAAGGACACAAGCCTTTGCCTATCACAATAAGTTTACAACTATGCATGCCTGCTGCATTAGCACATCCCAGCAGTGATTCTGTCCTTGGCATACTTAATTTCTGTACAGGCTATCTCATCAGCTGTAGTCAATGTGTTTCTGGGGCAATAAGGTTAAAACTGGGATGTTTCATCAGTATTAAGAGTTGTTCTGGCATCGAATTTTCATCAGTGATGACCTTGTAAAACTTATTAATGAATTTCTCTGCTGCTTTGTGATCAGCAGAAACTTTATGACCACAAATCTTCAAAAAAATTAATGCTATTTCTTAAGTTTCTGCAATCAGCCTGTTGAATATTCACAGTTCCCTTTTGTGAACAAAGATGGATCTTTGTTTCATGATGAGCACACCATTAAGTGGCCAGTGTTCACTGTGAATCTGACAGATCCACTCAGTACGTACTCAAGCTCTTCGTTTTTAGCTTTATGCAGTGTTTTTCTATTTTTCATTAACTTTTGCTCATCACTTTCAATATAGAACTTTAACAATTTATCCTTCTGTTTCTTCAGGTCACATGGGGTAGTCATTCTAACACCATACTCTTCTGTGGGACATTTCATACTTACACTGCTGTCCAGTGTCTCCAACAGCTTGGCTTTCTGACTATAGATAAGCATAAATTCATCCTCTTTTTCTTATCATTGTTACCCACAGAGGTAACTGCAGGTCTTTTTTGACATTTTCAACAATATATTTATACCATAGAGCAAAGAACAAGCAAAAATAACACAGTGTGTAATGCATGTAGGTCTTGGCCTCATGTAGGGCATTGCAGGGAATCTGCCATTGGTGAATCTGGCCTGCACTTGTGCCATTTTATTACCCTTCCTGGGCATGCTTGTGGGGGGAATCTAGGCATGTGTGGAAAGAGATTGAAGCTAAAGGGGGTAAGAACATCTTCTTTCCTTTGGAGATGGTGAATAACTTTGTGTGTTGTATAACTGCATTTTTTTTTTTTTTTTTTTTGAGACAGATTCTTACTCTGCTGACCAGGCTGAAGTGCAGTGGTGCAATTTTGGATCACTGCCACCTCCGCCTTCCAGGTTCAAGTGATTCTCGTGTCTCAGCCTCTCGAGTAGCTGGGACTACAGGCACGTGCCACCATGCCCAGCTAATTTTTTGTATTTTTAGTAGAGGCAGGGTTTCTCCACGTTGACTAGGCTGGTCTTGAGCTCCTTGCCTCAAGTGATCTGCCCACTTTGGCCTTCCAAAGTGTTGAGATTACAGGTGTGAGCCCCTTGTCCAGCTGTGTGACTGCATTTTGACTGCGACCTGTCACATGAGGTCAGATGTAGAATTTTCCACTTGCAGTGTTATGTCCGTGCTCAAACATTTTTAATTTTGAATCATTTTGCATTCTGGATTTTCAGATTAGGCACACTCAATCTGTATTAATATCTTGAGATGTGAAATAGCAAAAACGGGATAGAACTTGATGACATACCTTGGCAGAAAAAAAATGGGCCTCTTAAGGATCAGAGCTCAAACTCCAAATAAGTGGAAAACGCTATATATCCTTTGACTTGATACATAAATTCTTGGGATGAGTTCAAACATTAGTATGAAAAGGTTTTTAGACTAACATGTAAGTGAACAGAGTCTATAAATTTTCTTGGCCTTTATTCTCTCTATCAGTTTTCTTAGGGCAGTTAGAATTGGATACATTTTAGGAAGATCTCAAGTATAGGATGGGAAGATGAGTTCGGCAACTGAGTCCGTATTCTGAAAAAGCTTCAAAGGTCTGAAACATACCTTCCTGTCCTTTGTTTGATACAGTCTACACTGTGAATCAAAAAGTGTCTATAACAGATGCTGTCCATTACACTCGCCTCTCCCATACATTTTAGTGCACATTGTCTTGATTTTCAATTGCCAGCACCTGGATTTCTTTGCTTAAGTGACTTGCTTGACCACTATCACTCTTACTTTGTGTGGGCCAAGGGAAAGGAGGAATTGCCACCACCTAGGAGCAGCCATGAACTAATGACTAAAAAAGTGGGTGTATAAATACCTCAGCTTCCTCCCTCACTATGCTCGTGAAACTCTGCTGCACATTTTCTGCACTGTTTCCCAGAGCTCCCCAGTGGCATTAAGCTTCATTACTTCCTTGATAACATATGATTTATTGGCTCCTTTCCTTCCCTGCTCCATTTCTCCACTCCCAAACAAGTGTTTCCTGGAATCAACTCTCAAATAAATGGCTTGGCCCTGAATTCTGTCTCAGTCCTGCTTATAAGTAAACCCAAACCAAGACTGTGCCAAAAATTACTTCTCTCTTTTTTGTTTCTTCATAGTTCTCTGATGTCCTAAATACTAGCTATAATGGTTCATGCTTTAGTGACACTACACTGTCTCCTAAATATCACTCTTTAATAATTTGTTTGCAAAGAGAAAGAAAACAGCAAATGCAAAAACATGAATTACATGAATTTTGCCCTTCCCATTTTTAACTTAAAAAGGAGAATCATTCAACATAAGTAGTTCTAGAATCTTTTCTTTAATACCTTCTCATGCCCAATTAACACAAAAATAGTTGCAGTTACATATAGCTACTGAAAACCACCAAACTGCCTATTTGAAGGGAGAGTCAAGGATCCTTCTCTTCCACCTCTGACATTATGAGAGAATGATATTTTTTGGATATTGAAGAGAGAGCATTCACTGAGAGATTACTGAACTCATCAGATATTTTGTAAAGCTTTCTGTCTAATGTAGCCACTAGCCACATGGAAACAAATTACGTATGAAAATTTAGTCTTCAACCCTGAGCTTTATGAAATCTAAATACAGATCAAGTATTACTAATGAAAATTTAGTAACCAAATTGAGATGTGCTGAAGTGTAAAATGTATACTGGAATTTGAAGACCTAGTATAAAAATCTAAATAATTGTTACTAATGAGATATTTATAAACATGTATTTTTATATTGATTACATTTTGAAATGACATTTTGGATATATGGGTTATATAAGATATTTTAATTTTAATTTTGCTTGATTCTATTTCCTTTTTTAAAAATGTGGCCACTAGAAAATTTAAAATTAAATGTGTGGCTCACATTGTATTTCTATTGGACAGAACTGTTCAGTCAGTTTATTGACAGATTTTATTTGCTAGCCTAGGGGGCACAATCACTGGCATATAAAAAGATTAAGGCAAGGAAATAACACCCTCTCCACTAAAGGATTTGACATTTTAAATGGAGTGTCACGGTTTCAGTAAAAATACTGCAGCCAAGCTTAAAGCAAAATTAAAAAGTAAAGTCATATAAAACTTTCTCAGGGAGTGTGGCTGTTCTCTTCTATAAATAGATTACTTATATTAAATTACGGAAAGTGATTTAGAAACAACGTTACCCTCTTTAAAAGCCCACAAAACTTGCTCTGCCTGAACAAGGAAGAAAATGCTCTGCCCACATCCGCTTTCTAGAACCTGAACGGAAGACAGAATAAGGCAATATTAGGTACTACAAGGGGGTTACACAATCTACTCTGATATCATTTACTCCTTCATTTTACATAAAAATGAGTCTCAGCCTGGCTAGGTGGCTTATTTAAGGTTAGAAATGATTTTGTTCTTTCTGAAAGAAAAGAAAGGCAATTCTCAAAAATATAATTTATATTCCCACTAGTAAAACAAACTTTCCATCATTGCAAAGCTCACATGTTTGAACCAGCAGCTCTCAGATGCATCCACCATCAACTCTTCTTGATAGCTCCCTGTATATTCCTTCCATATTTTTAAGTAATATATTTATAGTAATATTTCTTGGCTTATCAATTTTAGACATTTTCTACTGCCATCCTGTCATGGTAGATGAGGTCTTAACTCACACTCACCCCTACCATTCCTCCTTATTTCCTAATCCTTCACTGGATGAATAGACACATCAATAGTCCTTCTATGCAAATACTGTTCACTGTAAAGCCAGGTAGTATATTACAATTAGTCCTAGACAGAGTAATCAGGCAAGAAAAAGAAATAAAAGGCATCCAAAAAGGAAAATAATCAAGTTATCTTTTTTCAGTGATGTTATGATTATATACCTAGAAAACCCTAAAGACTCTGCCAAAAGGCTCTTAGACCTGATAAATGACTTCAGTAAAGTTTCAGGATACAAAATCAATGTACAAAAATCAGCAGCATTTCTATACACCAATATTGTTCAAGTTGAGAGCCAAATCAAGAGTGCAATCCCATTTACAATAGCCACATAGATAAAAATATCTAAGGATACATCTGATAAAGGAGGTGAAAGAGTTCTACAAGGAGAACTACAAAACATTGCTGAAAGAAATCAGAGATGACACAAATAAAAAAATATTCCATGTTCATGAATTGGAAGAATTAATATCATTAAAATAACCATACTGCCCAAAGCAACTTACAGATTCAATACTATTACTATCAAACTACCAACATCATTTTTCACAGAATTAGAAAAAACTATTGTAAAATTTCTACGGAACCAAAAAAGAGCCCAAATAGTCAAAGCAATCCTAAGCAAAAACAACAAAGCTGGAGTCATCAGATTACACGACTTCAAGCTATACTACAAGGTTACAGTAACCAAACAGTATGGTACTGGTACAAAAACAGACACACAGACCAACAGAATAAAACAGAGAACTCAGAAATAATGACGCACACCTATTGCCATCTATCTTTGACAAAGTTGACAAAAATAAGCAATGAGGAAACAACTCTTTATTCAATAAATGGTGCTGGGATAGTTAGTTAAGCCCTATGCAGAAGACTGAAATTGTACCCTTCCCATTCACCACACACAAAAATTAACTCAAGATAGTTTAAAGATTTAAACGTAGGATCTGAAACTATAAGAATAAGAAGAAAATGTAAGAAATGCCATTCTGGACATTGGCCTTGAGAAAGAATTGATGACTAAGTCTTCAAAAGCAATTGCAACAAAAAAATTGAGAAGTGGGACATAGTTAAACTAAACAGCTTTGGTACAGAAAAAGAAACTGTCAACAGAGTAAAGAGACAACCTACAGAATGGGAGAAAATATTCACAAACTGTACATCCAATAAAGGCCTAACATCCAGAATCTACAAGGAACTTAAACAATTGAACAAGCAAAAAACAATCCTATTAAAAATGGACAAAAGACATGAACAGACACTTCTCAAAAGAAGACATACAAGCAGCCAACAAATATGAAAACATGCTCATCATCACTGATCATTAGAGAAATGCAAATCAAAACCACAATGAGATACTATCTCACATCAGTCACAATGGCTGTGATTAAAAAGTAAAAAAATAACAGATTCTGGTGAGGTTGCAGAGAAAAGGCAATGCTAATACACTGCTGGTGGGAGTGTAAATTAGTTCAGCCACTGTAGAAAGCAGTTTGGAGACTTCTCAAAGAACTAAAAGCAGAACTACCATTCAACCCAGCAATCCAATTACTGGGTATACACCCAAAAGAAAATAAATTGTTCTACCATAAAAACACATGGATGTGTATGTTCATCTCAGTACTGTTTATAATAACAAAGACATGGAATCAACCTAGGCAACCATCAACAGCAGATTGAATAAAGAAAATGTGGTACATCTACACCATGGCATGCTAAGCCATTGAAAAGAATGAAATCATGTCCTTTGCAGCAATCCAGATGCAGTTGGAAGCCATCATCCTAAGTGAATTAGCACAGGAATAGAAAACCAAATATCACATGCTCTCACTTATGAGGGGGAGCTAAGCTAAACATGGGATACATATGAACATAAAGGTAGCAACAATAGACACTGGGGACTACTAGAGGTGGGAGAGGGAGAGGAACGCAAGAGTTGAAAAACTGCCTATTGGGTACTATGCTCACTAGCTGGGTGATGGGATCATTCATATCTCAAACCTCAGGGTCATGAAATATATCCATGTAACAAGGCTGCATATGTACCCACTGAATCTAAAATGAAAGTTAAATTTATAATAATTTTAAAATTAAAAAAGAAATGAACAGGTTTTGTGTTTTAATATCTTTAAGATCGCTTTTTTTCCTCCACTTTTTGAGAAGGGGCTCTGCATTTTTATTTTGCACTGAGCTCTGCAAATTATGTAGATGATCCTGGTTCTAGCTGTGCAGAGAGACTGACAGAGATGGTATAAGACATGTGAAAATTTTTGAGTAGAGGAAGAATAACTGTGGGCATTGACAGTGTGGCTCATGGACTGATCTCTAAAGTATC
Organism: Macaca nemestrina; assembly: GCF_043159975.1. Taxonomy (NCBI): domain Eukaryota; kingdom Metazoa; phylum Chordata; class Mammalia; order Primates; family Cercopithecidae; genus Macaca; species Macaca nemestrina. The sequence continues at coordinate 48,490,982 of NC_092127.1, read as the reverse complement.
TGTTTACTCATGAAATGTTAAGAGACAGCAATTGAGAACATTTAGAAAGATTACAGCAATTTGACAGAGTAATTTTATGTCTGTTGAATCTAGCTTGTTTTTAATTGTTATTGAAAAATAAAAATATTTGAGCTTGTTAAAAAAAACAATTATGAACTTTGTATTTGTTTTCCCTGGAGTTAATAATAGCATTGTTTTTTCATTTGCCTAGTTTTCGATATTTTCATTGTTACTTTTTCCCAGATGCTACTATATCTCTGCCATATGCCTATCAAACAGTTATTCTGTATTCCTCAAACACATTTGTTCCATTTGTCTTTTTGACTGGGACACTTCCCTCCTGCTACCCACTGTTATCCAGCTCCAATATGGACTGACTGCCTTGAAGCCAGCGATGCGGCTATCATGCCGGAGCTCATTTTACATGGTAATCTAGAGATGAAAAAATTTTATTCTTCAAGTCAACTTTAAACTGTCTTTCTTATTTGCATTTTGCAGATATATATTAAATAACAGCAAAACAGTACTACCACCCCACAACCAAGCCTTCCACATACTTAAAATATTAGTTGGCAGTTTTTAATTAATATTATAGAAAAAGATTGTCCTTATTTGAAGCACTTTGGTTGCCCCTCCAGCAAATGCTACCACACACTGTAGCAGTTTAGTTTCATTGTAGTTAAAACCTGGTTGCTTCCAAAGTGACTCTAAGGTCTGTGGTACACAGAAGCTGGTGTCAGTGATGCTTCCAGGGTTCTCTGTGCCTAACTCCTAAGTATCTGGCATGTGTCTGTTGGAAAATAGGATTAAGAGACTTTTACAACATGGCAGAATCTAAAAGCAGGGCTTTATTATTGTGGTAGTGGTAATGATTTTCTGGCCTCTGCTCACCCAAAAAAAAAAGTACCAATGTTAAGCCGACCACCGAAGAGATGTCACATGCAGACAGTGGTGTGATGAGCTGCCACAGACCAGGGTACTACTTCTGGGAGCTGGCCAAAGAGCACTCCCCAAGTTCAACCTCCATAGTTGCACAAAGAGACAACTGAGGCCTAGAGACTCACCCAAGACAAAAAGAGAGTGGGTGGCAGCCTATAAGTAGGTCTTTAAAACATTTAGAAAGATAGAAATAACTGATTGCTAACAGATACAGGATGACCTTACAAACTGATGTCATTCTGCACAAACTAAGCTTCCAGAAAGAGGCAAAATCATTTAAATATCCATATCAATAATTCTAATCCTTGGGCATTTATCCAGTAATATTATAATGACTAAATGTGTAAGCTGAAGCACCAAATCACTATCCTTCCACCTTGTTATTTTTTTAACCACATAAAATACAAATCTTAAGGACTTATTAATTATTTACAGTCTGGCTCTGAAGATGATAGTACTTGCAGCAAATGCTGATAGGCTGGTTCGACCCAGCTAATCACAGTAGTTACTGAATAGATAAATTAAAAGCACTTTAAATTCTTGTTCGGAGAGACACTTGTTTTAGACATATGCTGAAAGCATGGACTTATTTGCATAGAAAGACTGGCCAATAACCAAAACTAAAAAAAAAAAAAAATGGTTCTTTCTTTCCTTTGGGCCTGTTTTTGCATCTATTTGAAAGCTCCAAATTATATTTAGGTTATTCAAGACAACCCTGCTAATGCGCTGTAATTTTATATTTATAGTCATTGGTTTACACATGCCCACAGACTGCATTCTGCAACATCCAGGAGTGAAAGGCCTCTTCGGACTCCTGTGGCTCTTTTTCCGTAAGTGCCTGTACAACTAGTGCAGAGTATTCACTGTCTGGTCCTAATGGTTTTCCTTTGCTTATTGGAGAAATTATCATTATTTTCTCTTTTGTAAGCAACTCTGAAGTAAAATAAAATGATAGCTTTCTTTACATTAACAACTTTCTCTTTTTAATTTTTATTTTTATTTTAAGTTCTGGGGTACATGTGCAGGACCTGCAGGTTTGTTACCTAAGTAAACGTGTACCATAGTGGTTTACTGCACCCATCACCTAGGTATTAAGCCCAGCATACATTAGCTGTTTTTCCTAATGCTCTCCCTCCCACACCCCACCTACTCACAGGCCCTAGTGTGTGTTGTTTCCCTCCCTGTGTCTTCTCATTGTTCAGCTCCGGCTAATAAGTGAGAATACGTGGTGTTTGGTTTTCTGTTCCTGCATTAGTTTGCTGAGGATAATGGCTTCCAGCTCCATCCATGTCCCTGAAAAGAACATGATCTCATTCCTTTGGTGTATATGTACAACATTTTCTTTATCCAGTCTATCATTGATGGGCATTTTGGTTAATTCCATGTCTTCGCTATTGTCAATAGTGCTGCAATGAACATACATGTGCATGTATCTTTTAATAGAATGATTTATATTTCTTTGGGTATATACCCAGTAATGAGATTGGTGGATCAAATGGTATTTCTGGTTCTAGATCTTTGAAGAATCACCACACCATCTTTCACAATGGCTGAAGTAATTCCCACCAATAGTGTAAAAGTGTTCCTATTTCTCTGCAACCTCACCAGCATCTGTTGTTCTCGACTGTTTAATAATAATTGCTATTCTGACTGGTATGAGATGGTATCTCATTGTGGTTTTGATTTGCATTTCTCTAGTGCTCAGTGATGTTGAGCTTTTTTATTTTTTTTGTATGTTTGTTGACCATATGTATGTCTTCTTTTGAGAAGTATCTGTTCATTTCCTTTGCCCACTTTTTAATGGTTTTTTTTTTTTTTTGTAAATTTGTTTAAGCTCCTTGTAGATTCTGGATATTAGATCTTTGTCAGATGGACAGATTACAAAAATTTTTCCCAATCTGTAGGTTCCCTGTTCACTCTGATGATAGTTTCTTTTGCTGTGCAGAAGCTCCTTAGTTTAATTAGATTTGATTTGTCAATTTTTGCTTTTGGTGATTTTGTCATGAAATCTTTGCCTGTGCCTATATCCTGAATGGTGGTACTGGATTTTATTCTAGGGTTTTTATAGATTTGGGTTTTAGATTTAAGTCTTTAATCTATCTTGAGTTAATTTTTGTTTGGAAGATCATTTGCAAATATTAATTTCTGGAGCCTCAGAACCATGCTAACAGATTACAACCATAAAACTTCATTTCCTCACTGGAAATATACAACTCTGAATGTCAAGACTTCAACCTTAAATAAGATTCTAATTAAGGCAAAAGACAGTTACATATTTGGGTTGCTGAGCAACTGATAGAGCATCTTTCTAAATATGAAGTATATTCTATATGAAATTTTATAACAATAATTTATATGTGAATAATATGAACTAAAGGATAAATTTAGAAAGCAGAGAAAAGCCTGGCTGATTTTTCCCAGTGTAATGATACAAGAATTATATAAAATGTGAAAAGACTGGAATCATGTTAATACTCTTATCTTCAGAGAGTTCAAATCTTAACAAGGTCACTCAATAATTAAAATTCTTAAAACAATATAAAATGTCTTCTGAAAAGACATACAATCTAGTAAATCTGGTTTATTTCTAAAAGGATGAGACTTTACTGATAATATCTGAAAAATTCAAGTTCTTACATTCCTTATCAAAAAAGAATGTGAAGTAACATACTAACCTGAGTTGTCTTTACATAAAACTTTAGTATACTTGGGTTTACTTTTATATACCTTGTCCTCAGCCTTCAGAATTTCCATCTGAGTACACAGGAATTTCAAGACAAACTTGTTAGGGATAATGAGATGAAGAGTTAATTGAGGAGCCAGGTGTAGTAGCTCATGCCTGTAATGCTCCCAGAACTTTGGGAGGCTGAGATAGAAGGATTACTCGAGTCCAGAAGTTGGAGGCTGCTGTGAGCCATGATTGTGCCACAGCACTCAAACCTGGGTGAAAGTGTGAGATCCCATCTCTAAAAAATAACAATAATAATAAAAAACAAAAATTAAAAAAAGAGTTAACCAGGGAACGGGGAAACAAAAGGAATAAAGCAGAATGTTGAGCAGTACTGCTTTCTTTCTGGGGCAGGCTTGGGAGACATAAGGGAGGTGGCCTCACAGTCAGCTGGGCCTTGCCTCCACTGCTGTTAGTGGGAGAGAGGAGAGGTGCTACGGACTGAGCAAAAGCAGCGGAGGCAGCGTCATAGTGTCCTCTACCTTTAACCCTGAGTGAAACTTTCCTGGATATGACAAGGCTTTCTAACCCTGGTCCTCCCTGATAGGTAAGGGGCACTCAGAAATACTGTACTTATTTCAAAGAATGGGCTGGGCATAGTCATGAGCCATTCTCCTCCCCCTTTCATCCTAGGGACAACTGCGAAGTTGGTTATCCTAGACGGAGAGGATATCTGCTGCTTCCTGGGGAAAAGAGTTGGGATTTGGTGGCATGTCAAGGGCTGGTGCAGAAGAGGCCAACTGAGGTCTAACAGCAATGACAGGACAGCCTCTTCCTTGTGTTCAGGAGCCAAGGGAGGCACACTAGAGGAGAGCAGCAGGTGACCAAGGGCAGTGATATCACTTCTCTTCCCCAGGATCCATGGGGAGAGGACAGGAAAACAATGCTCTTGGGAGTGATGCATCCTCCCTTGGGGTGTCAAGATTCATCCTGGTGGATGCGTTGGTTTCCTATCGCTGCTATGAGAGATTACTACAACTCAGGCCTTAAAACAGCACAAAATTATCTTACAGTTTCAGAGATCAGAAGTGTGAAATAGATTTGCTGGGCTAAAATCAAGGTGTTGGCATGGCTGTGTTCCTTTGAGAATTCTAAGGGAGAACCTACGTCCTTGGCTTTTCCAGCTTCTAGGTGGCTTGTAGCCACCTCATTCAGACTCTGCTTCCTTCATCATCTCTTTTACTCTCTGTGACCCTCATGCCTCCCTTTTATAAGGATCCTTATAATTACACTGGATGACCCAGAATAATCTCCTCATCTCAAGATCTCAACTTAATCATATCTGTGAAGTCCCTTTTGACATGTAAAGTAATGTATTCACAGGTTCTGGACATTTTTGGCAGCATTTATTCTGCTTCCCATAGTGAAAGTAGCAGTGAGAGACATTTCTGAACCAGGCCTCCAGGGGCATGCAACTATGGCCAGGTCTTTTCTCATCGTAGTGAAGGCTCCTGGCATGCCCAGCTGTTTATATGGCCTTGTTTATACAGCCTGGAGAACGAAGATAGTTTATCATTTCCCTAAAGTCTTCATGCTACTTGAATAGATTGTCTTCAGCTAGGAACTGATTTCGATAAATGTTAAAGCCATGATTTCTCAAAGATGATAAGGAGAGTTATCTCCTTTTTCCCCTCACTCTACCTCCATCTCCCCACCTTCAAACAAGAAAAGAAAATCTCAGTGCACTGGTAGGCTTTCAGGGATGAGAGAGATCTTGGGGAGAGAATTCTAAGTAAGGTGGTGACACCCACTCATTGGAAAACACTGCCCAGGAAGGATGGGGGACCTGGTACATTGTGGCATGAAACAAAGTTGCATTTGTGGGTGTTGTTGACATAACAGTGATAATTTGCCTCCTAAGACCTAAACATAGTCTCCACCAACATCTGAGAATGTACAGCTTTCCAAAGAATTACCCACTTCAACTGAGCTCCCTCTAGACCTTCACAGGCTACCCAGACACATGCATGCTTCCAGTCCCTCCAAGAGAACTGCTCGTGGAAAGAATTAAAAACAAGAGCAGCAGATTAACTATGTTTGGAGTGGAAATCCAAGGTCATGCCTGCTTCAAAACAGCTCAGTCAAATCCTGCAAGATTTTAAAGAGGGTAAAGTGTAGAAAGCTGCAGCCAGATCTCTCCACATTAAAAGTTACCAGTTTGTCTTGAAGGCAAAGGCCCAGAGGATATGACAGAAGGGGTGCTCAAAGATCCAGCCCATCCGTGTGCCTGTCTGACCATGGGCACAGGTTGAAGGCGAGAGTTAAATGATCAGGAGGGTTATTTATGATAAATATTGATTGTGAGGTTGCTGTGCGTACACACACACACACACACACACACACACACACCCCCCATTGCCTATTTAAGCAGCCCTAACAAACCAAAGCCAGGGGCTAATATTGAACAGTGACCTTATTGTGGTGGCTCTCCACACAACAAAAACCACATTTAAAAGGCATCAAGACCAAAAGTAATATCTGAAGAATGAGGAAATCTAGGCTATAACAAAATGAAAAAAGGTTTTACATATTCGCTGAACACGGGCAGCACTGAAGGATGAAATGATTCGCTTGCTAGGCTCACTAGAGTAAAGGGCAAGAAGCACTTTCCACCCAAGTTGCTACCCCTCTGGTGCTCCCTGGACCATGTGGATAGAAGTTTATGTTCAATCTATAAGTCTGTTTTTAAAATTTTTATGGGTACACAGTATAATAGGTATCTGTATTTATGGGGTACATGAGGTATTTTGATACAAGCATACAATGCTTAATAATGATCACATCAGGGTAAACGGGGTATTTATAACTTCAGCATTTAACATTTCTATGTGTTACAAACATTACACTATTTTATTAATTTTTAAATGTATGATAAATTATCATTGACTATAATAATCCTGTTGTGCTATCAATTACTAGAACTTATTCATTCTATCTAATTATATTTTTTGTACCCATTAACCATCCCCACTCCAACCCTACTACTCTTCCCAGCCTCTGGTAACCATCATTCTACTCTCTATGATGAAGGGCAGGTGAACCCCAAATTTGGAGCTCAGTCCCGGAATGTTCTTGGCTTTGCTCAGGAAAAAATTCAAGGGCAAGCCAGTGGTGTTAGCAGCTTCTGTTGAAATGGCAATGTATAGCAGCAGCAGAGGTACGGCTCAGTGCAGAGCAGGGCTACCCCACAGGCAGTGTGCCCAGAGTAGCAGCTCAGAGCCAGTGCTGCAGTCATATTTATAACCACTTTTAGTTATATATAAACTAAGGGGTAGATTATGCAGAAATTTCTAGAAAATGGGTGGTAACTTCTGGGTCATCAGGTCATTGCCATGGAAAGCGGCAATAAATTCTAGGTGTGGCCATTCTAGGGAATGGTAAACTGACATGGCACCATGGTGGACATGTCTTATGGAAAGCTGCTTCTGCCCCATCCCTGTTTTAGCTAATCCTCAATTTGGTCTGGTGTCTGAACCCTGCCTCTGGAGTTGTGTCCCGCCTCCTATCTCATCTCCATGAGTTCAATTGTTTTTATTTTTAGCTTCCACAAATGAGTGAGAACACGTGAAGTTTGTCTTTCTGTGCCCCACTTATTTCACTTAATATAATGCTCTCCACTTCCATCCATGTTGTTGCAAATGACAGGATATCATCATTTGTTTTTATGGCTGAATAGTACTCCATTGTATGTATGTACAACATTTTCTTTATCCATTTGTTTGTTGATCAACACTTACGTTGCTTCCAAATCTTAGCTACCGTAAACAGTGCTGCAAGAAACATGGGATTCAGATATCTCTTTCATATACTGATTTCCTTTCTTTTGGGTATATACCTAGCAGTGGGACTGCTGGATCATATGGGAGTTCTAGTTTTAGCTTTTGAGGAACTGCCATACAGTTCTCCATAGTGGCTATACTAACTACATTTCCAGCAAGAGCGTATGAGGCTGCCCTTTTTCCCCATCCTCATCAGTATTTGCTATTGCTTGTCTTTTGGATAGAAACCATTTTAACTGGGGTGAGATGATATTTCATAGTAGTTTTGATTTGCATTCCTCTGACAATTCTCTGACAATAAATGATGTTGAGCATTTTATCACATGCCTGTTTGCCATTTGTATGTCTTAAGAAATGTCTACTCAGATTTTTTAGCCCTTTTTTTTTTTTTTGAGACGGAGTCTCGCTCTGTCGCCCAGGCTGGACTGTAGTGGCGTGATCTCGGCTCACTGCAAGCTCCGCCTCCTGGGTTCACGCCATTCTCCTGCCTCAGCCTCGTGAGTAGCTGGGACTACAGGCGCCCGCTGCCACACCCAGCTAATTTTGTATTTTTAGTAGAGGATGGGGTTTCACCGTGTTAGTCAGCACGGCCTCAATCTCCTGACCTCCTGATCCGCCCGCCTTGGCCTCCCGAAGTGCTGGGATTACAGGCATGAGCCACTGTGCCTGGCCATTAGCCCATTTTTAATTGAATTATTAATTATTTTCCTATTTAGTTGTTTGAGCTCCTTGTACATTGTTTATTAATCCCTTCTACAAGTCTTTACTGAATGTCAGCACTACTAAATGTTAAGAGGTGGCATGATAGAGAAGAAAGAAAACTTGATTTGGAATAGTTAACACTGGGTTAAAGTCTTGGCTTTCCCACTTCATAGCTGTGTGACTTGGGCATTTAACCTGCAGCTTCTTCACCTCTGTGCTAGAATCATAATCGCTTTGGCTACTTCAAAGGGTTGACGAGAGAATAAAATATAGATGTAAGTATGCTTTCTTATCCTGTTAAACATTATGAAAATTGTATGTTACCATTAGAGAAGCTAGATAAAAAATTTTGGTTTCTAGCTTATGATCTAATTATGGAAAAAATCTGTACCAGAAATATTCAAAGAGCAAAACTATTTAGCAAAGTGTTGGAGAGTCCTGCAGTCTAGGTTTCCTAATGCCATGTGGCAAATGTTCATTGTGTGGTACAGACCAAGTATAAAAGTGAGAAAAGCAGTCATCAGGAAAAACTTCACAGGAGAGAAGAATGTGAGCTGGAAGTAATGAGGCAGAAAGGAACCAGGAGAACATTCCAGAATGTGAGAGATTCATGAGCCAATACATAGAGACAGTGTGAAGTAAATCTGTGTGGTTTCTCTGCTTTCAGAAAACTCTCTCATATTTCAGACCCACTGAAAAATTCTCTCCTACAAACCACAACAGGGAACAATATAGTAATTTTTTTTTCCAGTAGAAAAAGGTACATACCTCTTGACACAGCAATTCCACTTTTAGGAACTTAGACTACAGATGGATGTGAGTGTGTGTATATACACATATGTGAAATAATTTATACAGATGATTACTGCAGTCCAGTTTGTATATGTGAGAAAACTATAATTTATAATTGAGAAATAATAATTTAAGATGCCATCAATAGGTGATTGGCTAGGAAATTGTGTTATACACACAATCAAATATTTTACAGATTTTATAAAACATAAAATATATAAAGGTATTGGCCAGGCATAGTGGCTCATGCCTGTAATTCCAGCACTTTGGGAGGCCGAGGTGGGTGGATCATGAGGTCAGGAGTTCAAGACTAGTCTGGCTAACATGGTGAAACCCCACCTCTACTAAAAATACAAAAAATTAGCTGGGCGTGGTGGCACATGCCTGTGCCATTCATCCCAAAGAAGGAATCAACTCTGCTGATGAGCAGATGCAATACTTGAAAGACAAAACTCTACGAATATTCTTGGTTTTGACCCTTAATCTCAGCTACTCGGGAGGCTGAGGCAGGAGAATCGCTTGAGCCCAGAAGGTGGAGGTTGCAGTGAGCCAAGGTCGCGCCATTGCACTCCAGCCTGGGCGACAGTGCAAGACTCTGTCTCAAACTACGTGTGTGTGTATATATATATACACATATATGTATATATATACACATATACATATATGTATATATGTATATAAATATATTAGCTACATATGCACAGATAGGAAATAATTATCTCAATTTATTAAATAAAAAAAGCAAAGTCTAGAAGTATGCTATATTTATGTAAAAAGAAAATAAAAGAGTCCATACAGAGTGCTTGTCAACGCATAGACAACAGTACAAAAGTAGTCACTAGTCACAGATTAGGATAGAGGAATGAGAGGGTGACATACTTTTCACTGTATATACTTTTGAATTCCATATCATACTCAAGTATTACCTATCCAAAAATTACTTTAAATGTATTAACTGGTGACCCAATGCTTTCACAGACTCCAGATAAATTTGCACACTGACTTCAATTTAGGAAGCCCCAATAAATAACGTTCTCTGAATATCCTTTAGCTGAAATTGCTTCAGGTAGATAATGCAAAATACAGCTGCCCAGCATAGAGTTCAGTCCAGTTGCCTGCAGATTTTGCTGAGCCGCTGGGTCCTGTTATTGACCATACTGTGTTCCCCAAAAGTTCATTTATTGAAAGCCAAACACTTACATGAAGACAGGGCCTCTAAGGAGGCAATCAAGATTAAATAAGGTCATAAGGGTGAGGCCCTAATCCAAAAGGACTGGTGGCCTTCTAAGAAGAGGAAGATACATCAGGAGTGCCACACACAGAGGCAAGGCCACGTGAGGCCACAGTGGGAAAGTGGTCATCTACAAGCGAGGAACAGGAAGCCAACTCTGCTGGAAACTTGATCTTGGATCTCCAGCCTCTAAAGCTGTGAGAAAATAAGTGTCTGTTGTTTAGGCTACCCAGACTGTGGCATTTTGTCATGGTAGCCTGAGAAGATTAATACCTTTACCATCAAGGACTCTGATGGAGAAGCGCAGTCCTCCAGCCAGAGATAAGCTGAGCTAAAGTGGGAGCTATGCTGCTTGGCCGGCAGAGGAGTACCGCTGTAACACAAGAACATGCCACTAATTCAAACTACAGAGTGGGTATAAGGAGTCCAGGGTCCTAGTTCCTGCAAAGCCATTCCTGACTGTGTGACCTGAACCATCACGTGAACTCTGCAGGATCTGTCTCAAATCCTTTCAGCTTCCTTACTTCCTTCCAGCTCACTGGTTCCAGGATTTATATCATGCAAACAGCAAAATATGCCACTACCAAGAGTCAAGTTAGCTTCCAAAAATAGTGCAGCTTCATATTTGGGAAAGAAAAATAGCAGCCTGTAACCTAGGAGTTCCCAATCAGTGAGACTAAATCTACTTTAGCTGTCAAAGCCTCACAAAGCAGGCTGCTGCCGCTGCTGCTGCTGACACAGAATCTTCCTCACACTCTGAGTTTTGCTGGGATTCTCATGGTAGGGAAGGTGGAACATGGTCTCCTCTGAGAATTTATCACTCCGAAAATCCACCTTTTAGAAACCCTGGCACTCCACAAAAGCAGTGAAGAGGTATCCCATCTCACAAACAGACAAAACTATGACAATTCCTGTTGTCATTAAAGGGAGAGAGGTGATGTTAAGCCAAAAAACTAAAACACTCATTTCTCAAGTGTCACTCATCCCAAAGAAGAAATCAACTCTGCTGATGAGCAGATCCAACACTTGAAAGAGAAAGCCCTATGAATATTCTTGTTTTTGACCCTTAGTATCACATCATAATGAAATAGCAATATGTAGAAGCCTAGCTGAAGCACTGATGCATTTCTTTTTCAGTCAAAGGTTTGAAGTCTTATCATCAAGGGTTTACATGATGTAGCAACATCTAGGAACAGATATCCTACAGTTTAGGCATGCAGTTATTTCTTTAATGACAATGAAGTTAGGGCTGTTTGTTACAAAAAGTTGGGGCACATGGTTTCAAAAGAAAATATGAGCCAGAATTGTAGGTGACTATTTCAGATAACTGAACTTGTACTTTAGAAGAACGCATTTCCAGGCTAGGTGTGGTGGCTCACGTCTGTAATCACTTTGCACTTTGGGAGGCCAAGGCAGGTGGATGACCTGAGGTCAGGAGTTCGAGACCAGCCTGGCCAATTTGGTGAAACCCCGTCTCCACTAAAAATACAAAAATTAGCCGGTTGTGGTGGCATATACCTGTAATCCCAGCTACTCAGGAGGCTGAGGCAGGAGCGGCTCTTGAAACTGGGAGGCAGAGGTTGCAGGGAGCCGAGATTGTACCACTGCACTCCAGCCTGGGTAACAGAGTGAGACTCAGTTAAAAAAAAAAAGAAAAAAAAAAGAGGAAGAAGAAAGAAGAAAGAAGAAGAAGAAAATATTTCCATCATATTTGTTTCTAGCAAAGCTAAAGAAAGAACTTTATCAGTTCAAGAGCTACAACAGACTTGAAAATCAGTTTTGGAAAGCAGGCCACCCTCTGAATTCAAGGAATCAGTATAGAGAAGACAGTTTTGAATGCACAGCAAAATCTTATATGCAGAAGTATTTTAAAAACAAGATGGCAATGTATCTAGGCACAAATTTCATAAATATATTCTAGATTCTCTGGGTTGGTATGCATAAGGAGAATTCCTCAGTAAAGTTTTTAATCTTGGAATCTACAACTCTGAATGGAAGAGTGGTTTCCCCCTGAGTCATTATTACGTACTGTAGGTATACAAAGAAATATTAGTTTTCCAACAAGTATATTCAGTTTTGAGCAACACCCAATTGCCATGCTGGTAGCAGGCTAATAACGCCTTTGGAATATTAAAAGTAAATGCAATGACATTTTATGTCGAAATCAAGGAATGTTGAGAAGTATATAAACTTCAAGATGAACATAACTGCCTACATTGATTTGGAACTTTTGACTTTGTTCTTGGCACATACTTAGGTCAAAGCAGAGGTAATGGGATTTGTTATGAATGTGTCTCCTCACATGCCAAATATGTTGCTGCCTAAAATGTTATATTTCAATGTGGATTTTGTTGGGAGGGAGGGCACATAAATGTTAACTGCCTTGACAGGCATCCTCATTTGGAAGGTTTTTCAACTTGCTAACATCACAAATGGTACCAAATATAAATAAGTATGACAGTATAAAGCCTTTTCAGCTGAGTTTTATAAGTCCTATGTCAAAATAATTACTAATAGAATGGCTCATTTAGAGCTAATTTATCTGTGGTCTTCGAAAACTGCTACAGAGAAAAAAGAATTACACAAATCAGCTTAATTTTACTTATAATCAAATAATGTTGAATAGATGTGGTCTCAAGATGCACAGATTCAACACATTAAGATATAAATCAGATATTTCCCACATGTGTACTTGATCAGGTTTATAGAAAACTTTCAAAAGATTATCTTCTCATTTATGCCTATTGTTGTAAAAATGCAATAAATCTTTAAATATCTAACTGGAAATGTAGTACCTCATAATAAATTGAATTTTGTGTTATTCCATCAAAACCTCTCTCTCTCCCTCTTTTCTCTGGATATTGTTTTATGTATACCTCTCTCCTTCATCATTGTCAATCTGCTTAAATTTCCCCATTTTCCCTACTCTTGTACTCTCCCTCCCTCTTCATTTGTCTTCTCTACCCCTTTCTCTCCTGTTTGTTCAGCTTTAGTCATTACTGAATAAAGATTTGTGTTTTCTATTTTTAATTATAAAAGAAGATGAAATAAATTAAGGATTAAAAATAAAACCGAATTGAATGATAGGTGGTCTTGGTCTTCTTTTTACAACCTTTCATAAATTCTTTTTCTGCTCTTGACAGAATATACTTTCCTGCCTCTGGTTTAAAACCATGTCCAGGCCGGGCGCGGTGGCTCAAGCCTGTAATCCCAGCACTTTGGGAGGCCAAGACGGGCGGATCACGAGGTCAGAAGATCGAGACCATCCTGGCTAACACGGTGAAACCCCGTCTCTACTAAAAAGTACAAAAAAACTAGCCGGGCGATGTGGCGGGTGCCTGTAGTCCCAGCTACTCGGGAGGCCGAGGCAGGAGAATGGCGTGAACCCGGGAGGCCGAGCTTGCAGTGAGCTGAGATCTGGCCACTGCACTCCAGCTTGGGCGACAGAGCGAGACTCCGTCTCAAAAAAAAAAAAAAAAACCATGTCCAAAACCATGTGCTTACATCTAATACAAACCATGCTATTTGCATTAGATGTGAGCACAAAGAGTAAGTACGTTTAATGGAGGAAATAAATGGAAAAGGAGCTATAGGGATTACATATTATAGAGTATTCTCTTTTTATTGGGAAAGCCTCTTGAAAAATCAGGATGTTTTAAAAGCATAGTTCAAAATTTAAAAAATGATACCAATTTAAATCTATTCAGATTTTGTTAACTAACTTGTATATGCTTATTAGTAAAAATTATTTTAAGCAGTTTACAAGAAAAGCTCATATATTTTCTTTAAATTGGCTCACTTTAACTTTTACTTTCATATTAGTAAATAACATTTGTGGGGTGATGGGTTTGATGTGATTAATATGTACATATATATGTATATCTATCTATGTATATTTATAATATTGGTCCACATATCACCTGAAATCATTTCATGGTATGAGTTCTGAATTTAGGTTAGGGAAATAAAATATCTCAGTTCTGCTTAGAGAAACCAAATAATTTCATTACAGATTATTATATAGTCAAAGCAGCATTAATTAAAGAGTTATAATTTTGAGTATTAGAAATAATTTTTACCAGGGTTTTCCTAGATTTTTTTTTATTTGCAAAGTAGTATGTTACACAGCCTTTATTGTACTTGATTAAGCTCACACCAGGACAGGTTATCTGGCTCCTACCAGAGTTCTATCAACAGCCTCTCATTCTAAGAACAGATCTATGATGTCAGCCCTTAATCCATCTGCCTCCCCACCTTCTTCCTCTCCTCACTATCTTAAGCTTTGCCACACTGAACGATTAAGAGCTTGGGTCAAAATGATGTGGTTATATAAACACTCACTATTTCTGTCTTATGGAAATACTTCCCCTGTGAGTTGCTCAATATGCTTCTCAGCTAAGAGAATACACCTCCTTTCTGGTCTTGCCTTAAAAATCATACCATCTGGCCTAATACCACTGACGAATTGCTAAACCTTTTAAGAAGGACTGTTGCATACACCAAGAGACATGACTATGACTATGATTTGAATAGGGCCTGCAGCTTATAACCAAGCCGGATATAATGCAGAAGTGACAAACTGCAGGGGGAAGCCTGGGCAAAATGACCTGTGTTCTTGTTCTAGGTTCAGCTCTGCCAAACTGGGTAGCACACATTCCTTCGCTGAGCCATTGTTTTCCCAATAATGAAGTCAGCTTTAATTATCTCTAAGGTCTCTTCTAGTTCCGTGACATTGAAGCTTTTCAAGGAGAGCTCTCTATATTCCAAAAGTTAAGAACATTACCTGAAGTATTCACCACTGTACAGCTAGTGCCTGTAGCACTGCCTGACACATAGCAAATGCTTAAAATACATTTGCTGAAAGAATTAACAAAGAGGTAGGCTTGCCACCACTACTGTAAAGTGATTGTAATTAATTTACAGACTCAGCTTCTCTTTCTGCCTGATAAAGATATTTCTTGAGTCAACAAAAAACTACTTATTACTTATTGGGTCAAGTAGGAGAGGTAAAAATAATGAATAAAGACTGAATTTTGAGAGGAAAGGGCCATGGGAATATTTTTAGGGAACAAATACATGATACAAAACAGTACTACAATGGGTGCTTGCTTTGCTTTCAGGATTAATTTACATTGTAGAAAAGTACATGTACTCTCTTAGGATACA
This sequence comes from Macaca nemestrina, assembly GCF_043159975.1. Classification (NCBI taxonomy): domain Eukaryota; kingdom Metazoa; phylum Chordata; class Mammalia; order Primates; family Cercopithecidae; genus Macaca; species Macaca nemestrina. The sequence continues at coordinate 48,475,645 of NC_092127.1, read as the reverse complement.
CAGGAGACCGACCTAGGCAGTGCTTCTCTACCCCAACACATACTGATATTGGACTGAACTACAACCCTTGCACACAACTTCAGACTGTTTGCCAAAGTCCATTGAGTGGACTGATGGCATCAAGAATGAGAAAATAAGAGAATGAAGACAAATGGCTTCTACTTTCTTGCTCTCTTATGTTTCCCACTGCCTTTCTCCACTTTGGTAACATTTCCCACATTCCAATCCTCAACATTCACTCAATCCCTAGCACGTACACAGACACACATGCACACATACACACACACACGCACACGCGCGCACGCACACACATGTGCTCACAACACACACACGCGCACACACGCACACGTGCTCACACTCTGTTCTCCCCCCACGATCCCTGAAATCCAAGGGAATGGGAGGAAGGTCATAGATGTATGTGCTGATCATGTGGGAGAAAGAGAAGAGCTCTGCAAAACTGATTTTTTTTTTTCTCTACCAGAAAGGAGAATCCCGATGAAGACCAAAGATGATGGAAGCTAAGAATTTTATCCCCATTTTTGTCCAGCACTCTACATTCTCTTCTCCTGACAGATTTCCTCCCTCTCATCTTCCTTGAGTGAGTCTTTGACTTAGACCATCCGAATAGTATCAGCAGCGAAGATTTCAGAATGGCTTGCAGTTAGGAGAAGCCCACCTGCATCAGGAGAGGAAGGACAATTCTTCAAGTGAGTGGAAGGATTGGGGTTAGGAAGTTGTATACTGGAAACCAAGTCAGATTCTGAATTCAGTCTACTAAAAAAATTATACCTGCTACAGAGGTTCTATACTGGTTTCAGTTCACTCATTCAAGAGCATTCAATGAACTTCTATTGAGCATTTACACGGTGCCATGCTAGGCTCTGTGGCTACAACGGCAAACAAACAAACAAAAAAATACATGATCCCTACTTTTATGGGGGCTTAAACTTTAGTGGGAAGAACAAATGTTAGTAAAAAAAATCTCTACCAATAAATGTACAATTACAAACCGAGACAACTAACAAGAAGGAAAGCAATGAGATTCCCTGGCAATGTTCTACAAAGGAGCTTGATGTAAGGTTAGGAGTCAAGAAAGGCTCTGGGGAGAAATTGACACTAAATCTGAGCTCAGAAGAATGAGTAGGAGATTTCTCAGCAGAGATAGGGGGTGGGAAGCAGAAGAGAAATGAAGAGGCAGGAAATTATAACCTCTTGAACTCTAAAGTCTATAATTTTCCACATTATCTTATTTAGATGTTGCTAACAGAATTATGTCTGAAAATGTTCTAGAAATGTAGTTGTTGGTGAGAACACTCCCTTAAGAGGCTATAGACCCAGGTGAGTATGGAGACAGGATTCTGACCAATGACCCTTGTGTCATCAATTCTATATCTTATAATAATCCTTTACATATTTTGTAACTAAAAAATCATCCCCACTAGGTTATTTTTATCAGAAGTTGTCTTTGAGACATATGGACTTCAAGGTTAGTGCCATCATAATTTAACCATTAATCCTGGTTGTCACTAGAAATTGCTTTCAACTAGGAAGTTAACAGTTAACAAATATCTACTCTCTACTCATCTCCGTCCAGGCCAGAAAGAATTGACAGATCAGTAACTACAATGGATTATTTCCTTTTTTATTAAAAAAAGAGAAGTTCAATTAAGAGATTTCTTGTTTCAACAAACAGCATGGGCAAAGACTCCATGCCAAGAAACAACATGGCATGTTCAGAGAGTGTTAGGGAGAAGTGGGGAGATTAGGAGGTAAAACGACAGGGCGTGGCAGGAGACAGGATATGAGGGATGAGGAATGAGGGAGGGGTTGGTGTCAAGCATGACCCCATGATTTCTGACTTGCCCACTGGGACAGATGGGAGAGGAGCCGTTCTTCAAGTTGGGGAGCAGAGAAGAAATCCGCATTTGGAGTAGAAGATATATTTTGGATATGCTAAGTCTGGGGTGACTTTGAGAAATCTAAGTAGAGATACTGAGTGGATGAATCTGTAGAGAAGTTCAGGAGGGGAGATACAAATTTGAAGCGATCACTTGATGCATGGATGTGGATGAGGTTGAACAGGCAAATGGAATAAAGAGAAAAGAGAAGATGGCTTAAGATCAAGTATTGAGGAATTCCATATTCAGTGCTAAGCAGAGGAGAAGGAGCCTACAGATGAGTCAGAAAAGATACACCCAAGAGACAGGAGGAAAAACCAGGATGCTACAATTAGGCCTGCTGAGAGAGAAAGCATTGTTTTCAGGGACTAGAATTGTAGGATAAGTAGGCTTCCTTAAGGTGGTATGAGAGTCTACACACTACCAAGTACTTAGAATATTTTTCCTGAATTGCAGTTAAAACCTATGAGAAATGTGGCTACAACAAAGTGAGTGTTAACCAACCCATCTTTCAAACAGATTTTTGGAATACAGTCTATTTGTAATTTGAGTATATCGTGTACTATGACAGAGGAACACGTTTTACTTTAGTTAGACATGAAATATTTTGAAAGAATGGAACTATTTTATTTTCTAATAACACTTTAATCTTGGAATGTGCTATAATTTGAATTTCTATTTTTAAAAGCTAGAATGAAGAGTAGGAAGGAAATTTTATATATATACACACACATATATGTATATATGTGTACACTACACACACACACACACACACACACACACATTTCTCCATTTCTTGTGCATTTTTCTTTTGTCTTTGACCACTTTAGCTGTCAGTTCTGTAATCTCCTATAAACTAATTGAACTCTTCCTTCTGTGTGACAGCAGTAAGAATTGATCAACAAGATCCCTGGGAAAGTGACATCTGGCAACAAGGAACAATGGAAGGGAATACAGCTAATGCCATAGACAAATGTCAAGTTCTTTTAAATTTAATCCTCTCAGTAAGACATGGTTGAACTGGACACGGCTGATTAAGCAATAGATGCTTGTTTTGTTTGACATTAGGAAATCTGAGGTTGTGGCACTGCCAAAATCCTTATCTATTTCAAAGGGACAAGGAGGTGCACTGATAAAGAAGGGCCTCTGAATTTCCAGCTGTGACGTTCATTCATACCTAACAGTCTGCTTAAATAGCATGTTCTCCCTAAATATTAAGAACTGTTTTGGATGTTAACAGATCTCTTTTTATCTAATTGCAGTTCTCTTAAATCCATATATTTAAAAGTTTCAGAATTGTATTTGAGAGTATCAAACATGGTGAACAAACCAAATTTAGATATTTCCTTCTTTAAAGCAAAATGTATATATAGTTGCATTTATACTGAATTGATAAAACAGTGTTGGTCTACAATATAGATATCTGTAAGAAAACTACACATCTGGAAAAGTTAATCCCTAATGAGAAAAAAAGTTATCTGTACTAGGCTAGCTCCTAAAAGGCATTTCAAAAATTTGTCTTTGCTTGTTTTGCATTTTATTACTTTTTGGTTTTCAATATAAATATATTGATTTCCAAAGGTTAGAAAGGAATTGAGACACTAATAAATCCCTCTTCTTTTTATAGTCTAAAAGATTCATAGCCACACACCAGAAATACAGAAAGAACTTGAAGGCAGCCTACTCTCTTCCTTATTTCAATATAACAGAGATTTATTGAACATTCAAGTTTATCCATATGTAGTGGTGGTGAGGGTCTTCTGTAAGGAATCTCTGAAAATACTCCTCCTTGAAAGCGAAAGACCACCAGGCAAGGATATGGGAAACCTAATTCTGTCTTAATTATGCCCTGTTAGATATATAACTTTGGCCTAATTAGTAAGTATTTCTGAAACTCATCTTCTTTCTATCACAGGGTGAATGGACTATGTAGATAACCTTTAAAATTTCTGCCAGGTCTATAATTATATTTTATGTTTCAGTTGATTTTGACAACCTTAGGGAATCCCAGTAATCCTGGGCACTTGAAAGGCAATCTGATTTATTCTTCATGTACTTAAATTATTTTACTTTAGAAAATAAAATTTGACCAAGTAAAATTTCCCAACTATTTCATCAAAGTAAAGATCTAAACGTTTTATTTGACCAAAGGCAGATTAAAAAATTGATATGGTTCCTACTTCTTGATGTAGTAGGATTAACAGAAATGAAGTGCTCTTCATTATAATCTGCCCATTTTATACTCTCCTAGGTTTTCATGGAGTGAATGTCCCACAGGTGCATCTGGTTGATCACAGAGAGATACATAACCACTATCTCCATTCCTACAACCAAATAGTAGGCATCCCTGCATGAAGGGTTCTCCAAATTTTTGTGAGCATAAGTACATTTTCATTTGCCGAAGTGGAGCCAGTGAAGGCTCTGTGTTAAGTGGAAATCCTGGGCAACAAAGACTGTGAATAAGAATGGGGAGATGATGATGCAGCTCTAGTCCTCTATACAAATCCCAGCAGTGCTCAGCAACCCTGGCTGGATTGGAGATGTACTGGAAGATCCTTATCCATTAGGTTGGCTCTCCTACTACAAAATAAACATATTCTGTGGCTATCTGCTTTGGAGTCTCAGATTCTGGATTAGTTCACAAAGAAGTAAATTTCAGTGTATACTTGAAAATTCTATTAGCATTATTTCAAATGTTTTTTGCTAATTTTTATCATTTTTCATAAGTGCCTAAGTCATTTGTTAATTTTATATTGGGTTGGCTTACTAATTTGTATTCATTCTTTAATGTGTATATGTCTTTCATTGGACATATGTATTGCAATCTCTACTCCTAATGTGTGGTTGTCTTTTCACTCTCTTAATGGAGTTGTTGAATGAGCATTTTCAATTTAATTAAGTCCAATTTATTAATCTTTTCATGGGTTGTGTTTTTTATTTCCTATTCAGGAAATCTTTGTTTATCCTAAGGTTACAAAATATTCACCTAGGCTTTCTTCTAAAAATTTGATTGTTTTAGCTTTCACATTTAGATTTATAATCTTAGTTTTTTATATGGCATGAGGTAGGGTTCAAAGAGCCTTTTGTTCCACATGAATATATAACACCCTTAGCACAATTCAGTTAAAATTCCATTCTTTCTCATCTGTACTGGAGTGAAGACAGTTCAAATTAAGTGACCCTGTATGTTCTGCTCTGATTCTGGATTCTTTGCCATGTTGTTGTTCCCTCTGTCTACCCTTGCACCAATATCACACTGTCTTCATTACTGTGACTTTAGTTTAAGTGTTCATATCTGGTGGTATAAGTCCTTCTTCCTTCTCCTTCTTCTTCAGCATTATCCAGGGTATCCTAAGCCCTTTGCATTTTTACATAAATTTAACATTAGATTATCAATTTATACACATATTTATATACACGTGATGTGCTTGGGTTTTCATTGGGATTTTATTATGTCAACATTTCAATTTTGAAAGAATTACCATAATTAATTGGTAGAGAAATGAAATCTATACAGTATGTACATGCCCACCAAAAATGGCTGGAATTTATAAAAGAATGTAACAGTCAACATCAAATGTTATCAAGAACGTGAAGCAACTGGAATTCTCTTACATGGCTATGAAACAAATTGATCTAATTGCTTTGAAAAAATATTTGACGAGACTTGTTAAGACCAACATATGCTTATACTTCACCTAGTGGTTTCACTTCAATCTACCATGTTATTCCATGTCCAGCAACACTGGAGAAAGAAAGACATTCTTTGCATAAGATATTTTCTTATGCTTAAGATACTCTCTTATGCATAGAATAAAGCACAAGTTCTAGAGTCAGACTGCTTCCGTTCATATGCTCACATTCCAGCTCTACCTTATTGTCCGTGTGATGCTAGGCAAACTATTTAACCTCCCTATGTCTCATGTGGACAAAATGATTAGTGTGTGTTGTTTCCATATTGTTTATTATTTTCATCTGCAAACTCGGACAACAGGGTGGATGATATTTACCTATCTCATAAGGTTTCTGTGCTAGGAGGACTAAGATAACCCACGTAAGAACAGTGACTGGCAATCAGTAAGGACTCAAGAAATGTTAGTTATTATTATTTTCTACCCATTGCCACCCTACTTATCTTTCAAAGTCTACTTAATTCAAATTGCACCTATTCCATGTCATTTTATTCCCAAATAAAGGGGATGAAAATCTTAATTCTGACAAACATCTAGTTTCTTTCCCTCTCTCCCTACCACCAACTTTATGCTAATCTTCTATTTTCATCCTTATTATATTTGACTTTGATTTTGGGTTATTCTGTTGGTCTTTGCCTGGACCTCTGGACTGCAGGCATCCCAAAATTAGGTATCTCTGCTCCTCTGCCTGTTCCTGTAGATCTTTGCCCGGTGCTCTGCACTTAAGTGCTCAATAGATGTTGGTTGCATTGTATGGAATTGAATCAGGGAGGGAGACTGCTAGATGCCTGTGAGAAATGGTACTTGATATGTTTGCTTTCCAAGAAGCTTGTCATCTGAATTACTCTTAAGTGCTTAAACTCAATAGACAGTTTCTTAGTGATCCAATAGAAAGACAATGAGCAACTGCGCTAAGATTCAGGAAAGTGGCTTCAATACTGGCATGAAAATACTTGGGCTGACTGGAACAAGTGATTAGCAGTAAAACCTGCCTTTATTATGAAAATTTGAAGCAGATGGAGAGTTTCCAAATATGATTTAAAAAGCTGTAGTTGCCTTACGGGATATTAAGATCCTTACATTTTTAACACAGGAGAATTGGATTTTTATATGTTGGGCTCAGTTTTGAGTTTGTGGCTAGAAACCCTCAGGTTTTTAATCTTTGAGTTTTGATTTACTCAGGTTGAAACTAAAGACCAACTTATGCCAAAGATTTTATTTATTTTGCAGTGGGCCTGTATCTCTCAGGCCATCCACTTTGCAGGCCCTCAGGCAATAGTACAAATGCGGGCCTCATATCATATGTGTTTCTATATTTATCAGGTATACATTAAGGTAACAAACTGCTAAATATTTTCTATGTTCTTCCCTTCATAAAGACCTAGTAGCCAGGTTCCTTGTTCCGCCAGCTTGTAATGGCACGGGGCTTCTCTTCTCTTTCCAGCCCTGATCTTGAGGGACCTCATGAGCATGTGTGGACAGCCCAGACCATACATCAAAGTTCTATCCACACCTGCTACTAACAGCACCCTTTGAGCTTAGAGAAGTGCACAGAGACAGTATGGCCCACCCTCGAGAAGATGGACCCAGGGAGGAGGTTTCCTGGACCCTGACATTGGGAAGTCTGGGGTCTGGAGGGTAAGAAGTCTGTGGGTTCCGCATGGGCTCCTCTCTTGTCTCATAGAAATGGGTGTCGCTTGAAGAAGACCAGAACAAGGTTCTCTAAAGCGCAGGGTCCCTCTTTCCTGAGTCTAAGAGTAGTATTGATACTACTTTTCTTATAAGACATATAGCAACGGAATACTTTTATCTCGAGGTATTGTATTTAAAAGCACTGATTTATAAGACCCATTGGCATTCCTATTTAATGATATTATTAAACAAAATTTTAGTATTACTCTCTTCTCAACAATGACAAACTTGAAGTATTGACTATAATACTGATACATAAATAGTTACCAGAAAGCAAGCAATTTAACTTTTTTACCCACCATAATTCTGAAAGCCATGTTCTTGTTGCCATTTTTATCTCATTCAGACTAATTCAAAAGAAAAAACACCTGTGGATTTTCATTAAAGTCATGCCATAATGGGCCACTATGGTCAACTGGAGGATGAGTGGTCACTGATGAAGCTTCACCTGAAACTCCCTTCCCTAACAATTGAGTTGAATGTCTACCCCTCACTTCAGATTCTGCTCCTCAATAGTTCTAACTTTACCTTAGAAACACAGCTGTCAGAATATCAGATTTATTTACTTACTTATTTTGAGAAAAACAAAAGCTATAGCACCCTATATACCTCCTGTCCACACAACATGTCTAAATAACTCAAAAGTAAACATTAAGGGCAAGTATATTTGATTTCCAGTTTAGGTGTCATTTTATCATTGTGTGAGATGGACTTGGGTCACACTTCAAAGCTCCTAAGTTTGTAAAGATTAAATGAAACCATTTATGTAAAAAACTTGGCACAGTACCAAGACAATCAATAAATTCATTATCTTCTCCTTTCCCCTCTATTCCTCTCCACTGCATTCAACTCCAAATTTCTAAGTCAACACAAAAAATAGATTAATAGTCATAAATTAGAATATAAGTGGCTTTCATTCACTCAGTGATTATAAAATTCTGTATTTACGATATATAAACCCAAACTTCAGATTCACATGCACAAAAATCTCCTTAGAGTGAAAAGTATTTTGGGAGCTTATTAAGGGATGTACTGGGTAATGCTGAAGAACAAAGAACACTCTTGATATTAAATTGAGCTCCAAGATTTCATATTCTAAGTTTATAGCTGCATTCTGGTTAACCTCATTCTTTTTTGGAGTACAGCTACTCTTTTTAGAAATTACTTTTTCACTAATCACTGCCAATCATATTGAAATTATTGTGAAATAAAGAACCTTTTCTTTCAAAAAGCCACAATTCACATCATAACATAGGGGCCTACAAAGAGCTTATGAAAGCTCCCGAGGCAGCTGCTTCTCTTGGAGAACTGCCGGAAAGCAGCCTGCAAACACAGACAGATTCCTGCCCATGCCGGGCAGGCGGAGGTGGAGGCTGCTGGTCCTGACCGGGCTGGGCCACAATAAGAAGCTGGCTGTGAAGTTGCAAGAATTCAATTTCCTTGTCCCTACATGTAACTCTGGTAAGGACTAGATAAATAAATGGGCTTCCCCCACTTTGTACTATTACAATATGGTGTGTATGTGTGTGTGTTTACCAATTCAGCAAAATGTAAAAATTCATTTGAAAAATGGAGACTACATAAACACATACATATATATTAAATATCATTATAGACTGGACGTGGTGGCTCATGCCTGTAATTGCTTTGGGAGGGATTTGCGAGCCCTTTGGGAGGCCAAGGCAGGCGGATCACGAGGTCAAGAGATTGAGACCATCCTGGCCAACATGGTGAAGCCCTGTCCCTACTAAAAATACCAAAATTAGCCAGGCATGGTGGCACGCGCCTGTAGCTACTCAGGAAGCTGAGGCAGGAGAATCACTTGAACCTGGGAGGCGGAGCTTACAGTGAGCTGAGATTGTGCTATTGCACTCCAGCCTGGTGACAGAGTAAGACTCCGTCTCAAAAAGAAAAAAAAAAAAAAGAAAGAAAGAAAAAAAAAATTCATCCCCTAGTGAATCTTGTGCTCCCTATTCCCACCTCCAATTGCCAATATGCTGCCCAGAGAGAGCAGGTGTAAGAAAGGGAAGTAATATTAATTGAGTGCCTGTGAAGTGGCAGACCTGGGCTAGCTGTATTCATGCTCCTTATCTCATGTAATTTTCATCAGTCCTAGAAAACCAAATGCAACCATTGGCTCTTCTCTGAATCTTGACTGAAAACAAATCGCCTGTAAAAAGACATCTTGAAGACAAATGGGGAAAATGGAGTATGAGTTGTCCAGAAGACATGAAATGTCGGAGGATACTAATGAATGTTTTTTACAAAAAGTTGTTAAATGTGATTATGTCGTGGTGGTTGTATCTTTTGGAAATTGTCCTTTCCAGCCAGAGATCCATATTGATATATTGACAGGTGAGATTATGTGATGGCTGGGATAGACAGTAAAATACTCCACTACTGTTCTACCCCACAAAAGTAAGTGGTGGATACATGATACAATAATGGTATTTTGATAATTTCTCAAGCTGTATTATGGGGATAAGAGGTATTATTCTTTCTATATATGTTGTATGATTGAAAGCCCTCAAAATAGAAAGTTTTTTTTTTCTTTTTTTTTTGTTATACTTTAAGTTCTAGGGTACATGTGCACAACATGCAGGATTATTACACATGTATGCATGCGCCATGTTGGTGTGCTGCACCCATTAACTCGTCATTTACATTAGGTATATCTCCTAGTGCTATCCCTCCCCGCTCTCCCTACCCCATGACAGGCCCCGGAGTGTGATGTTTCCCTTTCTGTGTCCAAGTGTTCTCATTGTTCAATTCCCACCTATGAGTGAAAACATGTGGTGTTTGGTTTTTTGTCCTTGGGATAGTTTGCTGAGAATGATGGTTTCCAGCTTCACCTATGTCCCTACAAAGGACATGAACTCACCCTTTTTTATGGCTTCATAGTATTCCATGGTGTATATGTGCCACATGTTCTTAATCCAGTCTGTCACTGATGGACATTTGGGTTGGTTCCAAGTCTTTGCTATTGCGAATAGTGCCGCAATAAACATATGTGTGTATGTGTCTTTATAGCAGCATGGTTTATAATCCTTTGGGTATATACCCAGTAATGGGATGACTGGGTCAAATGGTATTTCTAGTCCTATATCCTTGAGGAATCGCCACACTGTCTTCCACAATGGTTGAACTAGTTTACAGTCCCACCAACAGTGTAAAAGTGTCCCTATTTCTCCACATCCTCTCCAGCACCTGTTGTTTCCTGACTTTTTAATGATCGCCATTCTAACTGGTGTGAGATGGTATCTCATTATAGCTTTGATTTGCATTTCTCTGATGGCCAGTGATGATGAGCATTTTTTCATGTGTCTGTTGGCTGCATAAATGTCTTCTTTTGAGAAATGTCTGTTCATATCTTTTGCCCACTTTTTGATGGTTTTTTTTTCTTGTAAATTTGTTTGAGTTCTTTGTCGATTCTGGATATTAGCCCTTTGTTAGATGAGTAGATTGCAAAAATTTTCTCCCATTCTGTAGGTTGAGTGTTCACTCTGACAGTAGTTTCTTTTGCTGTGCAGAAGCTCTTTAGTTTAATTAGATCCCATTTGTCAATCTTGGCTTTTGTTGCCATTGCTTTTGGTGTTTTAGACATGAAGTCCTTGCCCATGCCTATGTCCTGAATGGTATTGCCTAGGTTTTCTTCTAGGGGTTTTTATGGTTTTAGGTCTAACATTTAAGTCTTTAATCCATCTTGAATTAATTTTTGTATAAGGTGTAAGGAAGGGATCCAGTTTCAGCTTTCTACATATGGCTAGCCAGTTTTCCCAGCACCATTTATTAAATAGGGAATCCTTTCCCCATTTCTTGTTTTTGTCAGGTTTGTCAAAGATCAGATGGTTGTAGATGCGTGGTATTATTTCTGAGGGCTCTGTTCTGTTCCATTGGTCTATATCTCTGTTGTGGTACCAGTACCATGCTGTTTTGGTTACTACAGCCTTATAGTATAGTTTGAAGTCAGGCAGCATGAAGTCTCCAGCTTTGTTCTTTTGGCTTAGGATTGTCTTGGCAATGCAGGCCCTTTTTTGGTTCCATATGAACTTTAAAGCAGTTTTTTCCAACTCTGTGAAGGAAGTCATTGGTAGCTTGATGGGGATGGCATTGAATCTATAAATCACCTTGGGCAGTATGGCCATTTTCACGATATCGATTCTTCCTATCCATGCACATGGAATGTTCTTCCATTTGTTTGTGTCCTCTTATTTTGTTGAGCAGTGGTTTGTAGTTTTCCTTGAAGAGGTCCATCACATCCCTTGTAAGTTGGATTCCTAGATATTTTATTTTCTTTGAAGCAATTGTGAATGGGAGTTCACTCATAATTTGGCTCTCTGTTTGTCTGTTATTGGTGTATAAGAATGCTTGTGATTTTTGCATATTGATTTTTGTATCCTGAGATTTTGCTGGTTTCTTATCAACTTAAGGAGATTTTGGGTTGAGACAATGGGGTTTTCTAAATATACAATCATGTCATCTGCAAACAGGGACAATTTGACTTCCTCTTTTCTTAATAGAATACCCTTTATTTCTTTCTCCTACCTGATTGCCCCGGCCAGAACTTCCAACACTATGTTGGATAGGAGTGGTGAGAGACGGCATCCCTGTCTTGTGCCAGTTTTCAAAGGAAATGCTTCCAGTTTTTGCCCATTCAGTATGATATTGGCTGTGGGTTTGTCATAAATAGCTCTTATTATTTTGCGATACATCCCATCAATACCTAATTTTTTTTTTTTTTTTTTTTTTTTTTTTTAATTTTTTTATTTTTTAATTATTATTATTATACTTTAAGTTGTAGGGTACATGTGCATAACGTGCAGGTTTGTTACATATGTATACTTGTGCCTTGTTGGTGTGCTGCACCCATCAACTCGTCATTTACATCAGGTATAACTCCCAATGCAATCCCTCCCCCCTCCCCCCTCCTCCCTCCCCATGATAGGCCCCGGTGTGTGATGTTCCCCTTCCTGAGTCCGAGTGATCTCATTGCTCAGTTCCCACCTATGAGTGAGAACATGCGGTGTTTGGTTTTCTGTTCTTGTGATAGTTTGCTAAGAATGATGGTTTCCAGCTGCATCCATGTCCCTACAAAGGACACAAACTCATCCTTTTTGATGGCTGCATAGTATTCCATGGTGTATATGTGCCACATTTTCTTAATCCAATCTGTCATTGATGGACATTTGGGTTGATTCCAAGTCTTTGCTATTGTGAATAGTGCCGCAATAAACATACGTGTGCATGTGTCTTTATAGCAGCATAATTTATAATCCTTTGGGTATATACCCAGTAATGGGATGGCTGGGTCATATGGTACATCTAGTTCTAGATCCTTGAGGAATCGCCATACTGTTTTCCATAATGGTTGAACTAGTTTACAATCCCACCAACAGTGTAAAAGTGTTCCTATTTCTCCACATCCTCTCCAGCACCTGTTGTTTCCTGACTTTTTAATGATCGCCATTCTAACTGGTGTGAGATGGTATCTCATTGTGGTTTTGATTTGCATTTCTCTGATGGCCAGTGATGATGAGCATTTTTTCATGTGTCTGTTGGCTGTATGAATGTCTTCTTTTGAGAAATGTCTGTTCATATCCTTTGCCCACTTTTTGATGGGGTTGTTTGTTTTTTTCTTGTAAATTTGTTTGAGTTCTTTGTAGGTTCTGGATATTAGCCCTTTGTCAGATGAGTAGATTGCAAAAATTTTCTCCCATTCTGTAGGTTGCCTGTTCACTCTGATGGTAGTTTCTTTTGCTGTGCAGAAGCTCTTTAGTTTAATGAGATCCCATTTGTCAATTTTGGCTTTTGCTGCCGTTGCTTTTGGTGTTTTAGACATGAAGTCTTTGCCCATGCCTATGTCCTGAATGGTACTACCTAGGTTTTCCTCTAGGATTTTTATGGTATTAGGTCTAACATTTAAGTCTCTAATCCATCTTGAATTAATTTTCGTATAAGGAGTAAGGAAAGGATCCACTTTCAGCTTTCTACTTACGGCTAGCCAATTTTCCCAGCACCATTTATTAAATAGGGAATCCTTTCCCCATTTCTTGTTTCTCTCAGGTTTGTCAAAGATCAGATGGCTGTAGATGTGTGGTATTATTTCTGAGGACTCTGTTCTGTTCCATTGGTCTATATCTCTGTTTTGGTACCAGTACCATGCTGTTTTGGTTACTGTAGCTTTGTAGTATAGTTTGAAGTCAGGTAGCGTGATGCCTCCAGCTTTGTTCTTTTGACTTAGGATTGTCTTGGAGATGTGGGCTCTTTTTTGGTTCCATATGAACTTTAAAGCAGTTTTTTCCAATTCTGTGAAGAAACTCGTTGGTAGCTTGATGGGGATGGCATTGAATCTATAAATAACCTTGGGCAGTATGGCCATTTTCACGATATTGATTCTTCCTATCCATGAGCATGGTATGTTCTTCCATTTGTTTGTGTCCTCTTTGATTTCACTGAGCAGTGGTTTGTAGTTCTCCTTGAAGAGGTCCTTTACATCCCTTGTAAGTTGGATTCCTAGGTATTTTATTCTCTTTGAAGCAATTGTGAATGGAAGTTCATTCCTGATTTGGCTCTCTGTTTGTCTGTTACTGGTGTATAAGAATGCTTGTGATTTTTGCACATTAATTTTGTATCCTGAGACTTTGCTGAAATTGCTTATCAGCTTAAGGAGATTTTGGGCTGAGACAATGGGGTTTTCTAAATATACAATCATGTCATCTGCAAACAGGGACAATTTGACTTCTTCTTTTCCTAACTGAATACCCTTGATTTCTTTCTCTTGCCTAATTGCCCTAGCCAGCACTTCCAACACTATGTTGAATAGGAGTGGTGAGAGAGGGCATCCCTGTCTTGTGCCAGTTTTCAAAGGGAATTTTTCCAGTTTTTGCCCATTCAGTATGATATTGGCTGTGGGTTTGTCATAGATAGCTCTTATTATTTTGAGGTACGTTCCATCAATACCGAATTTATTGAGCGTTTTTAGCATGAAGGGCTGTTGAATTTTGTCAAAAGCCTTTTCTGCATCTATTGAGATAATCATGTGGTTCTTGTCTTTGGTTCTGTTTATATGCTGGATTATGTTTATTGATTTGCGAATGTTGAACCAGCCTTGCATCCCAGGGATGAAGCCCACTTGATCATGGTGGATAAGCTTTTTGATGTGTTGCTGAACCCGGTTTGCCAGTATTTTATTGAGGATTTTTGCATCGATGTTCATCGGGGATATTGGTCTAAAATTCTCTTTTTTTGTTGTGTCTCTGCCAGGCTTTGGTATCAGAATGATGTTGGCCTCATAAAATGAGTTAGGGAGGATTCCCTCTTTTTCTATTGATTGGAATAGTTTCAGAAGGAATGGTACCAACTCCTCCTTGTACCTCTGGTAGAATTCAGCTGTGAATCCATCTGGTCCTGGACTTTTTTTGGTTGGTAGGCTATTAATTATTGCCTCAATTTCAGAGCCTACTATTGGTCTATTCAGGGATTCAACTTCTTCCTGGTTTAGTCTTGGAAGAGTGTAAGTGTCCAGGAAATTATCCATTTCTTCTAGATTTTCCAGTTTATTTGCGTAGAGGTGTTTATAGTATTCTCTGCTGGTAGTTTGTATTTCTGTGGGGTCGGTGATGATATCCCCTTTATCATTTTTAATTGCGTAGATTTGATTCTTCTCTCTTTTCTTCTTTATTAGTCTGGCTAGTGGTCTGTCAATTTTGTTGATCTTTTCAAAAAACCAACTCCTAGATTCATTGATTTTTTGGAGAGTTTTTTGTGTCTCTATCTCCTTCAGTTCTGCTCTGATCTTAGTTATTTCTTGCCTTCTGCTAGCTTTCGAATGTGTTTGCTCTTGCTTCTCTAACTCTTTTAATTGTGATGTTAGAGTGTCAATTTTAGATCTTTCCTGCTTTCTCTTGTGGGCATTTAGTGCTATAAATTTCCCTCTACACACTGCTTTAAATGTGTCCCAGAGATTCTGGTATGTTGTATCTTTGTTCTCATTGGTTTCAAAGAACATCTTTATTTCTGCCTTCATTTCGTTATGTACCCAGTAGTCATTCAGGAGCAGGTTGTTCAGTTTCCATGTAGTTGAGCGGTTTTGATTGAGTTTCTTAGTCCTGAGTTCTAGTTTGATTGCACTGTGGTCTGAGAGACAGTTTGTTATAATTTCTGTTCTTGTACATTTGCTGAGGAGTGCTTTACTTCCAATTACGTGGTCAATTTTGGAGTAAGTACGATGTGGTGCTGAGAAGAATGTATATTCTGTTGATTTGGGGTGGAGAGTTCTGTAGATGTCTATTAGGTCTGCTTGCTGCAGAGATGAGTTCAATTCCTGGATATCCTTGTTAACTTTCTGTCTCGTTGATCTGTCTAATGTTGACAGTGGAGTGTTGAAGTCTCCCATTATTATTGTATGGGAGTCTAAGTATCTTTGTAAGTCTCTAAGGACTTGCTTTATGAATCTGGGTGCTCCTGTATTGGGTGCATATATATTTAGGATAGTTAGCTCTTCCTGTTGAATTGATCCCTTTACCATTATGTAATGGCCTTCTTTGTCTCTTTTGATCTTTGATGGTTTAAAGTCTGTTTTATCAGAGACTAGTATTGCAACCCCCGCTTTTTTTTGTTCTCCATTTGCTTGGTAAATCTTCCTCCATCCCTTTATTTTGAGCCTATGTATGTCTCTGCGTGTGAGATGGGTCTCCTGAATACAGCAGACTGATGGGTCTTGACTCTTTATCCAGTTTGCCAGTCTGTGTCTTTTAATTGGAGCATTTAGTCCATTTACATTTAACGTTAAGATTGTTATGTGTGAACTTGATCCTGCCATTATGATATTAACTGGTTATTTTGCTCGTTAGTTGATGCAGTTTCTTCCTAGCCTCGATGGTCTTTACATTTTGGCATGTTTTTGCAATGGCTGGTACCGGTTGTTCCTTTCCATGTTTAGTGCTTCCTTCAGGATCTCTTGTAAGGCAGGCCTAGTGGTGACAAAATCTCTAAGCATTTGTTTATCTGTAAAGGATTTTATTTCTCCTTCACTTATGAAACTTAGTTTGGCTGGATATGAAATTCTGGGTTTAAAATTCTTTTCTTTAAGAGTGTTGAATATTGGCCCCCACTCTCTTCTGGCTTGTAGAGTTTCTGCCGAGAGATCTGCTGTTAGTCTGATGGGCTTCCCTTTGTGGGTAACCCGACCTTTCTCTCTGGCTGCCCTTAAGATTTTTTCCTTCATTTCAACTTTGGTGAATCTGGCAATTATGTGTCTTGGAGTTGCTCTTCTCGAGGAGTATCTTTGTGGCGTTCTCTGTATTTCCTGGATTTGAATGTTGGCCTGCTCTACTAGGTTGGGGAAGTTCTCCTGGATGATATCCTGAAGAGTGTTTTCCAACTTGGTTCCATTTTCCCCCTCACTTTCAGGCACCCCAATCAGACGTAGATTTGGTCTTTTTACATAATCCCATACTTCTTGCAGGCTTTGTTCATTTCTTTTTCTTCTTTTTTCTTTTGGTTTCTCTTCTCGCTTCATTTCATTCATTTGATCCTCAATCGCTGATACTCTTTCTTCCAGTTGATCGAGTCGGTTACTGAAGCTTGTGCATTTGTCACGTATTTCTCGTGTCATGGTTTTCATCTCTTTCATTTCGTTTAGGACCTTCTCTGCATTAATTACTCTAGCCATCAATTCTTCCACTTTTTTTTCAAGATTTTTAGTTTCTTTGCGCTGGGTACGTAATTCCTCCTTTAGCTCTGAGAAATTTGATGGACTGAAGCCTTCTTCTCTCATCTCGTCAAAGTCATTCTCCGTCCAGCTTTGATCCGTTGCTGGCGATGAGCTGCGCTCCTTTGCCGGGGGAGATGCGCTCTTATTTTTTGAATTTCCAGCTTTTCTGCCCTGCTTTTTCCCCATCTTTGTGGTTTTATCTGCCTCTGGTCTTTGATGATGGTGATGTACTGATGGGGTTTTGGTGTAGGTGTCCTTCCTGTTTGATAGTTTTCCTTCTAACAGTCAGGACCCTCAGCTGTAGGTCTGTTGGAGATTGCTTGAGGTCCACTCCAGACCCTGTTTGCCTGGGTATCAGCAGCAGAGGCTGCAGAAGATAGAATATTTCTGAACAGCGAGTGTACCTGTCTGATTCTTGCTTTGGAAGCTTCCTCTCAGGGGTGTACTCCACCCTGTGAGGTGTGGGGTATCAGACTGCCCCTAGTGGGGGATGTCTCCCAGTTAGGCTGCTCAGGGGTCAGGGACCCACTTGAGCAGGGAGTCTGTCCCTTCTCAGATCTCAACCTCCGTGTTGGGAGATCCACTGCTCTCTTCAAAGCTGTCAGACAGAGTCGTTTGCGTCTGCAGAGTTTTCTGCTGCTTTTGTTGTTGTATAGTTGTGCCCTGTCCCCAGAGGTGGAGTCTACAGAGACAGGCAGGTTTCCTTGAGCTGCTGTGAGCTCCACCCAGTTCGAGCTTCCCAGCGGCTATGTTTACCTACTTAAGCCTCGGCAATGGCGGGCGCCCCTCCCCCAGCCTCGCTGCTGCCTTGCCGGTAGACCACAGTCTGCTGTGCTAGCAATGAGGGAGGCTCCGTGGGTGTGGGACCCTCCCGGCCAGGCGTGGGATATGATCTCCTGGTGTGCCTGTTTGCTTAAAGCGCAGTATTGGGGTGGGAGTTACCCGATTTTCCAGGTGTTGTGTGTCTCAGTTCCCCTGGCTAGGAAAAGGGATTCCCTTCCCCCTTGCGCTTCCCAGGTGAGGCAATGCCTCGCCCTGCTTCAGCTCTGGCTGGTCGGGCTGCAGCAGCTGACCAGCACCGATCGTCCGGCACTCCCCAGTGAGATGAACCCAGTACCTCAGTTGAAAATGCAGAAATCACCAGTCTTCTGTGTCGCTCGCGCTGGGAGTTGGAGACTGGAGCTGTTCCTATTCGGCCATCTTGCTCCGCCCCCCGCCCCATCAATACCTAATTTATTGAGAGGTTTTTAGTAGGAAGGGCTGTTGAATTTTGTCAAAGGCCTTTTCTGCATCTATTGAGATAATCATGTGGTTTTTGTCTTTGGTTCTGTTCATATGATGGATTACGTTTATTGATTTGCATATGTTGAACCAGCCTTGCATCCCAGGGATGAAGTCCACTTGATCATGGTGGATAAGCTTTTTGATGTGCTGCTGGATTCGGTTTGGCAGTATTTTATTGAGGATTTTTGCATCAATGTTCATCGGGGATATTGGTCTAAAATTCTCTTTTTTTTGTTGTGTCTCTGTCAGGCTTTGGTATCAGGATGATGTTGGCCTCATAAAATGAGTTAGGGAGGATTCCCTCCTTTACTCTTGACTGGAATAGTTTCAGAAGGAACAGTACCAGCTCCTCCTTGTACCTCTGGTAGAATTTGGTTCTGAATCCACCTGGTCCTGGACTTTTTTTTTGGTTGGTAGGCTATTAATTATTGCCTCAATTTCAGAGCCTGTTAATTGGTCTATTCAGGGATTCAACTTCTTCCTGGTCTAGTCTTTTAGGGAGGGTGTACGTCTCCAGGAATTAATCCATTTCTTCTAGATTTTCTAGTTTATTTGCGTAGAGGTGTTTATAGTATTCTCTGGTGGTAGTTTGTATTTCTGTGGGGTCGGTGGTGATATCCCCTTTATCATTTTTTATTGCGTCTATTTGATTCTTCTCTCTTTTCTTCTTTATTAGTCTTGCTAGTGGTCTATCCGTTTTGTTGATCTTTTCAAAAAACCAGCTCCTGGATTCATTGAGTTTTTTGAATCATTTTTTTGTGTTTCTATCTCCTTCAGCTCAGCTCTGATCTTAGTTATTTCTGGCCTCCTGCTAGCATTTGAATCTGTTTTCTCTTGCTTCTCTAGTTCTTTTAATTGTGATGTTAGGGTGTCAATTTTAGATCTTTCCTGCTTTCTCTTGTGGGCATTTAGTGCTATAAATTTCCCTCTACACACTGCTTTAAATGTGTCCCAGAGATTCTGGTATGTTGTGTCTTTGTTCTCATTGGTTTCAAAGAACATCTTTATTTCTGCCTTCATTTCGTTATGTACCCAGTAGTCATTCAGGAGCAGGTTGTTCAGTTTCCACGTAGTTGAGCGGTTTTGAGTGAGTTTGTTAATCCTGAGTTCTAGTTTGATTGCACTGTGGTCTAAGAGACAGTTTGTTATAATTTCTGTTCTTTTACATTTGCTGAGGAGTGCTTTACTTCTAACTATGTGGTCAATTTTGGAATAAGTGAGATGTGGTGCTGAGAAGAATGTATATTCTGTTGCTTTGGGGTGGAGAGTTCTGTAGATGTCTATGAGGTCTGCTTGGTGCAGAGCTGAGTTCAATTCCTGGATATCCTTGTTAACTTTCTGTCTCATTGATCTGTCTAATGTTGACAGTGGGGTGTTAAAATCTCCCATTATTATTGTGTGGGAGTCTAAGTCTCTTTGTAGGTCTCTAAGGACTTGCTTTATGAATCTGGGTGCTCCTGTATTGGGTCCATATATATTTAGGATAGTTAACTCTTCTTGTTGAATTTTTTAAAAGAGGGAATCTCATTTACAAATGAGGAAACTGAGGTACCTATAGGTTAAGTAACTTGCCCAAGGTCACAGATCCAGTGTTGAAAGTTCTCCTGAATTTGCGCCAAACTGCATTCCAAAGAGTGGCTCTTCTAAGTCTTCTACACTGTCCTCTTTACATGAAATGTCTCTGTATCTTCAAATATTTGCTTTTTATTCACTCCAGTCCCTGAGGAAGTTTTTCTTTCTTCGCAATGCAACCTCTCCTCAATCCTCAGTCTAGAGAAAAGCATGCTGAATTATTTTAAAAATTACCATTAATATTGATTTTGATTGACAAATTACAGTAATATACACTTATAGGATACAACGTGAAGTTCTGATAGATGTAGACAACGTGGCATGATTAAATCAAGCTAATTAACATATCCATTAACTTGCTTACTTTTTTTGTGGTGAAACATTTGAAACTTACTGTTATTTTAAAATATATAATACATTATTATTGACTATAGTCACCGTGCTGTGCAATATATCTCAAAACCCATTCCTTATGTCTAACTAAATCTTTGTACCCTTTGATCAGCAACTCCCCATTCTCTCCCTTCCCTGAGCCCCCAGCCCAGCCACTGGCAACCATTGTTTAATTCTCTCTTCCTATGAGTTCAACTTTACTAGATTTCACATATAAGTAAGATCATATGGTATCTGTCTTTCTGTTCCTGGCTTATTTCACTTAGCATCATGTTCTCTGGATTAATCTACGTTGTTGCAAGTAACAGGATTCCCCCTCCCCCTTTAATGCTGAATAGTATTCCATTATGTACATATATACAATATTTTCTTTATCCATTCAACAGTTGATGGACACTTAGATTGTTTCCATATCTTGCCTATTTATGAATAATGCTGTGATGAACATAGGAGTGCAGATATTCCTTCCACATATTTATTCCATTCCTCTGGATATATACCTGTAAATGGGGTTACTGAGTCACATAGTGGTTATAGTTTTAGTTTTTTTGAGGACCCTCAATACTGCTTTCCAAAATGGCTCTAGTAATTTACATTCCCAGCAGTAATGTATAAAAGTTCTTTTTCTCCAGATTCTCTCCAACACATGTTATCTTTCATCTTTTTGATAAAAGCAATTTTAACAGGTGTGAGGTAATACCTCATTGCAGTTTTAATTTGCATTTTTCTAATGATTATTGAAACTGAGCATTTTTCATATACCAACTAGCCACATTTGCATCTCTTCTTTTGAGAAATGTCTATTCAGGTCCTTTGCCCATTTTAAAATCAGGTTGTTACCTTGCTACTGAGTTGAATTCCTTATGTCTTCTGGATCAGCCCCTTATCAGATGTACAGTTTGCAAATAATTTCTCCCATTCTGTAGGTTGTTCCTTCACTTTTTTAGTTGTTTCCTTTGCTGTCCAGAAGCTTTCCAGTTTGATGCCATCCCACTGGTCTAATTTTGCCTTTGTTGCCTGTGCTTTCAGGATCATATCCAAAAATCACTGCCTAGACTAATGTCATGAGCTTTCCCCCTATGTTTTTTTTCTAGTATTTTACAGTTTCAGGTTTTAAGTTCTTCATCTGTTTTTAGCTGATTTTTTGACATGGCATAAGATAAGCATCGATTTTCATTCTTCTGCATGTGGATATCTGGTATTCCCAACACCATTTATTGAAGTGATTGTCCTTTCCCTATTTTGTGTTCTTCTTACCTTTGTCAAAAATCAGGTGACTATAAATGTGTGGGTTTATTCCTTGGTTTTCTATCTTCTCCTATTGATTGATGTGTCTGCTTTTATGCTAGTATCATGCTGTTTGATTACAACTGCTTCATAATGTTTTGAAATCAGGGGGCATGATGCTTCCAGACTTTTTCATTTTGCTCAAGACTGTTTTGGTTATTTGGTATCTTTTGTGTCTCCATATGAATTTAAGGATTTTTTTTCCATTCTTGTGAAAAATGACATTGGAATTTTAAGAGGGATTACATTGAATCTGTAGATTGCTTTGGGTGGTATGGACACCTGTACAACATTTATTCTTCCAATCTGTGAACATGGGATATCTTTCCATTTATTTGTGCTTTCTTCAATTTATTTCATCTGTGTTTTATAGTTTTCAAAAAACAGGTATTTTATCTTCTTGGTTAAATTTATACCTATGTATTTTTTTTTTTTTGCTATTGTAAATGGGATTATTTTCTAAATTTCTTTTTCAGATCGTTTGCTGTTAGTATGTAGAAATGATGCTGATTTTTGGGTGCTGATTTTGTGTCCTGTAATTTTGCTGAATTCATTTATCAGTCCTAACAATTTTTCATGGAGTCTTTAGGGTTTTCTGTATATAAGATCCCGTCATCAGCAAATAGAGACAATTTCCTTCTTCTTTTCCTATTAGGATGCATTTTACTTCTTTCTCTTACCTAATTGCTCTGGCTAGTATATTAGAAGGATGGCATGGTCAAAGAATTGTTTCTCTTACTGTTCGATTGTGGTTTTTCTTGGTTGTTGTGCAGTCCAATGAAGTATCTCAGCCTCACTCCAGAGTTCTGGGATATATGGGATAGTATTTTTTGTCTGAGGATTATTGCTACATTTCGGGGGATGGGGGTGTGTGAAGCCAGGGAACCCCTATTCTGCCATATTGCTGATGTCACTCTCCACTTCCTGAATTCTAAATTCCACTCTCCTTTCTTCCAATATTATGTTACCTCTCCACTGTTTTCTTCTTTCTGTTTTCAATATCTCCCCACTGTAAAACCACCATCTAATGACCTTCTTAACCCCTTAGTCCATTTCTTTCTACTGCATCCTTCCCTGACAACACCTGCTGTTTACTCAGCCCTTAACATTGTGTCTCCTGCTCTCACCATTGAAAACAACGGATTTCTCAAAGGTGAAAATGAGGTAGGAGAAAGACAGGACTGGACTCTGGACCAGACTGAAGACTGACCGAAACTGGGAAGAGGCATGGAAAGCACCTCTCCATAAGACACACCCACCGGCACCAAGACAGTTTACCATCGCCATGGCAACACCTGGAAGCGACAGTCCATTTTCTGGCGAATTGTGAATCATCCATCTTTTAATTAGCATGTCATTAAAAGCAGGTATAAATACAACTGCAGACCTGCCCCTAAGCTGCTGCTGTCAGCACACTGCCTATATGGAGTAGTCCTGCTCTGTGGGAGCAGTCAGAGCTGTAACATCGTCACCACTTCAATAAAGCTGTTTTCTTCTACAACTGGCTCACTCTTGAATTCCTTCCTGAGTGAAGCCAAGAACCTGCCCTGCATCAAAAACATAACCTAATTTCCAAATCATCTGGACATTTCTCAATTTTCATCCTGCTTAATACCTCTGTAGTTGACTGACAATCTACTACTGCCTGAAACTCTCTTTGCCTTTGCTTTTCCTGTCCCTGGCTGCCTTGGTTCTGCTCTCCTCTCTAACTGCTCCCCTAAATCTCCTCTTCCACCCATTAATTACATTAAGGGGTCAGTCCAGATTCTTCTTTTGGCCCAGTTCTGCTCCTCTGGAAATCCTCTCCACTGTCAATGCCTCAACAGTTGCCTTGAAATGAATCCTCCATTTCTATCCCAAATCCAACCTTTCCCTGGAGGTCACAGAATCTCACAATTGAAGGAAATCTTAGAAATCACTTAGTCAATCCCTTTACTCCACGTGTGACTCCTCTCTACTGTGTAAAACATGTGAACATGAGCTACCCTACTTGGTAAACTATAAGGTACCAGAAGAAAGTCAACTCTGTTATGATCTAGTTCTGTATTTCCAATTGCTTTCTCGACATCTCTACCTAACTGTTATCCAAGCCCCTCAGCCTTAAAATACCCCACGTGGAATTTATCAACTTTCTCAAAAACCAGCTTCTTTTCCTAAACCCCTACTTCTGTGAAAGGTACCACTATTATTTTAGTCACAGGCTTAAGATTTGAGATCACCTTAGACATCTTTTAAAGTAATATAATTTATTTTTTTAGAGCAGTTTTAGGTTCACAGCAAAACTGAGAAGGAAAGACAGAGTTCCCACATACTCCCCCTTACACACTCTTCCCATTTTCACACACACAGCCTCCTCCATCATCAACATCCCATATCAATGTGGTACATTTGCTACAATCAATGAGCCTACACTGGCACATCATTATCAACCAAAGTCCATAGTTTACATTTGGGTTCACTTCTGGTAAACATTGTATAGGCTTTGATAAATGTATAATAACATACATCTATGCCGGGCGCGGTGGCTCAAGCCTGTAATCCCAGCACTTTGGGAGGCCGAGACGGGCGGATCACGAGGTCAGGAGATCGAGACCATCCTGGCTAACACAGTGAAACCCCGTCTCTACTAAAAAATACAAAAAATAGCCGGGCGAAGTGGCGGGCGCCTGTAGTCCCAGCTACTTGGGAGGCTGAGGCAGGAGAATGGCGCAAACCCGGGAGGCGGAGCTTGCAGTGAGCTGAGATCCGGCCACTGCACTGCAGCCTGGGCGACAGCGCGAGACTCCGTCTCAAAAAAACAAAAACAAAAACAAAAAACAAACAAACAAAAAAAACATACATCTACCATTTATCACACAGAAGAGTTTCAGTGTCCTAAGATCCTTTGCCCTCCATTTATTCATCCTTTCTTCCCCCTAAATACTTGCAACCACTGATCTTTTTACTCTCTCCATAGTTTGCCTTTTCTAGAATGTTATATAGTTGGAATCATATTGCATGTAATCTTTTCAGATTGCTTTCTTTCACTTAGCAATATGCATTTAAGGTCCCTCCATGCCTTTTTGTGGCTTGATAGCTTATTTTTCATTAGTGCTGAAAAGTATTCCTTTGGTTATATGTACCACAGTTCATTTATCCTTTCACCTACTGAAGGACATCACGGGTGCCTCCAAGTTTTGGCAATTATGAATGAAGCTGCTGTAAACATCTGTGTGAAGGTTTTAGACTCTTAAGTCCTCTATAAATCTCACATCCCATAATAAAAATGTGTATACTAGTTAGGGGCTTAAAAGACTTAAAATATACTATCAATTGATGCATATATTATAATTTCCTAACTTAATAGAAAGAAGGCTCAAAGATAAGAAGGGCTCATCCAAGGCCACATAGCATAGAGGTGGAAGAGCAATGACTCGAGTTCTTTTTTTTTTTTTTTTTTTTTTTGAGACGGAGTCTCTCTCTGTGGCCCAGGCTGGAGTGCAGTGGCCGGATCTCAGCTCACTGCAAGCTCCGCCTCCCAGGTTTACGCCATTCTCCTGCCTCAGCCTCCCGAGTAGCAGGGACTACAGGCGCCCGCCACCTCGCCCGGCTAGATTTTTGTATTTTTTTTAGTAGAGACGGGGTTTCACTGTGTTAGCCAGGATGGTCTCGATCTCCTGACCTTGTGATCCGCCCCTCTCGGCCTCCCAAAGTGCTGGGATTACAGGCTTGAGCCACCGCGCCCGGCCGACTCGAGTTCTTTAAACATCTCTCTTGTCCCTCTAGGCTGTCAAGTCCTAATATTTTGTGTTTTGAATTCACCCTTTCTTGTCCACTGCCACCAGTGTGGTTCAGATAGGAATTCTTGTTCTTTGCATGAACTCTCACAACTCTCCTAATCAGATACACTTCTCCTGGTCTACAAGAACCCCCCTTAACTTGACGCCCTCAACTGCACTATACAGTGTGTCTAAATAGACAATACCATCCCATCCCTGCTTGTGAAACGCGCAGTGTTTCTTTTCTTCTTCCTGAAATAAGCCCAAATGCCTCACTCTGGCACTTGAAGCCATTCAGCCTGGACAGTTATATCTCCCTCTAGTCCCTGTAAATGTGTTTATATCATAGTCACAGTAATACCCCTAGCCTTATAGGCCTTGCCTGTGACTCTAAGTCTTCTGCCATACAGGCCCTCTCCTGTCACCTTCACTGACTGATTTCAGCACAGGGCTTCCATCCAGATCCAGGAGGCCCAGAAGATGAGAGTGCTCAGAAAGGGTCCCCACCTGTCCATTGCTTGCCAGTGTAGTCACAAAAGGATTTGGGGGAATTTAAAAAATGCCACAAATCACTTTCCTAGCATTCTGCAGTTATGATCATACGTAAACTAAAAATAAAGAGCAGGGAGGTAAATTGCCACTAAAACTACAGGACCTTATTTTTTGATTCAAAGAAATAAGGAGGGAAGAGCAGTAAATCCACTGAAATATTACAGAGGTTTTTTCTTAGGGTTGTCCTAATTATAAACATTGCTGGGGTTTATTTTCCTCCTATTTATCTGTAGAGTTACAGAAAAATTCTTTGAAGGCAATCTTACTGCAAAGAAACATATATATATATATATATATATATATATAACTTTACACAAAAACAATGTTAAAAGAAATGCACGGCAATGAATAAAATGAGCTCAGAATTTCCTGAAACATAATTACTTGCTCTGTATAGACTACATCAACATTTTAATCTTGTTTATGAAAAGACACATACTCTTGAATCGCAGAATGTAAATAAAATTAAGCTCTAGAATAAAAAGATCCAAGTCAAATATAAAATACCTTATAATCATCAAGAAAATAATTTTAGGTATTTGTGTCTG
Organism: Macaca nemestrina; assembly: GCF_043159975.1. Lineage (NCBI taxonomy): Eukaryota > Metazoa > Chordata > Mammalia > Primates > Cercopithecidae > Macaca > Macaca nemestrina. The sequence goes on along the minus strand of NC_092127.1, from coordinate 48,449,254 downwards.
ATACCTTTCTAATTCTATGGAATTGATTTAAAACTATTTTTTTCCAGGTATGACAAAAATATTTTTTAAAGCATCACTGTCATTCTTTGTAAGAGTCCTTGACTAAAAGACTATATTTAATTTTTATTAGATGGGGAAAATAAACAATCAGAACTAGAAAATCCCAGAACCAGACATAGTGTTTGAAATGACTTCTTAATTGAGCTGTTTTCAGGATTAGAAGTATGTGCTAAACTTTCATTATTATCATCACCTCTCCCACCCTCCACCACCAAATTCTCAGCATATGTTTAAGAACTAAACTGAGATTTAAATATCTGCCATCTGGAAATGCATATGAAAACCTTTCCACATTTCCAAGTCTGGTAAGAGCAAATATCTCTTTTATGTGTCTTTAATGCTAACCAATTCAAATGGTTTTCAGAATAACAGGTATTTAAGTTACAGATGTTTCCAGGAGCAAGGTCTTTCTTTTGGTCCTCTGATGGACCTCTCAAATTGATGGAGAAGACAACTTTAAACACATAAACATTATAGTTTAGCATTTTTGGTGAGGATCTAATTCAGCTTATAAAACAAAATTACCCAGTACACTCCTGGAATCCTTCATGAAGTACAATACAAATGACTGGTTTGTGTCTACTGTACTGCTTGCTTGAAAAATTGGATCACCTCTATTAACTCTTAGATGGTGTTTCTCTACAGTCTCATTTATTCAGCTTGCTCATCCACACAGCACTCTCTTTTCAGTTCTTTAGCCAAGGGAGTTTTTTTGGGGGGGGTTTGATTTTTTTTTTCATTTTACTTTGTTTTATTGGTCAACTTCAAGAGAAATACATACATTTTGTAGGTTTCTCTAACTGTTTTAGTTTGACTGCTCCATTGTCTATGATGTACTTTCACTTAATGTCTGGTCAGCAGAAATATTAAAAGGTATTTTTCTCTTATTCCTCTTCCCCAATAAGAGTTTCATTTGGGTAATTTACACACATGCACACACACAAATGTGATGCAACTCCACATTCTAAGCTAAGGTAAAGGTGGTATAACCTGCACAAGAGCACCAGGCTGAGGGGCAAATGGGTGCTAGAATCTAACTTGGTTAGAATATCTGCTAACCAAGCTTTGTGTCCACAGAGCTGCTTCTTTCCAAGGAATTCTTTGAATTCTCTCAGAGGCACCTTCCTAAGTGTTCTGGCTCTAGAAAACACTGTTCTTTTGTTTGTCCTGTTTATTGTCCCTTTCCTATTGCCTAGAGGACCTAAAAAAAGGCTATGGGATCTTCATCCAGATCTTTCTAAAAAGTCAGGAAAACATGGCAAACCCTATAAACTATGGCCAACCATACAATTCCTACCTCCTCAGCTCAGTCTGCTAATTACAGTCAGGCTGATGCTAGACCATGTGCCATTTCATGATGTGTTTATTTCAGAACTTCTTCATGATCTAAGTTGTTTCATTTGGTTAGATTATTGAGTAAAATCCGTAGAGGGTTGAGGATGAGATCCTGGCTAACTAGACCCATTGCATTGGACGTGAAAATAAATAAACACTGTGGTTAGGCTGTGTGAAGGAGAACCAGAGCTGTTACAAACAACAAAGTGGTAAAAACAGATTTTATTCAGGACTACTGCAATAGAGGAAAGGAGACCTCAGAATAGAACTGGGCTCAATTCCAAACACACATGGGAATGTAAGAATTTATAGCTAAGGAGCTAACTGGAGGTCAGCGGATGGAAAATTACTAAGAGAAAACATCAGGGGTAAGGTGGGATTCTGGAGAAACCCACCTAACAGGATCCTTGCTAGAAGCAGACCAGGGTGATCAGATAGCACCCGGGGATGGTAGAGGCTGAGGAACCCAATCAGATATCAAGCAGGGGATTCTGGCTAAGCCAATGTAACAGGATTCTTGGTAAAACTTAGACAATGCAGAGACGATCACAGAAATCAAAAAATCTAGGCTCAGTGCAAAAGAGCTCAGGGGTAGAGTTGAGTTTGGTCAAGGTGAGAATCTTTGTCAGTTGGTACCAAACAGAAAAAAACACTCATCCCTGTAGTCTGGCTTTGTTCTCCAGCAAAGTATTGCTATCTGCTCACAAACACTTATTGAATTGCATCAGAAATCTAAGGGGTCAGAAGGTAACAGAGGAAAAGGGGCATAATCACTCAATGTGCCCCTCCACTTAGCTGTTTAGACATTTTGTTCCCCTGGCTAACAATGAAGGTATATGGGTAATCCTGTGCCTGCAAACTGGAACACTAAACATATGGATTGAATCAGGAGGACATCTGACAAAAGTTACAGATAATTCCACTTCAAAGTTAGCTGTGCTTTCCATTTCCAAATGCTTTAATTATTTGGTCTGTAGGCCTGTCTCCCCAACACAGGCCCTTGGGGAAACATATGTGTCCCACTGTTACAGGTAGAAGCCCAACATGTGGGAATCAGGCCATCGGTCATGCCCCATGCCAAAGCCTCTCTGTCCCTGATTCCTTAATACTCCACATATGTGAGAAACGGTGAATCAAATAAACTTTTGTGGCAGTGTGCAGAAATCAAAAGGGAAAACATGAGCGTTTAGCTAATCCACACAGCTTGCTGGCCCCTGCAACCAATGTACACAGGAGAATCAGCATTGCAACTCATGGTCTGTGCCTCATCTGAGCAGATGCTGGGACAGCAGTTGCTGCAGCAGCAGCAATTGGAGGCCCAGCAAATGTGCAAAGACATTGGTGCCAATTTAAGAGAATAAGGGGTGACAGGAAAGAAAGGCCTCTTTACACAAGCAAAAATGGGTCTCTGGGGACAGTGAGCTGGTATACAATGTGAACCAAGTCTTATAATCTCTTTGCATTTTTTTTTTCCTGCAGGCTGGTGGAATAACAGCTCTCTGGAAGCCTCAGATCTGTCAGCTTATGTTCCTCTTTCATGATTTTTTATCCCCCCTCTAACCCCGCCTCACTTAGAAAAGGAACATATGGACTTTGTTGAGAGGCTGTTGTGGAATGTATAGAGTGACAAAGGCAAAATATGCAAAAGAACCCTTGAAAATGTCACATTATTGGCTTAATGGCTTTGTACAGATGGGAGTAAGGTGATGCCTTTGAAAACTTTTTATTTGGTTGGCTGACGTTGCCAGTTACAGCTCATTTCTCAACCCAAAGGCAAAATACCATTCAGTGACCAAGCAAGTTAAAAACTCCAGTATAAAACAAATACTTTGAGCATATGGCATTTTCCTCATTCTAACACCTTCTTTTTCATTCTGTATATCTAAATGACGAATGAATGAAAGCTGATTTAGGAAAGTAGATTGGCTAAAATGTTGGAGAACAACTACCATCAAGTTGAGAAATACTTTTATGACGTTTTTGAAATTTCTTTTTTTTTTAAGTGCATATATGTCATGTCCAAACTTTTCTATATCACCAAACAAAGTGTCACAAAAATTTTCTGGAAAAGCATTATTGAAGATGTTGCTTTACTCAAGTAATTGTCAAAAGCATTCAGCTAAACTCATTTCCCCCAACTACTTTCCATCTAAATTTGCCACACTGCAGTGAGCTAAATTCTATTTTTTCACCTTATACCCCCATAAGTGTACGAATCTGATCCTTAGTAGACGCAGAATGGGAAGTGTTTGTAGATCTTGTGAAATTCATAATTATACACCAAGTTTAGAAATAATGAGAGACAATTTGAGTGTACTAAGTGCCTTCCTTTATTAGCTTGTTTAACCAGTATTTGTTGTGCATCTACAATGCACTCTAGCACTGGCCAATACAAATATGTGTGTGACAAATAAAATTTAAAATTTTCTAGTAGCCATATAAAAAAGAAACTGGTGAAATTATTATTATTATTATGTTTTGAGTGATAGAGTCTTGCTCTGTCACCCAGGTTGGAGTGCAGTTGCATGATCTCGGCTCACCGCAACCTCTGCCTCCTGGTTCAAGCAATTCTCCTGCCTCGGCCTCCCAAGTAGCTAGGACTACAGGTATGTGCCACCACATCCAACTAATTTTCGTATTTTTCTTTTAGTAGTTATGGGTTTCACTATATGTTGGCCAGGCTGGTCTTGAACTCCTGACTTCAAGTGATCCGTCCACCTCAGACTCCCAAAGTGCTGGGATTATAGGCTGAGTCTCCACACCCGGCTGAAATTAACTTTTTATATCTTATTTTACCTAATATATACAAAATATTATATCAATAGATCATAAAAATTACTGATAGTTTACATTCTCTTTTTATACTAAGTCTTCAAAATTTAGCTTGTATTTTATACTTTCAATGCATCATCCACATTTCAAGTGCTCAACAGCTAGATACAGCTAGTGGCTACCATGTTGGACAGCGTATCTCTGGACAAACTGAACAATAACAAACTTCACGGTGCTTTCCTATCTTCTTTATTCGTTTACTCTCCTCTCTCTGCCAAAATGTTCTTATCCTTCATCCATACATTCATTCACTCATTTAACATGTATTAAACCTCAGTTTATAGCAATATGGCAAGATAATTAACTTGTAATACTCTTCTAATGAAACTCTAAGAAATTATTGCTAAAATAAAACAAATATTCTTTGAAATGCATTGTTAGGATTATAGGAACATAAAGAAAATTTCCAGAGCCAAGCTCAAGAGGAAACTAAAAACTGAATGGGGCTGGAGGTGCTATTACCTGAGCTGCCACTGGGTTGGTCCTAGGCAACTGAGGAGCTTGGTTTTCGCATTATAAGAAATACAGCTTGTCAGATACTCAAGATTTAAGCTGGAGTTCAGATTTGTCTCTAGCAATGGTACTACAGAATGGTGTTACCACAGTGAAATACTGAATCAGGAAAAAATTCTCCTTCTATCATGAAAGACAAGGACAAGGGTGATTGTCTTAGCTGAAGAAGGCTGTCTTAATTTTAAAATTCCTATCTATGGGTCTCTCCCCACTGAGGCTTGGGTTCCAATTTGCACTAACATGTCAGACATTTAATTAAACACATAAGCACACATGTGTTCTAGTAACTCCCAGAAAGCAGAAGCAAGCACAAACATCTCAGCGGGGATATACCTTCATCCCAGGGAACATAAAATTATCACTGGTTAAACACAAAACATGAACTCATAACACAAAATTAAAAACAAAATGAGAAAACAATGTATTCTGAGCAAGAATAAGCTATCAACCTAAATAATCAAAAGGGTCAGAATCCAAAAGATAGTTTATTCAAGTGAAAAGTGTGAGGGTGGCAATTCGGTGAGCAGAGCTACAGCAAAGAATGGTGATCAGTGCTCCCAGTATGGGATAAAATAAGGATCATTTCTACAGGTAAAATGGAAGTGCTGAACAGAAGTACATTTTCCATACAAAGGCTAACAAAAAGAAATAAGATTTGATTAGCTACTATTAATTACACTCTAAGGAGGGTGTTTAACATTCTATTCTAAAGAGGTAACAGTCACAAGAATCTCTCATCTCCACGTCTTTTACTCTAGGTCTGAATCAAGAATAGGGAGGCTGGTTAATGTATAACATCTCAATGCAAAAGTCAAAAGAAAAAAGTCACGCACCAGAGAAGAAAAACAGTTGTATTGTGTGAATCAAGTTTCAGGGATTAACTTTTTCTTTGGCATAATAAATTTGGAAGGTCCTGAAATTTTATTTTTACGTAGTTGATAAAGTAAATAAATAGTAGGATTAAACTCTTCAAGAAACTCTGATTACAGAAGTACCATAGAGCCTATAAAATAAGTACACCTAAAATATTAAAGTCCTAAAAGGAAATGCCAAAAACACAAGAAAAGAACAAATACCAGGCAGATGAAAACAAATAACCAAATTGTACCTGAAATGATGAATACAATCATTCAATCAGTTACTCAATTAAATAACCTCAATAACTAGACTAAATTGTTGCCTAAATCAAATTTGAAGAGAAGATTAGTGAGCTGGAGGTAAGTGGTGTGTAATCCCATAACCAGATAAACTATCATTTAAGAATTATGTTGAAATAAGAGCATTTTCAGTCAAAGATTTGCAGCATTTTCTATTATAAGACCCTTGCTTTAAAAAGTACTAAAAGGTATTTAGAAAGAAAAAAGGTGAATGCAGAAAAAAAATGAAAAATGAGAAGGAATGGGGAAGAAATTGGTAAATTTGAGTTTACATAGAAATAATTATTTAAAACAGGTATAATATTAACACTTATTAACATGATGTTAAATAATTAACATCAATTATTTAGAACAGGTATAATAATAACACTTACTTAGAAGATATATAAAAAGTAGAACAAGAAAAAATAGTATAGGAGAAAGAGGACTAGAGTTAAAGCATTCTAAATTTTTTCTAAGAATAGGATGTTTATTAGCACTATACTCAAGGGTCAGATATGTAAGTTAAAATTTTAAGGGTCACATGAAACATTGAAAAAACTTTTTATCTTTAAAGCATGAAGATAGGTGACAGGGGTACTACAGACTGAATGTTTGTGTCCTCTAAACATTTTTATGTTGAAACCTTAATTTCCAATGTGATGATATTTGGAGGTAGGGCCTTTCAACAATGATTAGGTCATGAGAGTGGAGCCCTCATGAACTGGATTAGCGTCCTCATAAGAAAAGAGAGACCTTGCTTCCTCTCTGTCTGCCATATGAGTACACAAAAAGAAAGCTGTGCCTGCAAGCCAGGAAGAGGGACCTCACCAAGAACTAAATTGCCTGACATCTTGATCTTAGACTCTCCAGACTTCAGAACTGCAAGAAATAAATTGTTATTCAAGCCACCCAGTCTATGGTGCTTTTATGTGTCTATGTAAACAAGAGGACAAAGTAAACCCAAGGATAATATTACATGTCAGGTACTGTACAAGACACAGGAATCCCCAGAATGAATAGATCAAGGAGAAATATTTATGATACAATGAGAAGAGACACATTGAGAAGAGAAAAATGAGTACACATTGGAGAGAATGATTTATTCTGCATAGAACTTTCAGGCAAGGATTAACAACAAATCTTACAGCAGTGCTGCTGAATAGAAATACAACGTGAGGCACAAGTTAAGTGTCTGATAGTTTCTTAAGGCTAGTGGCGATCACACTGGATCACACGGGGGCTCCCAATCTGATGTTCTGCATATTGGTGTGGCCAAGGAATTTAGGTGGGGTGTGCAAAGCATTTTTTCTGCTTTCAGTTGAGTGAGGTAAATACTAGGATGAACAAACTTAAGCATCTAAGCTGCAGAGCTTCTTCGACCGTTCAACACACATATACTCCCAAGGGGTAATACGGTATGCAGTACAATGTTTCACAAACGTATTTGCTCATTTAATACTTTTTGTCAACAGCATACCTGTTAATGCCTTCCTGAAAAACAGGCAGTAGAACATCAGTTTGAGAAACTCTGGTTTCAGTCATAGGGAAAAATCAAAGGAAATGGCAAGATGTAAAGTTGAAAACACAGGCAAATGTCAGACCAGGGGCTTGTCTGTTAGGCTAAGAAGTTGGGATCTTTCAATAGTAAGCAACATAGTAAGTAAGCTATGAAGATACCTGAGCAGGGGGAGTGAGGAGTAATGCTTCTTGGCTTCAGATGTGGCCACATGAAGCTATGGGGTGCTATGGCTGCCATTCGCTAAACCAGACTGAAAAGGAGTTCCTTACAGTGACTTTTCTAGGGGCCTGGTCGATGCTTTCTCCTAGTGAAATACAGGCACAGCCAACTTAGCTCTTGTCGACTGACCATGCAATCACTCCTTTTCAGCGGGCCAACCACAAGGAGAGGAGTCACAGACAACTGAAGAAGGAAAAAGGTCCCCAAAATGCAGTGAATCCTGGTCATGGAGAAGTGTCTCTGATTCTGGAACCTTCTTGCTTCAAAAGGAATAGAGTATGTTCATAAGTCATGATACATGACAAAATTTCCTGGAATGCATGATTTAGGATATAGGTTCTAAGTGTTACATAAACAATGACTTTTATCTGAAAAAAATATATTTTGTTTTTTGAATAGGTTACATATTCACATTGTTCAAATTATACACAAACACACAAATCTACACAGTGAAAAGCCTCAGTCCTGCTCTTGTTCTTCCTCTGCCAAGCTCCTATCACCTCTGTAGCAGGTACTTATAGCTGGTGTCTAAAACTACTTACTCCTCCTCTTGGCACACAGACATTTCTCAGCCTCTCTTGCAATTATATCTAGCCATGTGACTAAATCCTGGTCAGGGAAATATGTGCCACTTGCCAGTCTGGTCTATAAAAATATCTCATGTTGCATCTTCCCTCTCTTTTCCTGTCTTTCTGCTGAGTGTTTACACCTAGAGCAACCTCAGAAGCTATGGAATGGAAGAGAAGGCCTATATAAGACTTAGCCCCTCAATGACTGGATGGCGCAGAATAGCCCTGTATTGTATGAATATAATCTAATTTATTAAGCCAGTCTCTTATTCAAGGACATTTGGATTTAACATTGATTTTCAATATTCCCTGCACTAGTGTTCTTAAAGATCATTAGATAGCTAATGAGCTTGGAATATATATATATATTTTCTTGTAATCCTGCTTGATCAAGATGTATATCTAGTGCAGAGAAAATCTGATAGGAACTTAAAGCTAGGATATAGCAGATGATGGATTTCAGGGCTGAGAATACTCTGCTACTAATGGAAATTCTGTTGAAATACCACTTTGCATACTACATACACAGTGTTGGGACGAGCTGGCACTAAACAACCCTTCTATGGAATTAATCATATTACTGCATAGAGTATTAGACAACTGCTCCATTCAAATGTTACTGACGTCATGTGCAAAATGGTTGATGGGTTCACATTTGGCATTCATTAAGAAGTAGTGGCTAAAATTAGGCAGAATCCTAGGTGATTAATCTTTGATATGCATGGCCACAAATGGTATTCAGTCACTTAGCCAGCTTTTTCTTATGGATCCTTCTTAAGGACTGGAGCATATCTTATAAACTGTTTGCTTAGTCATTTAACTAGAGTGCTTGTTTTTGCCAACAGCTTGACAGTTCAAAAAAGAATAAAAGCCTTTTCCCCACTGGAAAATTTTGGAATTTTGCCATAATCATTAAGGCAGTGCTCTTAGTAAATTCCAGCTTTATGCCTCTTAGACAAATGGAGTATGAATTTTACTGTCAGTAGAGAACACTGAAAAACAAAGTAAGAAAAGAAAGTATCAAAGCAGTATATACCATGTTCTTTAATATTCTTCTTTAAAATTAAATATTGATTATGATTTTGTAATTTATTTTCAAGCAAGAACTGTTGAGTATTTGAGGCTCTGAATGTTAGTGTTGGTGCTAGGATTATGATAAAAATAAAGTGCTTCTTAAATTTAAAACTCTATAAAGGTGATTCTGACATCTCACTTTATTTCATGTTTTCCAGTAGTGAAAATACATTTTTTTAAAAAACTTAAGAGTAAAACCCACATAGTAAAAGCCCAATTATTTATTGAGCTTTCTTTGATACAATAACATTAACAGTAAGTGTATTCTTAAATACAATAACATCAGAAAAGGTTCAGAAATTAACAATCAAAACTCACATCTATATTTACCAAAACCAATATCATTTATTAAGATAAGCTATTATCATTAAAAACTACTTGTTTTCTCAGTAAGGTAACACTTGATTCTAAGAATGGATGGCCTAGATATTTTTACAGCTATTCTCATAGTCACCCAATATCTGGCTGCATTTTAATGAAGACGTTAACTATATGTAACTTGTGAATACATTGATATGCCCAGAGATGAAGGGTTCTGTTAAAACTACAGAATGCACATATTTCCTAGAAAATAAGCAAGTATTTTTCTTAGGTTCTATACTGGTTACTTGGTATATCATTTCATTGATAATGTATACAAACAGGCCCTATCACAATTGAATTCCAAGCAACTTCCAGATGATCCCTGCTGGTATACCTTATATTTTTTCAAGAATCATGGGAAACCAGATATTCTCCTTCACAAACTCAGGATTTGGCATACAAGACAAGGTCAAATGGCCGTTCTGTATCTCTCTCCTCTTCAACTCTTGTTCAGTTTATGAAGAACTTAAATCAGAGTGTACTTTATATACTAGTACAGTTAACAGTAAGATATGTTTCTTATTTAAACTTCAGTGGACAAAAAAGTTGAAAACATTGCCCTTACTATTGTTATTGGTTTTATGGGAATGGGATAACCATAACACAGAACTGGACCTCAAAGTCAATGCTAATTTGGGCAGAAGGAATGACTGGTTACGCCTCAGCAGAGCAGCCAAAGGGAATTCCTTTACAAATTATAGCATCAAATATCAAAAACAGTCCTATTGGTCAACAGAGTGAAAAGACAACCTATGGAATGTGAGAAAATATTTGCAAATCATATACCAGATAAGGGATTACTATCCAGAATATGTAAAGAACTCCTACAATTCAACAATAAAAAACAAATAACTAAAAAATGGGCAAATGACTTAAATAGACATTTCTCCAAAGATGAAATACAAATGACCAACAAGCATATAAAGAGATGCCTGGCTGGGCGTGGTGGCTCACGCCTGTAATCCCAGTACTTTGGGAGGCCAAGGCAGGCGGATCACGAGGTCAGGAGACTGAGACTATCCTGGCTAACATGGCAAAACCCCGTCTCTACTAAAAATACAAAAAATTAGCCAGGTGTAGTGGCAGGTGCCTGTAGTCCCAGCTACTTGGGAGGCTGAGGCAGGAGAATGGCGTGAACCCAGGAGGCAGAGCTTGCAGTGAGACGAGATAGCGCCACTGCACTCCAGCCTGGGCAACAGAGTGAGACACCTTCTAAAAAAAAAAAAAAAAAAAAAAGCCCAATATCAGCAATCACTAGAGAAATGCAAACCAAAACTATGAGATATCACTTCATACTCATTATAATGGCTATCACAAAAAAAAAAAACAACAGAAAATGACAAATGATGGTGAGAATATGATAAAATTAAAAACATGTACACTGTTCATGGAAATATAAATTATACAGCTATTATGGAAAACAGTATGACAGTTCCCAAGAGATTGAAAATTATATGCTCCAGGAATCACCCCACTTCTGGGTATACACCTCAAAGTACTGAATGCAGAGTCTGGAAGAGATATTTGCAAACCCATGTCCACTGCAGCAGGAGTCACAATAGCCAAGATATGAAATTTACCTAAGTGTCCATTCATAGATGAATGGATAAAATGTGGTTTACACATATAAAGGACTATTCCACAGCCTTAAAAATGAAGGAAATCAGATGTAACACATGATTGTCAAGTGTTACAACATGGATGTATCTTCAGATTATACTAAATAAGATAGTCACAAGAAGACAAATATGGTATGGTTCCACTTAAATGAGGTGTCTAAAGTAGTCAAATTTACAGAAACAGAAGCAGAATAGGGGTTACCAGGGGATAGGGGAGAGGAGCAAACGAAGAATTGTTCAATGGGTATAGAGTTTCTGTTTTGCAAGATAAAAAAGCTCTAAAAATCTGTTGCACAACAATGTCAATATACCTCACACTATTAAAATGTACACTTAAAATGGTTAGGATAAACTTTACGTTATATGCTTTTTGAGCGCAATTAAAAATTTTTAAAATATTTTAAAAAATCAATCCTATTGGCAAACAATCCTACTGGCCGGTCTAAGAAACCACCACAGTTATGAAAACTCCATTAGAACCCGTGGCTCCAACTTATTTATTTATTTATTTATTTTTTTGAGGCGGAGTCTTCACTCTGTCGCCCAGGCTGGAGTGCAGTGGCACCATCTCGGCTCACTGCAAGCTCCGCCTCCCGGGTTCGCGCCATTCTCCTGCCTCAGCCTCCGGAGTAGCTGGGACTACAGGCGCCCGCCACCGCGCCCGGCTAATTTTTTGTATTTTAGTAGATACGGGGTTTCACCGTGTTAGCCAGGATGGTCTCGATCTACTGACCTCGTGATCCGCCCGCCTCGGCCTCCCAAAGTGCAGGGATTACAGGCGTGAGCCACCGAGCCGGGCCAGAACCCGTGGCTCCAACTTATAATTAAATCCACACATTTACAGGCAATTGATCTTTGCCAAATATGCCAAGAACACACAATAGAAAAAAGACAGTCTCTTCAATAAATGATGTTGGGAAAACTGAATATCCACAAGCAGAAGAATGAAACTAGACCCTTATCTCACACCATATACAAAAATCAATTCAAAAGGGATTTTGAACAGTTTCAGATATGAAACTATTAATCTACTAGAAGAAAACTTCATGACATTGGTCTGGGCAAACATTTTTTTGGATAAGAGCTAAAAAACACAAGCAACAAAAGCAAAAACAGACAAATGGAATTGCATTAAAGTAAAAAGCTTCTGTACAGGAAGAAGAAACAACAGAATGAAGAGACAACTTATGGAATGAAAGAACACATTTGCAAACTATACACCTGATAAAGAGTTAATATCCAAAATATATAAGGAACTCAAATGATTCAATAGGAAAAAATCCAATTACTCAATTAAAAAATGGGCAAGATACTTTAATAGATATTTCACAAAAGCAGATATGCAAATGGCCAACATGTATATAAAAATGGTCAACAGCACTAATAATCAGAGAAATGCAAATTAAAACGCAAACAATGAGATACTACTTCATACCTGTTAGAATGGTGATCATAAAAAAAATGAAAGCTTAGTTTTGGTAATGATGTGGAGAAAGGGAGAACCCTTGTACAATGTTGGTGGAAATGTAAATTAGTACAGCCATTACGGAAAATGGTACAAAGTTCCTCAAGACATTAAAAATAAAACTATGATCTAGCAATCCCATTTCTGATACATATGCAGACGAAATGAAATAGAAGACATGAGCACTCCCATGTTCCCTGTAGTGTTATTCACAATAGTCAAGACATAAAATTAACCTAAGTATCCACTGACGGATGAACGGAAAAAGAGGTAGTATATGTATATACGTATACACACACACACACACATATATATACATATACACACACATACACATACATACACACATAGTGGAAGAGTCAGCCTTAAAAAAGAAAGAAATTGTGTCATTTGTGACAACATACATGAACCTGGAAAACATAACGCTAAGTAAAATAGGCAAAGAAGGACAAATATTGCATGACTTCATTTATAGGTGCAATCTAAAACAAGTAGAACTCACAGAAGCAGAGAGTAGAATGATGGTGGCCAGAGACTAGGAAACTTGAGGGAAATGGGATTACGTTGGTTAAAGGGTACGAAGTTTTAGTTGATAGAAGGAGTAAGTTCTGGTGATCAAATGAACAGCATGGTGATTACAGTTAATACTGCATTGTGTACTTGAAATCTGCTAAGAGTATAGACCTTAAATGTTCTCTCCACACTTGCATGTACATACATACACAAAGGTAACTACTAAGTGAGGTGATGAGTATGTTACCTTTGTGGCTGTGGTAATCATTTCACAAGTGGTATACCAAAACATCACATTATATATAATAAATTTATACATTTATTTATCCATTATATCTAAATAAAGCTCTGTGGAAAAAAAGAATCTTCTGGAACCCCAAGAACAGTGCTAGTTGGTTTTCATCTGATCAAAGAAAACCTTAAGGCAACACAGGCCTTTAAGGTACAGACATACTTCAGATATACTGTGGATTCAGTTCTACAGCACTGTAACAGGCAAATATCGCAATAAAGCAAGTCACACAAATTTTTTGGTTTCCCACTGCATATAAAATGTATGTTTACACTATACAGAGGTCTACTAAGTGTGCAATAACATTATGTCTAAGCAATGTATATACCTGAATTAAAAATACTTTATTGTTAACAATGCTTACAATCATCTGAGTCTTCAGTGAGTCATAATCTTTTTGCCAGTGGAGGGTCTTGCCTTGATGTTGAAGGCTGCTGACTAATCAGGGTTGTGGTTACTAAAGTTTGGGAGCTGTGGCAACTTCTCAAAATAAGACAATGAAGTCTGCTGCATCAATTGATTCTTCCTTTCACCAAAGATTTCTCTGTAGCATGTGATGCTGTTTGGTAGCATTTTCTCCACAACAGAAATTCTTTCAAAATTGGAGTTAATCCTCTCAGATCTCTCTGCTGCTTTATTAAGTAAGTTAATGTAACATTCTAAATCCTTTGTTGTCATTTCAACAATGTTCACATTATCTTTACCAGAAGCAGATTCCATTTCAAGAAACCACTTTCTTTACACATTCAAAGGAAGCAACTCCTCATCCATTAAAGTTTTATCAGGAGATCGTTGCAATTCAGTTACATCTTTAGACTCCACTTATAATTCGAGTTCTCTTGCTATTTCCACATCTGCAGTGACTTCCTCCACTGAAGTCTTGAACCCCTCCAAGTCACCCGTAAGTATTGGAATCAACTTCTTCCAAACTCCTGTAAATGTTGATATTTTAACCTCCCCCCATGAATCGCAAATATTCTTAATGGCTTTTAGGATGGTGAATCCTTTCCAGAAGTTTTTCAATTGACTTCACCCAGATCCATCAGTGGAATCACTGGGCAGTGATACCTTACAAAATGTATTTCTTAAATAAGAAGACTTGGAAACTGAAATTACTCCTTGATCCATTGGCTACAGAATAGATGCTGTGTTAGCAGGCATGAAAACAACATTTATCTCCCTCCCCATGTCCATCAGAGCTTTTGAGTAACCAGGCACATTGTCAATGAGCAATCATATTTTGAAAGGAGTTTTTTTTTTTTTTTTTTTTTTTTTTTCCTGAGTGGTAGATCTCAACAGTGAGCTTAAAATATTCAGTAAACCATGCTGTAAATAGATGCGCTGTCATCCAGACTTTGTTGTTCCATGAATAAATCACAGGTTGAGATTTAACATAATTCATAAGGGGGCTAGGATCTTCAGAATGCTAAATGAGCACTGGCTTCATTTTAAAGTCACCAGCTGCATTAACCCCTAAAAATAGAGTCAGCCTGTCTGTTCAATCTTTGAAGCCAGGCACTGACTTCTCTTCTCTACCTATGAAGGTCCTAGACGGCACTTTCTTCCAGTGTAAACATGTTTCATCTGCATTTAAAATCTATTGTTAAGTGAAGCCCCCTTCAATTTTCCTAGCTGGATCTTCTGAAAACTTGTTGTGGCTTCTTCATCAGCACCTGCTGCTTCACCTTGAATTTTTATGTTACGGAGATTGTGTCTTTCTTTAAACATCCTGAACTAGCCTCTGCTAGCTTCAAACTTTTCTTCTGCAGCTTCTTCACCTCTCTCAGCCTTCCTACCATTGAAGAGAATTAGGGCCTTGCTCTGGATTACGCTTTAGCTTAAGAATGTTGTAGCTGGTTTAATCTTCTAACCAGACCACTCAAACTTTCTCCGCATTAGCAAAAATGGTGTTTTGCTTTCTTATTGTTCATTTGTTCACTCGAGTAGCACTTTTAATTTCTCACAAAAACTTTCCCCGTGCATTCACAACTTGGTAAACTGTTTGGTTTAAGAGGCCTAGCTTTCAGCCCATTTTGGCTTTTGACAGGCTTTCCTCACTAAGCTTAATCATTTCCTGCTTTTGATTTAAAGTGAGAGACATGTGACTTTTCCTTTTACTTGAACACTTGAGAGGTCATGGTAGGGTTATTAATCGGCCTAATTTTAATATTTTTGGGTCTCAGGGAACAGGCAGGCCCAAGGAGAGGGAGAGAGAGATGGGGAAAGGCTGTCAGTAGAGCAGTCAGAAGACACACAACATTTACCAATGAAGTTCACCATCTTATATATAGGGCATGGTTTGCAGCACCCCCAAACAATTACAATAGTAACATCAAAGATCACTGAACTCAGATCATCAAAACTGATATAATGAAAAAGTTTTATATATTTTGAGAATTACCAACATGTGATAGAAGTCAATTATGCATTTAATATCAATGAGGAAAAAATGTATGTGATCCTGTGCCCCAAATGTAAACTAAATCTAAATCCCACACAAGGGCACTATCACTTCAGGAAATGTATTAGTTATCAGAACATGAGATAACAAGGCAGTGGCCTTCATTAATAACCCTGCTGAAGGCTATGTCCTTGTACCCATTCAGCTCCTTCCTAAGCCTGTGAGTCTAAGTCCACACAATAATGATGAGGCATATACATATTTAGTGGCATGCAATTGAAGCTTTACAGCCAAAAAAGAGAATAAATATTAAAATAATGGCATGTGGAAAAGATTTTTCACGATCCTTTAATGGTGTCATTTCAATTCAACAAATGTTCTTTAATATTGGTTATTGTGTAAAACACCATCCTAAATACTGGGGCCAGGCCTGGGGTGGGGGATTTAAAAAACGAAATAACACAACATAACATGGCAGTCAAAGGAAGAGCTGTATCTCTGAGGTTATGCTTGAATAGCATCTTAAAAGATAAAGGGATTATCAATAAGTTTAGAAAGAAAGAAGGATTGAGAACCACAGTGGAAAGCCAGGAGGGCCTTTATAACTAAGAGAGCATCACAAACAAAGCTGTCAAAAGTACATAAATATGACAGACATGTGGAGACTGCTAAAGATATCTATGGCAAAAGCATAAGGAGCAACAACAAATACAGTTTCCCTTTCCACTCCAGCAATAGTTTATTTTAAATTCTGCATATGGGGTTGTGCCTGTCTTATTCATTGTTGTGCTTTATGTTTTGGGCCTATAATAGGTACTTAAGATTTGTTGAATGGATAGGCAAAAGATGAGGCCAGAAAGATAGTTGAGGGGCCAGATCACAATTCCCCTCCAATGCTAGGCTTGGTATTTAGATTTTATTTTTCCTTCTGGTAAAAACACATAACATAAAATTGACCATCTGAACCATTTTTAGGTGTGCAGCATAGTAGTGCTAACTCTATACATCCTGTTGTGCAATAGATCTTGAACTTTTTCAGACTGCAAAACTGAAACTGTATACTCATTGAATGACTCCACATTCCGAATTTGAATTTTGTTCTATGGGTAATAACATGTTCCTGAAATTTTTTGAGAAGGCTTTCTTGCATTTTGGGGAGTAACCTAAGGGTACACCAAAGCATCAGTGGGCTGCATGAAGGGAAAATTATTAGGTGTTTAGTGGATCGGTACAGTGAATAGACTAGACTATGGATCATTTCCCGTTTTAAAGAAAATCCTAACTGCAACACATGTAAAAATTGTTGATATACACATTTATCTGAAATATACTGATAATGCATACTCATTTCAATATTTTAAAAAATACTCAAAAAATACCCTGATATCTAACAGCGTAGCACAACTCAAATATATCCTTAATTGCAATTTACTTATGTTATGCTAAAAGGCCCTTAGCTGAAAATTGTTGCAAGTCATGGACTGTTGATTTGAGTATTTCTACCGAGCATTCCATTCTCTGACAGACTGAGTTCCAGACTTTCACCCTCTTACTTCCTTGGCCTTCATCCAATACTTAACACAGAATCCTCAGCATTTCATTTATATCTTGCATGCTATTCTTTATTAGGGCATAAAATACACATGATGGCAGATTGTGGAAGAAAATCATAGACGGCTTATTTATTCTAAAGGACACAGTATTCTATTTCTTTTTAAAAATGTGATATTCACCTAAGGTTCTTGGCATTTCCTTAGTAAACTGTCCTTAGCTTTTTAGAAAGCATAAAATGTAGCACCGATAAATTCATTCCATTAATCACTCAAATAGCCAGTGTAAATTAAACTACCCTTCCTTAAGTCAATACGTAGTAATTTATAAGGCCTTTAAGAAACCAATGCATAATATTTACTGGGAAATGTTTATGTTAATGTGAGGATAAGCTAATAACAATGAGAAGAATAAATTTCCTTAAGAAAATTTGGAAGAAGACAGAAAACATAAACATAATCTGATGAGAATATTAAATCTGCACTTTCTTCTGAAGGAAATGAAATGGCTCAAAAAGCTTAGAATTTCCAAATTACTTTTAGGGTATTTTAGTCCCAGTTTCCCAATAAAATAATATCATTTATTTTGTTTTTTCACTGTGTAAACAGAAGCCTGAATCAGTTTTGCAATAAACTGTTGGATCAAAAGAGCCTTCTTCCCAAGTTAGAAAGCTAAAAAGCTCAATGCCAAGGACTAAATTATCTCCAGCTGTAAAAGTAGATTTCATTTTTCTTGGAAAAGCTGGTAGTAGCTAAATTCATGTCATTTGTATATGAAAGAAAAGATAATCAATGGAAGAGTAACAGTACAAATCAGTTAATGGGGCACTACATACGCCTACACTTACAGACTTAACCATGGTCATAAAAATATTCAAATTCCCACCCAGATATATCTATTTTAGAGGAGTTTACATTTTAAAACAGCTAACATGCAATCATATACACTAGCATGTTAAAATAAATATGATTGTTTATTCACTAAGTTAAAGTAGTTCACAGGTTATAGAATTTAAATTATACATAAAATAATTATATGCAGAGAAGGGGGACCCCACTTTGTATTCCCATCCTGAGAAATCTGGGACATCAGGTTAGTCACATCTAGTCCTGTGTGCATGTGTACACCTAAAGGGCTCCAGGTGAAGAGAATGTTTGGCTGATTTTCAGGTCCTAGAATAAAATTTCAAAACAAGACAAAAACTGCCCTCAATCTCTGGAAAGTGCAGGAGATAGCTGGTATGCAAGCTACACTCCTCAGAATGTGACCTTGGGTAGCACCACTTAAATATGCTTCAACTTGCCCAGAGGACTTAATTCAAGAAATCAAGAAAGAAAACTAAGTGACTAAACAAAGTTGACAGCTTCTTCTGGGGGTTGAGTAATAGATTTAAAAAAGAATCTCAGCCAGGCATGGTGGCTCACGCCTGTAATCCCAGCACTTTGGGAGGCCAAGGTGGGAGGATCACTTGAATCTAAGAGATCAAGATCAGCCTGGGTAACATAGGGAGACCCCATCTCTACAAAATTAAAAAAAATTAACCAGGCATGGTGGCATGTGTCTATAATCCCAGCTACTTGGGAGGGTGAGGTGGGAGGATTGGCTGAATCTGGAAGGTCAAGGCTGCAGTGAGCTATGATTGTGCCACTGAACTCCAGCCTGGGTAAGACAGCAAGATCCTCTCTCTTAAACAAAAAAAATCTCTTTCCCACTTTTATGGCAACAAGAACAGAATTACTTGAACAGTGAGCAATAACAAGAGGCAGGGACAATGATCACAGAAGTTTAAGGAGGAACAGGAGTGGAGGTTACCTTTACTCACTACAGGCTGAGGTCCTCGAGTGAGGTCCCCTAATGTCAGAGGAGGAAGAACATGACCCAGAGCAGACAGGAGCAATAGCCTCAGAGAGGAGCCAGGCCTTTGGGGAGAAGGGAGGAGGATCTGGGTGGTAGCCTGAAGGTCTAATGTGGCTGACAGACTGAGGGTTCAAGAGGTTAAGGTAGCCTGTCACTAGTAACCAAGCATTCCCAAGAAAACAGGCTATGCCTGGGAAGGATGTAAAAGCCCAAGTGCAGTGGGTGGGAAATAAAGTGTGAGAGTAACATATTCAGAAAATAAGGCAGAGGTCTCAGAAAGAATACCTGTGTTTGGGCTAAGAATGGGTATTATAAGAGGGCATAAGAATTTATGAGTCTTTCATGAAAAGTAGATGAAATCTAAGTAGAGAATGCAACATTCTAGAAATTGGTATGGAGTAAGAGATAATTTGAGACTAGTTCAACTGGTGAAAGTTAGTGGACAATTTTCTTTGGCAGGAGAAAGAGGGAAAGTAAGAGGAGAAGGAGGTAGAGAAAGAAAGGGGAGGAAGGAGGTAGAGAAAGAAAGGGGAGGAAGGAGGTAAAGAAAGAAAGGAGAGGAGAAAAAAGGGAGAGGAGAAAAGAGGGAGCCAGAGAGTGACAGCAGAGCTAGGGCACAGGGAGTGCATAGATTCATTTACAGAAAGGCCATACATTTAGGAACTGAGTCATGGCAAAAGTGGGAGCGTATTATAAAATTAAATAGGTGATGAATCCTTTGTAAAAATTCCTAAAATCTTCACGTGCACACATCCCTAACTAAGACAGGCAGGGTGGTGATTCCCTGTTTTAAGATGGTCTGGAGGAAAAGGAAAAATGCCCCTCACTCAAGCTCTAGCTTAGCTAACTCTCAGCGAATCTGTAGCAAGAGACCCAAGAAGCTATTAGCTGCAAGCTCCTATTTCAGGGGGCTAAGGATTTCCCCAGAGTCCCATATGCGCAGTTAGGCTTAAAACTCCAACTTAAAGCTACCTCTTACTCCTCTGAATGCTAAAATTCATGCCCAGGGGTGGAGACTTAAAATGCTACTACATGGAATGTAGGAAGAAGCATGTTGAGCAAATGCGCAAGTGCTAGAAAAACTCCTCCCCTGCGTGCTGATGTAACCTTCCCCCATATAGAGAAACCCTAGAAAAGGAACCCACCAACTATCCTCAGAGAGAAGGAGAAGCCCGCTCCTTTTTCCTTTCTCCATGCTATCTCCCTTATGCACAAGCTAGAATAAACTTAAGCTTACCTTTGCTGCTACGTTTGGTGATCTCTCTTGATTTGTATCCTGGAAGACTGCAAGAACCCCAGGTGCTGTAACACAACCACACACACACACACACTGTAGAGCAAAATCAGGTAAAATCAATAAGGTTTGTTGACTATCAGGCTACCCCAGAAGATGAAGAAATAAGAATTAACTAAATGTGACCTCAGAATAGGTATTTTCTAATTTACTATAATCAGGAAATATACACATGTACACATAAACACGTATTTGGTCAAGTACTAAATATTTTAATGGCTAGAAATGAAAAGGCAAAAGGTGTACCACTTTGTGCACAACAAGGAGGAGATCAAAATTATAACAATACTAATGACAATGAATTCCTTGGAGATGGAATAATATACTTTCAACATTCTCTTTTATATATTTTTTGTGAGCCATGATAAAACTAATGCAATGCAAATATCTGCCTGTAAGTAGGATGATCAAATAACTTATTGTCCAAATCATGGCACTTCTGCAAGAAAATGGGGAACTATTAATTATTATACTAGAACAGGCATACGCTGGGACAGTCCTAAGCAAACCGAGGAATGTGGTCCTCCACACATAAGTGTTAAGTAACGCTCATATCAGTGGTTTCCTACCTATTAGCAGTAAACAGTGGGGCACAGGAATACTATTACAACTATAGCAATCCAAATGTTCAACAAGGATGGTCAGTCGGTGGAAACATAATATACACATTTATATATGTAATATTAATTTTAAAATGTCTATAGATAATATGTTTTACAAAATTCAAGTGTACTTTAATACTACAAAATTCATGATAGGTTTTTATCATCATGTATTTTCTCAATCAATGGCTCTAAGAATACCATTAGCACTAGGTGTGCCTGGTTGAGAAAACTTTTAACTTTTAAAAGTGTTGGCACTCATTCACTTTTTGGTCACTGTTATCTGAAGTATTTATCAAATGGTTTAGTAAATGTTGGCTATTACTATAAACACTCTTTTTTTTTTTTAAAAAAAACATTAAGTCTCTACTAGGTAGTACTAAGCCTACAGCTAAAAACTGGAACATGGTCGCTATCCTTGAGATGCGCAAAGTCCAGTTAGGGAGAGAAATAAACAAATTATTATAACCTACTGTGTTAAGGGCTGTGATATAAGTACAAGCAGCAAGTCCTATGCATGTCTTATCTAAACAGATAAATCACAACATACCATGGCAAAAGCAATAAAGAAATGTAAACAAGAACTCTGAGGTCATAAAGGGTAGAATGACCAACTGGGGGACAAAAGGGGAAGAGAATGCCATAGGATGGCAGAAATACAACCATTCATGAAAACAAAAGCAGATAGAGGAAGAGAACAAATTACTCAGAAATCATCTCCTTACTTAAACCTAAATCACACACAAAAAACTGTACTTCTTACACAAATACAGAGCTGCATCTATCAAAATGTTCTCAGAATCCAAGACTCTATAAAATACAACTGGAAAATCTCTGACCAGAAGAAGAATTTTTCACACATATTTCTTTTACAGGCTGTTTTGCCTAAAAAAGGTCTACAGATTACTTTTTCTTGCCACTAGAAATAATTAATAGTATATTGCTACTTTTGAGGATATGCCCAAAAATATTTGCTTTGAATCAAATACAACGTAAGAAAATATAAAAGAACTGAATGTTTTTGAGCATATCATTATATTATGTAAATGAACAGTAGAAGTAATATATGGGATTAAGCCTTAGACCATCTACAAAGCGACCATGAACTATACCTAAAGAACTAATTGTGAGTACATTTTATTTTTAGGAAATGGCAGATGCTGGGGAAAATATACAATCTAACTTATTTTCAAAGAATGCTTCATGAACCTGTAGCTTTATAACTAAGGAATTATATAATCACAGGTTTCATTGGGGCCAATACTAGAAAGATGACTATTTTCTCAATGAAAAGTTGATGATTCAAGAATATAAAATCATCAGTGAAAATTAAACATGTATTTATTGGACATGCTCTGGCAGTTGACATTTGTAGCTCACCTGTTTATAATAAAGTGAGGAAAAAAATCAATAAACCGAACAATTGCTAGTGAATCAGATTCAATTTACTTAACAGTGTGTTAAAAGACACATTTTATATTTCGAGATTTTAAGTCTTCTTGTATAAAATGTGAGACTCCTTTAAAGAATTAGATTGCTCAAGACAAATACAACTTAGTCAACAAATTTAAATAAAGGGCGAATCAACCATCCAGTTGTCTTTACTTTGACATCAAATTCCTTTGACATAATTACAATGGAATAAACTATTCTGAAAGTTCTCTGAGGCATTTCAAAAACTGGCTACATTCTAAAATTTCAACTAGTTTAATTCAGATTGGTCTTCCTTCCTTGAGGCTTTCTCTATGCAAGATGAGATGTGTTTGGAAAAAAATGCAATTTAGTTACATTACTGTAATCCATAATTTTTCGCTATGTCCCTAAACAAACCATTTCCTAAAATTGCTAGGAAAACAAAAGATACTAACAAGTGCCACCAATACCAAACAGAAAAGTAAACAGCAGAATATATAAGTTGAACACTAAAAATCAATTTCTATTGAAGGTAGTGCTTCTTATTTACTGGATAGATATTCTACTTCATTTTCTGGTATTCACACATTCATTCTTATCCTCTCTCACCCCTTCTGCCCATGTATTCTGGGGCAGGGTGATAATCTGTCTTTTTGTCATTACATCCATTCCAAATGCACACATACAAAGACCTTCAGGGAGGTTTTAAGGTTCCTGAACCTTGCCTTCGGCATACTATTTTAGGTAAACTGTCAGAAGGAAGGATTAAATATCTAATGGTAAAAACCGCAATTACTTTTACACCAACCTAATACTTCAGGGAAAATCTAGTAGAGCTGTATGGCAATCTTTTTTAGATTTAACATGTGTTTCAGTGATCAAGTCATTTGTGGGAAATTCTTTGACTTATTTTTACTGAAAAATATGATCTGAATGCCAGTATGTACAAAAAAATTCAAATATAATTTCTTTGGGTAGTAAGTAAGTCTACAAATAATTAACAAAGACCCATTTGAAAGGGAAAACTGAAATCTTCCCCAGGATAGGTAGGTAATCAGCAAACAGGAAAGTACCATTTTTTAGACATATAAAATATGGTAGGTTTGTGAAGGAGAGGGGTAGGCCACACAGAGAGTTGGTCTCTGAATCTCCAATAAAAGCAAGTTACCAGTCTGTACCTAGATGACAACACAGAAGGGTTTCTGGAAGGAGTTTAGCTATTAACACAGGCATGGTCACTGTTTGTTTATGCAAAAATTCATAAAATGCAAAATGGCTGAGCAAAAACTTTTTTTCTGAAAGACTTAGTAGTGTTAGAAAGAGAAGGCCTAAATTACTCATAAGTGAGTTTTAACGTCTTGTTGAGAGAAGTTCTATATACGGAGACTAAAAACATGTAAGTGCTTTCTTCTTATAAATATGTTGTTGGTGTCTGAGTTCAGTTTTGGATTTCTATTCTCTTGTTTTGTTAACCAGTTTAGCCATGGGTATAGATGTAAAATTAAGGGAAGCCACTTTAAAAGGAATAGCTAAGTAAGTCAATGGTTGGGTGGGACGAATAGCAGAACGTTTCTGAATACAAGGTATTTGTAATAATCCCTTCTATATTATGGGAAAGAGTTAAAGAGTTAATCCTACAAAAGAAAGTATATGCAGAGGTAAAAATAATACTCAGTATTCATCGATCACAACCTTGATTTCAGACCCGAAAACAGATCATCTCCCTATCCAGTGCACACCAGTGTTATGGTTATCTGGAAGGATCACAGAGAATCCAAGGAACTAATATTGATGAAGCACTTAGGTTCTTTATATATATTGTCTCATCTAACACTCATAACATCCTTGAGTGGCGTATAATAGGGTTGAAGTAAATGTATTCTATTGATATCTATCAAAATTTCCTTTTCTTCTTCATGTGATTTAAATACACATATGCAAAGCATCTATACATATTTTTAAATGATGCATTAACTTGAAAGTGATATATCAAACACATTAGAGAGGATGCCTTTTGGAAGGGGGAAGGCATGCACATACATATATAATGTTAGCTGAATGCCTTATTAGTTTTTAAATGTATATCTTTTAATTAAAGCACATCCTTCAAGCAACATGTATTGTCATGATCTTAACCACTTAGTAGCCCATGAATAGAACTGAGTTCAGTGGTTTGCTAGTTTGCCATAGGTTTGCTCCTAGGAGCAAATTCTATAGATGAGCACTGTTCAAATTCTCAAAATGGTAATCTTTATAAAGGGACTCTGGGCCTACATCAAAATCCTGGAAATGGAGAAAAAGTTACCAATTTCATGTAATGCAAACATTAATACACAAAAAATGAATACATAAAATATTTATACCCATTTTAATTCTCTCAATCACCTATGCTGAATATTTATATAACACTATTATTTTAGAAGTGAAAAAGAAAATGGCAGGAAAAATCCTTGTCTTGGACTGGAAAATACTTTTTTCCACTCAGTTTTAGAAGACTAAAGAAATCATCCTGATACCAAAGCCTGGAAGAGACACAACAAAAAAAAGAGAATTTTAGACCAAATTCCCGATGAACATCGATGCAAAAATCCTCAATAAAATACTGGCAAACCGGATCCAGCAGCACATCAAAAAGCTTATCCACCATGATCAAGTGGGCTTCATCCCTGGGATGCAAAGCTGGTTCAACATATGCAAATCAATAAACATAATCCAGCACATAAACAGAACCAAAGACAAAAACCACATTATCTCAATAGATGCAGAAAAGGCCTTTGACAAAATTCAACAGCCCTTCATGCTAAAAATGCTCAATAAATTCGGTATTGATGGAACGTATCTCAAAATAATAAGAGCTATTTATGACAAACCCACAGCCAATATCATACTGAATGGGCAAAAACTGGAAAAATTCCCTTTGAAAACTGGCACAAGACAGGGATGCCCTCTCTCACCACTCCTATTCAACATAGTGTTGGAAGTTCTGGCTACGGCAATCAGGCAAGAGAAAGAAATCAAGGGTATTCAGTTAGGAAAAGAAGAAGTCAAATTGTCCCTGTTTGCAGATGACATGATTGTATATTTAGAAAACCCCATTGTCTCAGCCCAAAATCTCCTTAAGCTGATAAGAAACTTCAGCAAAATCTCAGGATACAAAATCAATGTGCAAAAATCACAAGCATTCTTATACACCAGTAACAGACAGAGAGCCAAACCATGAATGAACTTCCATTCACAATTGCTTCAAAGAGAATAAAATACTTAGGAAACCAACTTACAAGGGATGTAAAGGACCTCTTCAAGGAGAACTACAAAACCACCGCTCAGTGAAATAAAAGAGGACACAAACAAATGGAAGAACATACCATGCTCATGGATAGGAAGAATCAATATCGTGAAAATGGCCATACTGCCCAAGGTTATTTATAGATTCAATGCCATCCCCATCAAGCTACCAATGACTTTCTTCGCAGAATTGGAAAAAACTGCTTTAAAGTTCATATGGAACCAAAAAAGAGCCCGCATTGCCAAGACAATACTAAGTCAAAAGAACAAAGCTGGAGGCATCATGCTACCTGACTTCAAACTATACTACAAGGCTACAGTAACCAAAACAGCATGGTACTGGTACCAAAACAGAGATATAGACCAATGGAACAGAACAGAGTCCTCAGAAATAATACCACACATCTATAGCCATCTGATCTTTGACAAACCTGAGAAAAACAAGAAATGGGGAAAGGATTCATCTATTTAATAAATGATGCTGGGAAAATTGGCTAGCCATAAGTAGAAAGAAGAAACTGGATCCTTTCCTTACTCCTTATACGAAAATTAATTCAAGATGGATTAGAGGCTTAAATGTTAGACCTAATACCATAAAAACTCTAGAAGAAAACCTAGGTAATACCATTCAGGACATAGGCATGGGCAAGGACTTCATGTCTAAAACACCAAAAGCAACAGCAACAAAAGCCAAAATTGACAAATGGGATCTAATTAAACTAAAGAGCTTCTGCACAGCAAAAGAAACAACCAGCAGAGTGAACAGGCAACCTACAAAATGGGAGAAAATTTCTGTAGTCTACTCATCTGACAAAGGGCTAATATCCAGAACCTACAAAGAACTCAAACAAATTTACAAGAAAAAAACAAACAACCCCATCAAAAAGTGGGCAAAGGATATGAACAGACATTTCTCAAAAGAAGACATTCATACAGCCAACAGACACATGAAAAAATGCTCATCAACACTGGCTATCAGAGAAATGCAAATCAAAACCACAATGAGATACCATCTCACACCAGTTAGAATGGCAATCATTAAAAAGTCAGGAAACAACAGGTGCTGGAGAGGATGTAGAGAAATAGGAACACTTTTACACTGTTGGTGGGATTGTAAACTAGTTCAACCATTATGGAAAACAGTATGGCGATTCCTGAAGGATCTAGAACTAGAAGTACCATATGACCCAGTCATCCCATTACTGGGTATATACCCAAAGAATTATAAATCATGCTGCTATAAAGACACATGCACACGTATGTTTATTGCGGCACTATTCACAATAGCAAAGACTTGGAATCAACTCAAATGTCCATCAGTGACAGACTGGATTAAGAAAATGTGGCACATATATACCATGGAATACTATGCAGCCATAAAAAAGGATGAGTTTGTGTCCTTTGTAGGGACATGGATGCTGCTGGAAACCATCATTCTCAGCAAACTATCGCAAGAACAGAAAACGAAACACCTCATGTTCTCACTCATAGGTAGGAACTGAACAATGAGATCACTTGGACTCGGGAAGGGGAACATCACACGCCAGGGCCTATCATGGGGAAGGGGCAAGGGGGAGGGATTGCATTGAGAGTTATACCTGATGTAGATGACGAGTTGATGGGTGCTGACGAGTTGATGGGTGCAGCACACCAACATGGCACAAGTATACATATGTAACAAACCTGCACGTTGTGCACATGTACCCTAGAACTTAAAGTATAATAATAATAAATTAAAAAAAAAGAAATTTAAATCCATTATGACTCAGATCAGAAGTCAGTTATTCCCTCAACTAGTTCACATCTAAAAATCAGGACTTAAAGCCAATCCCTACACATGTTGGAGTAAAGAGCTCATGCATGTGGGTGCACAGCAGAAACACACACACACACACAAACACACACACACACATGCACGCAATTCATGTGAGCCTGGGAAGGTCTTGACTTCAAAAGTGAAAACCATGGCACATCTTACTGGAGCATCACTTGATCTCAATATCTGTTTTAGTTTGGGAATCAGTACAATTTGTTAGTTTAATATATTAATGTACTTATTTTTAGTTTTTCTTTACGGAGCATTTACCATGTGCCAAGGCATTGAGCTAAGTATTTTACAAGCATTATTCCTTTTAACTTTTACAACAACCATATGAGGTACATCCCAATGGTATTCCCATCATATATGTAAGAAAACTGGCAGCCTTGTGAGGTTAAGAAACTTGTGCAAAGACATTTAGCTAAAAAGTACTAGTTCCAGGACTGCAAAGTCATGTTCCGAACCATTAAGCTATATTGAAGCTTCCAACATTAATATAATGAAGTAGAATGCTAACAATTTTAAATCAAAACACCAGAAACACCTGGAAGGTCATGCCAACCCCTTCACTCTCAAATGTGTATAAGCATTATTTCTGAGCAGTTTGATAAGCACTGCAAAAACCATTTTCACAAATATAACAAAGCCTAAATTTAACTCAATGAACACTTACTAGGTTCCCATCCTTTAAAGCACTTTGCTTTGGACTGTGGAAAGTAAGCATTTAAAAGTAAGGTCCTTGATTTCAAGCAATTATGCAGACGTAGTAATCTACACAGGTTTATTGACTCTTTTAAATTTAGGAATACTTTTAAAAAAAAATATTTAGGAACACGTTCTTTTTTTAATTTTTTTTTTTTTTTTTGAGATGGAGTTTCGCTCTTTGTTGCCCAGGCTGGAGTACAGTGGCGCAATCTCGGTTCTCTGAAACCTCTGCCTCCCAGTTGCAAGCAATTTTCCCTTCTCGGCCTCCCAAGTAGCTGGGATTACAGGTGTCCACCACTACGCCTGGCTAATTTTTATATTTTTAGTAGAGACGGGGTTTCACCATGTTGGCCAGGCTGGTCTCGAACTCCTGACCTCAGGTGATCCACCCACCTTGGCCTCTCAAAGTGCGGAGATTACAGGTGTGAGCCACAGTGCCTGGCCTAGGAGCACATTCTTATTAATTATTCTAAACACTTTTAGACAAATAATCCCAATAAATGGATCTTCTTAACTTTATGTATTAATATGTATACAAAATACATTTTATAAGAAATTGAGATTTAGACATGACACACTTCTTGGTCAAGGTCTCCACATACAAGGTTGAGTTGAAATAAATGATAAATATAAAGGAAAAATGACTTCATAGGAAAGCCATACAGAAGAGCCTAAATTGTATAGGTTGACATATAGAAGACTGACAGAAAAAGAATGTTTTATAATTATAGAAATATGGAAATTATGATCCCGAGATAAGATTCAGCTCGACAAGCTAAAGGCAGTCAAATACAAGCTTGGTCTGACTGGTAGCTGATGAAGTTGCGTCTCTCTTTCCATGACCTTAGATGGGGGAATTACACTTCTACAAAGCTTTCACATTTTCTGTCTCCTACCTACATAGATACTAACAATCCTCTTTAAATAGACTGCATTTTTTTCTGTTAGTCACATTCATGACTGGACTAGAGTATATCCTTCAGTTGCCAGAGTTTGGGACAAGTTATGTAAACTTATTACTGGAGCATTCTAGGAAACACACAACCACGAGTCTGGAAGGAAGCTGCAGAGGAGACTCTGCTCTCATACAACTGTTATTTACTGACACCCACCAGGGCCAAACTTGAAGTTCACACTTTATGAGTCATTGGTTCCATATCTTTAGAAGCATGGCGTATGAGGAGTTCTTTTCAAACTGCTGATTGCTTCCTCAGCTTCTGAACATCTGTGTTGCTCTGTATCCATGACCATTTGTTTTATTTTGGTTTTTGACAGCTGAGGATTAATTCAAATCAAAAGGCCATTCATCATGCTCAATTTTCTCCACATTTATTCCACTGATGAGGGAATTATTACAAGAGAGTGCCTCCCTCATATGGTCTCACAATTATTGGGCCTAGGTAAGAGGAGGTACGTTTGTCCTTCTTTAGAAACAGATATACGGATAAAATGAGGTATCTTGCATGTTTCACCTTCTTTGCAAACACATTTTGGGGGTCCAGCATTGTCTTATTTTTTCAGGCTTAACATTAGCTCTAGAGACTCCCTCCCCAACACACCAAAAGGAAAAAAAATAAACGCTCAAACTCAGTTTTGAAATCCGGTCCAAAACTTCTCAGGCTCATGGGAATACAGTGCACATGTGTGTATGTGTGAGATTGTGTGTGTGTGTGTGTTTCCCTGCTTTAATATTTCACAGCTTTACTGCATCTGAAAACATTTAGAAAAACATGCGTGAGAGACTGGCTTTACTTGCTAGTTTTTTACATATGTTAAAATGCTATGACAGTATTCTGAATGTGTCCCGTGCCTTCAACCTTTCCTACTGAAGGTATTTCGACCCTTTCCCGCACCCACACAATCCTCGCTGTCAACAGGATTTCCATTTGCAGCTGCGACAGGCAGAGGCTGGTCCAGATCAAAAATCTGGTCTTGTGTAAATGCACACATTCCCAGAACTGATCAAAGACAGACGCACACACAGATGGTGACTCATAGGATAAACTTTTCATCAAAACTAAATACGTTTAAGAAATATATCTGAGGATAATTGGTTATAAATCATTTTACCTTGAAAAACAGAAAATGGAGGCCAAATAAAAACTTTTAAATATTCCACAAACATAAAAATCCTATTAAATGTGGTTAAAATGGATGCCGCCAACTTCTTTACACCACTGACCGTGTTCCCAAATCACACGCGCAGGATTTTCCAGGGATCACAAGTCAAAGGACAACTAAGGCCATGTAGTGGCTAAGCCTGAAAGAACCTCATCTATGAGGTACACTGATTCTTTCCATCCCTCTTTCTTTTAAAATTCTATATATATTTTAAATCAATGAACTTAATGGATCATATATCTCTACAGAATATATTATTTTTCTCCTGGCACTCAAAGATTGCCAAAGCTATCACCTGCAATGAAGAATTACCCAGGCAGCCACCTACCAGTAGTGATACAGCAATTAATCAGAGGAAAAGTCAATAGGAGAACAAGAGCATGGCACTTGAGAAGCACGTCTGTGAGTGTGCTACCATGGCATCATGGAGAGAATCAGTAGCAGACCAAAAGTGAACAAACGGGGGTTGTGTCCCACTTCCTACCAGGTCCTTAAATATCCTGCCTAACCTTTCAAGGGCAATTTCATCTATGTCATTTAAAGCTATTTTATATTCCATGGAAAACAAAGTCGTGAATGAAACCAGTAAAATACTGTTTGCTGTGACATACCATCTCTTGGCTGAGCATATGTGGGGGAGAAGTACAGGATGATTCACAGCAATGGCTACACTGTAAGCTAAAAGAAGCTGCTGTAAAGACAATGGAGTGAGACACCTCCCTTTGGCTATGTCTGAAGGAATGATTCAAAAATAATGTTATGCAGCAATGGACCACTGGGAAACAAAGCCCACAAGAAGATCCATCTTGGCATGCAGCCATCAAAGGTGGATTAGAACTGTATGTGAGCCCGGGTGCAGTGGTTCATGTGTGTAATCCCAACACTTTGGGAGACCAAGGCAGGAGGCCTGCATGAGGCTGAGTTTGAGACCATCCTGAACAACATAGCAAGACCCTGTCTCCAGAGAAAAAATGTAAAAATTAGCCAGGCATGGTGGTGTGTGACTATAGTCCTGACTAGTTGGGAGGCTGAGGCAGGAGGATTCCTTGAGCCCTGGAGTTCAAGGCTGCAGTGAGCTATGGTCCCACCACTGCACTCCAGCCTGGGTAATGGACTGAGACCCTGTCTCTGAAAATAAACAAATAAAAAACAACTGTATGTGAGTGAGAAAGAATTTGCTGTTGCAACTATTAATACATGACAAAGAAGAAGATATATTGCCTAGTAGCCTTTTAGATATGTACATAGCTTTGTGGAAGCTACCTAGTATACCAAGATGATTGAAGCCAACATAATACTTCTCTCATTGCTAACTCTCCTTTGTGATAAAATCTGACACCAAGGGT
This sequence comes from Macaca nemestrina, assembly GCF_043159975.1. Lineage (NCBI taxonomy): Eukaryota > Metazoa > Chordata > Mammalia > Primates > Cercopithecidae > Macaca > Macaca nemestrina. The sequence goes on along the minus strand of NC_092127.1, from coordinate 48,417,348 downwards.
GGCAGTGAGAGACTTTCAAAATAAGAGCAGCAGTCAGGCCTGATGTTCATCTGCTCGACACTGGTATAGCCAACATAGTTGTTCATGGTTATGCCTATTCTGAGCAGCCAGTATTATGAAATATTGTTAATATCAGGTGTGCCTCACCTAAGGAATGAAAGTGCTTTAGTAATAGGAAGCAAATAGGGCAATAAGAAGAAACTAGTTATTTCAAAGTTTATATTTTGCTTAAAGTGAAAACATAATTACAAATAGTTTACCAAAGAGTACTAGAAAAGGCAATTGGAAAGTGTGGCCAACACAAATAAGTATAAGGACATTTGCCAAAAAAATAAAAAAAACAAACACAAAAACTTAAGTTGTAGAGTCTAGAGAGAAAAAAAAAAAAGTGACATACTGAAGAGGAAAATGGTAAAAAAAAAAAATAGAGCTAGAAGGACAATAAAATTAATGTCAAAAAGCTTAGTGGAAGAAAAAATATTTATACCAACAAGGGTTTATTTCTAGTAAAATAAAAAAAGCTTAAAAATTGTTACCATCAAAACTTCAATGGATAAGTGGGTAAAAAGTTCAGAAATTTAAAGAAGAAGTACAGAAAGTGAAAATTTTTTTAACACATTTTGAATACTTAAAAGAAATATAAGTGAAAGGAAATATTTCAGCAAAACTTTGTAATGACAGAAGTCTTCAGGGACTGGTGTGGAATATAAGTAGACTCATTCAGTGCCAATGACATTATAAACTGCAGATATCTGGAGAATATTTTCTAATTAGAAAACAGTATATTCAGTGATTCCCCTGTTATAAATTCATCTATGGATAATTTTTTTAATGTATGTGATGCTTACAATAAAAACTAACTATAAACAACTTAAGCCCCCTATTAGAGGAAAGCCAAGTATATTAGAGTATACTGATACAACCAAATAGTATGCCACCACTAAAAAGATAAACATGATAAGGAAATGTGGAGAAATATTTATAAAAATATTAAAAGTAGAAATATATGTACAACTATGTACATATATGTATGTGTGTATATGCAATAGCAAAATTAATTTAAAATTTATAGATATGATTGAATGTTATCCCACTAAAAGGCTAAATATAAATAATAAATATGAAATATTTACAAAATAGCAAAAGAACAGTAGAAATACATATATACACACACATGTAAGTATATACGTATATATATTACAATTATAAAAACTACTCATAAGTTTGAAACAAAAATCAGTAGGGAGCT